>NC_090939.1:779732751-780034418 GCF_040938575.1 Ambystoma mexicanum | reverse complement strand
CGCAGGTTGCAGACCCATGACTTAAGGTGGCAACTGGGGTGGATGAGAAGTAGGTTGCCTGTAAGATTTGTACTGTACATGATACTTACACCGAGGGAAGCACCGGATAAGCACCGCTTTGCTGCTGACGTTGTTGCTCCTCCATGCCTTGCTGTTTCTTTGCCATTGGATTTGCGTCGCTTTCTGCAGTAATAAGTTCTACGAAGCTCTAAACCACGCCCACTAGCCCGTGCCAATAACTACGGGCATCAATGTGCACCAGCACGAGCGCAACGAGGGAAGCACCGCTTTGCCGCTGACGCTGTTGCTCCTCCATGCCTTGCTGTTTGTTTGCCATTGGATTTGCGTCACGTTCTGCAGTAATATGGGATATGCAACTACTCAGACACTCAAGCCTTTTACAGAGCCTCTAACTTCCCTATATACAGTTTTTATACGAATTTACAGTATTCATTTCTTTTATTTTTAGTGCTGTGAGGCTCTAAACCACGCCCATTAGCCCACACCAATAACTACGGGGTCCTGCACGCACCAGCATGCGCGCACCGAGGGAAGCACCGGAGAAGCACCGCTTTGCCGCTTTGCTGCAGCGTCCGGTGCTTGGTGCTCCCCTCTGTTAGCCCTTAGTATAAATCGATTCTCTGCCATATTAATAGCATATTGTTTTCATGCATGAAACAAAGGGGAAGAGGAACTTATTCATTACGGTCTGACATGCCATCCCCTACTCGTTTGCGAGTAATGAACGAAATACAGCAGAATACGGAACATACTAGCAAAATTGGAGGATCACCTAGAACTCCCCAAAACTCTGTTGTACGTGCCAGAAAGGAAAAACAAACAATTGTCAAACAGAAGCCCTCTACCACTCCCATCTGCGATATTCGGGATTTTGGCTTTGGGAAACCTTGCTCTACCAAAGCCAAGTCTGAAGAAATACGTCGTACTCTGTCAATTACGGTCACAAAAGACTTGGTTCTCGAATCTTCCCTTGTGACTCCCAGCCCTGAAATTGTTATTTTGTCTCCTTCTTTGGTGAGTTCTCCCGCTGTCCCTATCATCACTAAAAAAAATTCTCAAGGACTGGACAATGATCAACAGAATATATAATTATCTGATTGTATGGTACTGTTGAATGCACTCACTGGCAATATACCCACATTAAAAGCCACTCCTTTTTCTGTCATCATGTCTGAAATTGCAGATTCTCAACAACTAGAGTTGCCAACTGAACAAGTAAGCAAAGGGGCCTATACTGTCTTTACAGAAAAAACAGGTTTGTCAAATGGCACGGCAACCAAATCTGCCGACAAAACCATTGGGAAAGAAAACTAAGAATATAAAAACAAAATTGAAACTTTCTTATTCAACTACAAAACAATTTTTCAAGAATGTATCTAAACCAAGAAAAAGCCTTACTATAGCTTCTAATGCAGTTACTAAATATTACATTAATTGAGAAGGGGGCGCTGTTGCGGAACAAGATGGCCGCTTAGGTGAGGAGCTCCTCTCCGGCATGAATCCTTATTGAATTCTATCCCGTTCTCAGGGTGCATCGAGCCTCGCAAAATACCTGTGCTGCTTCCCTTATTAATCCTGTACTTATAGGCGAAGTCCCGACCGAAATCGGACACCCCGAGCCAGAGGACGGGGGCGGGCCCTGAGGCTGCAGACCCGGGCCGCCTAACGGCTCCACGGAAACCCATGAGAGAGCCGCTGTTCCCTGAATGCGCCCGGGCCTCGCGGTGGGCGGAGCTGGAGTGGGGGACTGTGGATGCGGAGCGCCGCAGGGAGTACGCCCATAAAATCCTGCTTCGAGACCTGCATCGGGTGCGGGGCACTGTCCTGCCCGCCCTCCCCCCACTGCTCCCCGGAGTCGGAGCCTCGTGGCTCGTGGCGGAGGCTGCCGGCATCGCCGTGGACCTCGGGAGGATCGAGAGACACTGCATTGCTCTCCCGCATGATCGAGCCGGAGGCTGGCACAGTCATCTCCACAGCCGGACGCGACACTGTGCCTGGGTGCCCTCTGTGGACCGGTGTGCATCCTTGTTAACAGCTCGGAGGCCTGGGTCGAGCGGCCCTGGCGGCACCTCTCGGCCACGAAGAGAAGGACATAGAGAGGCAGAGACAGGCGGCGGCTTGGTGAGCGGTGGGCCATTGGGACACGCGGCGTGGCCTGGGTGCTCCTTACACGGCATCCGACCCGAACATTGGGGACTGGAGGGGGTGATCCACCCCCCCCCCCACAACAACAGTACATACAGTGTTGGCGGGCAGGGGCCCTTGAGCGTGCGGAGGGCCACCACAGAACCCCGGCAATCCCCTCAGTGGGGAGTTTTGAATACTCTACCTTACCCAGGACTCTCCTCCACTGGGACACCAAAGTACTTTTCTGGGGCGGAGAACATAAACAGTAAACTCCTTTCAGGAATAACATATAGCTGATGCCTATATCAACGTGGGAGGGCACAGTCGTCCCAACATCATCGGTACAGGCTGGGCGCACTTTGATACAGTCCTTGATAGATACGGTTGGCGCCCACCGGGCCACTACATGCTCTTATACGGCAGGCTCTGAGCCCGTTACTGCCCAACCACATTGTGCACGCCTATACATCCCAGCTCTGAGGAATATTAAGCCTTGCGGCCCACGCAACATAGCATTGGGGCATAGGCGGTGTAGCGGGCACGCCGGGGCCCTCACAGTCATCATACCCTACTAGAATCATCTGCTGCGGCGCCTTGGGGTACGGCTTTACTATATTTACTGGCACAGGCTACATCACCACTTCAACAATGCCTGGTAAGTACGTGAGCAAGAGCAGGAAAACAGGCCCCATGGCCAGTGTAGCCTGCATTACCACTCCACGGGTTCAGCCGCAGCAATAACCGGCCTCTCTGGGCCATCGGAAATATTTGAAGCAACGAGAGGCAGAGAAACACCCCTGCCCCTTACCCTTGAAGGCAGCCGGATGAGATGCCCTCGACTATGAAGCGGAGTTGCTGCACTCGACCCCTTCTTTGGGACTATCCACAAGTTAGTAAAAAGGGATCATCATCAAGTTGGGCACGATGGTGTGGGAGGGGGAGGGTATGGGTAACACGGGTCGCTCCTTTTTTTGGAGCACAATGTTAACGTCTCAGAAGGCCCCGGTTGGGCGTAAGGCACAAAGTTTCTCTTTCTGCTGTTGGTTTTCATTGTTAAAATTGCACTCACTGAATCACTCGCTGGCCTCCTTAGTGACTATACCCACTCTCCTAAGCATTACCATGATACATGGAAATGGCGCAAAACACTAGAGTACCCGTGGGGCTATGATTTAAATTGCTCACCTGGAACATTCGGGGGCTAAATAACAGGGCGAAGGCCAGCAAAGTGGGAGCATACATCAACAGACACCACCCACACATAGCGATGCTCCAAGAAACCCATGCATTAAAATCCACCCACGAGAGTATCCTGCGTCAATGGGGCAACAACAGACATTATACGGAATACTCTTCCCAAAACAGAGGCGTCATCACACTTATACATCCCTCACCGGGGTTCTCTACTGAAAAATGCAAGATAGACCCACAAGGTAGAAATGTCGTGGTTTGGGGCACGGTAGCTGGTGAGGAACTTGTACTGGTCAATACATATGGTCCGAACCTAGATGACCCAGAGTTCTACATACAGCTCCTTGCGGTAACAGGCCCAACAACAAGTTCCTGGATCTTGTGGGGAGGGGACCTCAACACTATTCTGGACACCACATTGACAAGGTCTTCCAGCAAGCCTAGAACTCTCACTAAAGCAGCGAACATTATACGCCACGTCCAAGAGGAACTTACTCTCTGTGATGCCTGGAGGGGTACCCACCCCACAGATAGAAAATACATGTTCTACTCCTCAGTTCATGATACTGAATCTAGAATTGACTACTGGCTCATTTCGACCCCCCTTATCAACTGCATTGAGCGATACAAAATTCTCCTCCGCACACTCTCGGACCATTCCCCGGTCACCCTAGACATACTGTTCCCCGACATTAACCGCCCAGCACAGCGATGGAAGATGCCCCATAATATTTTAAAAGACCTGAATGTCGTAGAAGCTCTTCATACCGATATGGAAGAATTCTTCCAGCTGAACAAAGGCTCCGTTGATAGTTGGGCAACTATATGGGAGACGTTTAAGGTGTGGGTACGGGGCAATTTGATTTCCAAAACGTCTGGCCTTCTCAAAGCCATTAGAACTGATTTGAGTAACACAGAATCACTCCTGCAAAGCTCTCAACTGAGTACAGTATGTCCCATGACAAGCACGTTTTGGCTGATATTAGTTTACATCTCCAAACTTTCAATGATCTGGCAACCAAAGAACAAAAATGCATGGCCAGCCCAGCCAGGGCACGCAGATATGGGGAGGGCAATAGAGCTGGTCACCATCTGGCCCGTATGCTCCGTAACGAACATGACCATACCCCCATTATGAGCATCCTAACAGAAGGAGGAGTGGTTGTCAACAGAGAACATGAAATAAACCTCGAATTCTCACACTTTTATACTGATCTATACGCCAATCATGACAAGCGAACGCAAAACGATATACGGACATACCTGAGCAAGATCGTCCTCCCTACATTGATCTTAGAGGACAACTGGACCCTCGAGCAACCCATAACGAGCGACAAAATTTCTGAAGTAATTAAATCGCTGGCAGCAGGTAAAACCCCAGGACCGGACGGTCTGAGTGCAGATCTATACAAGTCATGCTCCTCGATACTCGCCCTGATACTAACCCTTGTATGGGAGGAAGCCATAAATGCTGGTTCACTCCCAGAATCAATGTCAGAAGTGGTTATCACGGTGCTGCTGAAACCCAGACATCCGCCCTATGAACGCTCCTCATACCGTCCTCTGTCCTTGATCAACACTGACGCCAAAATCTTTGCAAAGCTACTGGCCAGCAGATTGCTTCCTAAAATGACCACCCTAGTACACCCTGACCAGTGTGGATTCATCCCCATGCGATCCACGGCCCTAAAGTTGCGCAGACTATTCAGCATACTGGCACAGATTAACCCCGGGGCACAAGCCATAGCCATAGCACTAGACGCAGAAAAAGCATTTGACTCGGTTTCGTGGCTATATATGTTCGAGGTCCTTCGTAAATTCGGGTTCGGCCCTTACCTGACAGGATGCATTAGGCTTCTGTATTCCTCACCCAAAGCCAAGGTCCTAACCAATCGAACCCTATCCAGCCAATTCAACTTATACAGAGGAACCAGGCAGGGGTGTCCCTTCTCCCCTATACTTTTCACTCTCACAATAGAACCAGTGGCGGCCGCAAATATAGCTGAGCAAGAGCTGAGGGGCATATACATGGCCGGGGCGTACCAAGCCGTCTCATTATATGCTGACGACGCACTACTTTATGTTCGGGAACCAGAAAAGAACCTGTCCCCCATAGTGGCCGTGATAAGCGAATTCACTTCGCATTCAGGCTACAAGATCAATATTGCTAAGTCTGAAATCTTCCCACTAACAAGTGCTACTACCTGCCCCACAGACACACATGGCCTCTCATGGGCTCCCGACTACATCAGATACTTGGGAATCGTGGTCTCTCGTGACAGCAACTCCCTTTATATAGAAAACTATGAATCCACCTTACAAACCATATATTCGAAACTTCAAATTTGGGCTAAACTCCCCACACCTCTCGCTGGCCGGATAGCGGTACTCAAGATGACAGTACTCCCTAAGCTCCTTTATATCTTCTGCAACGTCCCTATATGGCCGGGCAGACCCTTTTTTGACAACCTTCGATCCATGGCCACTACATTCGTGTGGAACAGGGGGGCAAGCAGAATGAGATGGGACAAGTTGGTTGAACCCTATGAAAAGGGAGGTTTTGCAGCCCCCGACTTCGAGCTATACTATTATGTAGCACAGGCACACTACGCAAAGTTCTGGCAGGACCCCTTAGACAGTACACCACACATACCTATCGAGCGACATTCAGTCCGCCCAACAGACTTGCGATCCATTATATTCACAAAATCGCACAAAGACAATTGTAAGTTTGACCTGACTTCCTGCGCAGTCGCAGCATAGGCCGCAATCAGCAAACGGCTCCACATAGATACCCCCTATGACTCCCAGGCCCCGCTTTGGAACTTCCCAGGCATCACACCAACATACGACATCGGCATCCAAAAAGGTTGGCTCCCAGAATACGAGCTCACAATGAGAACCATGTTTCCAAATGGTGAATTTGTAACCCCTGAAGACTTTACAGATTCGGTTAGTAGTAACCAACTGTTTACCCTTCAATTTCACCGCATGAAAGCGGCGTTCAAGAAACGCTGGCCTATACTCCCAGATGAACCTCCTGAACATGCCTGTTACCAGTCATTGTATTCCCAGACGGGCACAGGGGTGTCCAAACTATACAATATAGTCCAGACACATACGGAAACACTAAAGACCATCAAGGCATCGTGGGAAAAGGACATGGGCACTACCATCGAGACAGGGAAATGGACCAGATATTGCCTTCTGTCTAAAAAGATCTCACTGAATGCAGGCCTAAGATTAATACAGTTAAAGATCCTAAACAAGCTACACTTCACCCCGGTAAAAATGGCAGAATTCTATAACACTTTATCAGATATCTGCCCAAAATGCCATACCCCAAGTGTGGATACTTTCCATATGCACTGGTCATGCCCCCATGTAGCGGAATTCTGGCGCACAGTGGCTAATATTCTGGAGGAAATAACACAAATCCCTGCAAATCTCAATCCTCCGAAATATCTGTTCGGGGACATCGGAAAGGTCCCGGAAAAAATCAGGAGACTGTTCAACGTTGCCTGCACAGTTGTAAAGAAATGTATCCTTCAGAAATGGAAGAGCACTTAGGCTCCGACCGCGGAACAGTTCCTCTCAGCACTGACATATGTAAATGAATGTGAGGAAAGCTATGTGGGAATGGTACCAACTCCATGCAAACCAAAAGACATTTGGGCTCCATTTAGGATGTATCTGAGCGAAACTTCTTTAGACACAGAAAGCTCTGATAGTGATGGGGTAAATGATTTATAATGCTAAACTGTCATCCAAATGTAATGTTTTTTTCCGTTCCTTTGCACTTTATTTCTGTTTTATATAAACACATGCGCCTGATGTAGAGAAAAAGAACGTGGGTTAACAACGTGCATAGTATACCTGTACCATGTATATGAAAATTGTAGCGAGTGTACTGTGACATGCAACCAAAAACAAAGTTTATAAAAAAAAAAATATTACATTAATTTAGCCCAATCAAAAAAACAACAAAGCACAGATATAAGTAAGGTACCAATTCCTACACATTCACCATTGGATGAACTGGTCAAAGTAGCCGCAGAACGTGAGTCTGAGGCCTGTTCCTCTCTGACCATAGCACCTCATTTATCATTGCCTGCTTCAACATCTCGAGACCCAAAACATAGGCCAGAGGTTGTTGAGAATAGAAAAGAGATAAGGAAAGCCATTGACCTATACATGCTAAAATTTAGGTTCAATCCAGCATTGTCGCAACCTCCAACCAACAGACCGGTATTGTCATGTGAAGTTCCTCATACTGTGACATTTCCCAATAACGCAGTCATTTCGAACAACTATGCATTAGACACGAAGAGTAAACCTTGCCCAGGAACCATCCAAGTATTAGCATCAGGATCTCAATCCCAAGGAGCACAACACACTGATGCCCTTTCCGATATTAGGGAAAGCTTAACACAGCTTGCCTCAGAGCAAAACAGCCTGAAAAACTGCATGTTTCCCTGGTCCAAAGGGATATCGTTAATCGGGAGGTTTCCTTGCGACCAAAACCGAATATAAAGCATGTGACACAACAAACTCTCGAAGCTACACCTAATCAGATATCTGATGTAATCCCTCTGTATGGTCTAAAGTCCAACACTAAACCAACTATTGTTCAAACAGCCAAAAACAAACAAATGCCCCCTATTTTGCTCAGCTGTCGAGGAGACTGATTTCCTACATACACCATGAATAGATGAAGCATTTTAACACTATTCTCAGACATCCCTGCATTAGAGGATATTACTTCCTGTGATATTGAACAAGTCGAATTTCTAGATAAAAAAGACCTGAGTGTCTCTCAAATTTGGATGAAATCTCGTGTCATCCTAAACACGATCTGGTTAGCAAAAGCCTCACTATTTGATCTTGGCTTTATGCTTATACCAAACTTCATTTTAAACAACCAGAGCCAGCCAATACATCAGATCAACAGAAGCGATCCTATAGATACTACATGTAAGCATTCTGGGAATGCACACACACAAAACGATCATAATGTGACCAAATGTCACTGTGTTGAAAAGATGTAACTAGATCTCGCTCCCAGAACACAGAAAATCTCAATCCTCAGTTGTAATACTCGTGGTCAGAAACATTTGATCAATAACCCACAATGCATGATGACTAAATATGACTTGATTCAGTTGCAAGAAACCTGGCTGACCAGAGTCCCTTCTTGGAACAAGCATCAATTTCATCTGCAGCCGGCACAAAAAGGGGAAACGGGAAGACCAATTTCTGGTTTGTTAACAGTGATAAATAGTGCATCAAATTATCCTCAGAAGCAATGCCATCACCCAATCCCTTTATGCAATGCACTTTAGTCATTATCCATTCCATCAAGTATGCAGTTGTAAATTTGTATTGGAATTCCCTGGGAATTACTAATGCCATCTTTTTTAGTGATCTCAACTCACTAGTGGAAAATATAGTGTTATTATCTGGCATATTACATATCATCTTGGCAGTTGATTTGAACATCCACCTATTTCCCAGTGTATCACATAAATCATCTGAGCGAATAATTATGTGGAATGACTTTGTCAGATCATGGGATCTAGTAGTGTTGAAGGGAGCCCTGGCAAATGATATCCCGCCAACTAAAACTTGGTCCAGAGGTTCCCAGAGAGCCATAATTGATTACACATACTTGGATAGAGATCTTTTTCTTAATGTTTCACAATTCATCATTATTCCTTCCATACACAGTGACCATCTAATGTTCATGAGTCTGTAGGAAATAATCCCCAAACTCGCATATTAGGAGCTTTTGAAATAAGCAACCAACAGAATAGACTGAGATGATCAGAACATTCCCTAACAGCTTTCAGCCGATATATGGATGCTGATCACCAGAGGGTTTTGAGACAGGGCTCTAACAACTAGAATATAGTGATAAAATGCAACGCTTTGCCAATCTTATAACAAATAAAGGCAAAAAAATAGAGATTTGCATATGCATGCATACAATCAAATGATTAGCCTCAGGAAGACACTATTTCTCAAGAAAAAAAGGCAAGCTAAATTACTACCCCTGGAGCAGCGAGAGGCTGCCCTACGTAAGATTAAAACTAATCATAAAAACTGGATGCGGGGACATAAAGCCGCAAAGCTCCAAAGGGATAATGAAGAATTGATGCGATCAATTCAAGGACAGAATACAGTATGTATCTGGAAAGCTATTAACTCAGCTATAACTTGCTTGCACTTATCATCACAAGTGAATAGAGCAAGTGAAAAAAAGTGGATTGGACACTTCTCTCAATTATTTGCATTACCTGAATGTAGAAGAACACCAGAATTGCACTCCGTTATTCAACCTTTTGGTTTACATTTTAACAGAGAAGATGTTCTTTTCTACATAAAGAAAGCTAGTGCTTCCAGAGCACCAGGCCCTCATGGCCTATCGAATTCTATCCTGAAGAAACATCCAGAATTGTGAGCTACGATTTTTATATACCATTTTGTCATCAATTGAACTGAAGCAACAAATCCCAAATTCATGGCGGCAGTCAATAATTTTGCCAATTTACAAGAAAGGAGATTGCTCCAATCTGGCTAGTTACAGGCCAATTGCCTTATTGGATGCTTCAGGTAAAATATATAGTCAAATTATGTTAAGAGATCTAAATGCAATGGGAATAAAAGGTATCCATTCCAAACGGGTTTTGTTGCTGGTCTTGGAACATTTATTAATATTACCACTCTCAATGCCATTAAATCTTCGTATGCTGGGTGGAAACAGCCTCTCTACCTGGCATTTGCTTCTTCAGAAACAATTGGTGAATTATAGGTGCCCACATTCAATTGATTGCACTTATCAACCTTCATCACTCTAACACCACAATGCAGGTCAAATTGAACATGGATGGGTTATTATCTGCCGCATTCGACACCAAACGTGGCCTTAACCAAGGCTGCATATTAGCGTCCACACTTTTTAATTTGTTTCTTCTTGATCTAAGAGTGGAATTCATGAATGTAATCAATGATGCTCCCAAACTTGGTAATCAGGTTTATGCAGATGACCTGGTGTTGCTCTCTCAGACACCAAGTAGGCTCAGTCTTTATTACACCAACTTGAGCTTTATGCAGAAAAGAATAACCTAATTATAAATTTTGAGAAAACGGAAATAATGGAACTCGGTAAATCGCAGGTGAAATCTTCAAACCAATTTACTTGGTGTATACAAAAACATGTCCTTCTGGTGGTTCATGAATACAAATATCTGAGTCTAACGTTCAGTCATTCTCAGGATGATAGAATATATAAAGCCAGTTTAGCATCCAAATTGACCATGTTGATATCCCAAGCCAACATTTTGCATTATAAATATGCCAAATTTTCATGCTCTCACATCATGACGTTCTTCCAACAAAAAGTGGTCTCCATTATTACTTATGGGGCTGAAACATTGATCCCACAGAAGCAATTGTATGGGACAAATTGGAATCATGTTTTTGGAAGAAGGTCAGTGCCCTTTTACGTTTTGACTTCGGCCTGTTGTCGGTACACGTAAAAGTCATCTGGAAGAGGTGTTGCTTATTGCGAAAATGTTTGTTGGGTCTATCAGCTGGCAATATACTAACCGTTTTAGCCAAGTATTTACTGTTGTCTAATCATACATTTCCGATAAAATGGATAAACTCTATATACATAGCCCATGAAAAGGCAAACATCACGGTTGAGTAGTTACTTTAAAATCTGACAAAAGCCAAGATCAAGCTATACCAACGTGACTGGCATCTCACCCAGCAAAAATGTTTATTGCTGGCTGATTTTGATAGATCACTATTTGGCCATAAAAAGTTTCATGTATGGCAGATTACCTCATAAAATGTCCGTCACACCAACTCAGACCATAAATCCTAAGATTCCGACAGAATTTATGGCCCACCAATCATATACAGGCAAGAAGATGCGTAATCAGTTCTGACTTACGATATTGTCGATTTTGTAAAGATAAAAATATTCGAGAGACATTGAAACATCTTATAGTCGAATGTGACGCCGTTTCAATACAAAGAAAGTTCTATTTTTTCAAATTTATGCTGGCATGATGCCTTCCAAGAACTAGTGATGAAGTCTGGCATAAGATATTTGCAACCTGCAAAATAACACTCAGAATAGCAACTATGCAATTTTTTAATACGATGTTGACCCCGAAAGAAATATTATGATTGTTGGAAAATGCATGAGTTTTTATTTCTTTGTAACTGATATAGTTTTAAGGCCATAATGACAATTGTTGAACTGTGAATGTCACGAATTATGAATAAGTTATTATTTTGTAAATAGCATTTAGGTTATTTCTTGTGTATATCACTGTGATTATAAATATTCTCTTTTAAGTTTTATAAGTTGTTTTGAAAGGTTAACTTGTTTAACCAACTAAAATAAATAAAAATAAAAAACAAAAAAAAGATACTTACAATACTACTTGTAGTCAATGCCCACCTCATGGTGTCTCTTGTCACCCGTTTGTCGTGATAAAACATATCTGAAAATATATCTATGGCAAACCTATGAACTGAAATTAATATACACAGCTATATAGCTAACTCTATTATTCTGCATGTAGTTCACTGCAAAAACGTGTCACAGCTATGTTAGTAGACACGAGATTCTTGTACTGTGCCCACCAGCAGGAAGGTTGCCTTGGGTACATGGGGCTCTAAAGCAGATGCACGCTGCACGTTTCTCTCTTGCAGTGTGAATCTGTTTGAAACTTTTGCATATATTAGCAAGTAGTTCCCCCCAGTATAGAGCATGTGATTGGGACAGTATTAAACGTATTTCTCACTACTGGTGATGCCACTTCTGAATCTGCCCCTGTCTGTGTGTCGACGCAGTAGTGTTTTCTTGAGGCATGCAGTGAACTCCAGGTTGCAGCTCTGCATATGGAATCCAGTGGCACATGCTTGAAAGGCAGGTGTAGCTCATATTGCCCTTGCAGAGCAATTCTTGGGTATGCTAAGTAGCTGCTTGGCTGCTAGTTTATGTAATTCATAGAAGCATTGTACTATTAATCTCAATATTCCCACTTTACTGATGGGATACTCCTTTTGTAAAAAGCAGAAGGACACAACTGCAGTGTCTGTCTGATGGATATTGCCCTATCCATATAAACCATGGCAGCTCCCGGAAGTATCCAGTCTTTTTGCCACAGAAAAGTCAAAGCAGATATTTACCTCAAAATGCAAAGTTGGAGTTTTGCGTGAGGCAATATGAGTTCGGGAGGAGGTGGGCAGGGTTTCTCCTAGCCACTCCTCACATTTCTAAAGCAAAAAACAAATCAGTAAAAAATTTGCAGTAAAAAGAGTGGTGCAACAATATGTCGGAAAACACATGGAACCCAATGCAGATGTTAAAAGCTTGTGTGGATTGGTTTCCTCATTATAGCGCCGTCCTTTGATGAAAGCAGGCAATTCAACTGTTCGGTGAGCATGAACAATCAGAATGAATTTGGTAAGGACACCCTCATCTTTGTGTATTGTAAGAGACAATTCTTCCAGTGAATGGGGCCTACAATTCGCTCACTATTTCTGCAGATTTGAGAGCCACTAAAATAGCAAATGAAAAGATGCTTTAGTGTGTAGTTATGTATTGCTTCAAAATGCGGTGACATCAGCGTGTGGGCAGCATTTAAATTCTAGCTATTTATTTATACAGGGAGGAACAATGCTCGTTTGATCACAAAAGAACGTGCAATCGATAAGAAATCAGATTTAAGGGGGAAGCTGTGAGCTTCTTACAATGGGGTGCGTTCCAGTGGCATTGTGACCAGTTTGGTCGGGGGCGGGGGCTTCAGTCACCAGGGGCAATACATGGGTGGGCATAAATAGATTAAGGACAACCTTAGACAAAAATTTGACATTTTAAGGGCAAGTAGGTGGTACGGCCGGTAATGACCCAAAATATCGTAAATAAAAAACTGAACGGTAGAAATGTTTGGATTTTGGCTGTACCAAACGTTTGGTACAGCCAAAAATGTTGAAAATGTCAACCATTCGGTTTCATTATAGCGAACAAGGGGAGCAGGGGTTGCGGGGACACATTTGTTTGCTATAATGGAATTGGGGGTGGCTGGGGTTGTCCCCTGCATCCAAACCAAAAAAGCTTTGAACAACAAAAAAAGGCCCCTGCAACGCTGGTTCCCATCCACGGAAGTGAAGTGAACTGGCGCTGCAGGGACTCGGCGGCACACAGCGAGGTGTGCTGCCAAAAGGTAAGTAAGGGCGTGTGGGGAGCGGGGTGTTGAAAGCCAATTTAGTAGATGGGTGATTATTTCAAATGTGATTTTCACCTTCCAAATTTTCGTATTCGAAATAATCACTTACATCCAGTAGGGACAGCTTTGTTAGGGATGTGACCATGATGGATGAAGTGCTCGAGTGGACGCAGTAGAACGTGAGGGGCAGGATAGAGGTGAGGGAAAAATGTTAGCTAGAAGGCAGTTGAGAGGTAGCATAAGAGGGTAACTCAAAGGCAAGGAGGTAGGCTTTTAGTTTGGTTTTGAATAAATCGTTGTGGACCGTTTCTCGGAAGTCTAACTATACTCTGGTTTAAAGATGATATGATATAATATGATATGATGAGTCATTTATAATGCGCCTGTACACAAGTGTTTCTAGGTGCGACAAGACAAGGGGGGATAACAGAGGGAGGAACAAACAACGATCTTACTAGGCTTTGTGTCATTCAGATTGTGCAAGTGCGGTAATACAAAGTGCAGGAGGGAGGGAGATGGGGAAGTGCAAAAAGGGCAGCATACTCTGAGTAAGTGCAGCCAGGGCGACGCAGTTCTGGATACGGGTGCAGAGACAGGGGATTCTAGGGTTACAGTTTCAGCCCCTACATACGTGGTAGGCCTGGAGGCAGTGCAGGGGTGACTGGTTGTGGGGGAGCCCGGTACACAGTGAGACTCTGAGGGTTGCTGGGGCACATGGTTATGGGGGAGCCTGGTACACAGTGAGGCTCTGATGGTAGCCAGACTGTAATTGTTTTATCCCTTCTATTAATGTTTTTACCATCATTAACATATATGTTGGGAGGTTCTATGTGGTTTCATTACCCCACTAAACTCGGGTTTTAGTTCGACTCTTGTTGGTCATAGTTCCACTCTTGGTGGCCTCCCCCCTAACCCCTCTGTCTATTGTGGTCGTACAGCCAACAAGAGTCAAAGCAAATGTCAATGAGGTAAGTGGAGTTGGTGACAGCAGAGAGAAAAGATTTGCAGTGGTGTAATCTGTTAACGCAGATCAAAGAGCCTTCCATGAATTGCATGATAGGCTGCCATCCAGCAAGCATGTTAGATTTAACAATGAACATTGAATTGGATCAATGTGTAACGAATCCCCCACAAAACATGTCTAGTATATTTATTGACGTAACAAAACCCCTCATGAATGGTTTGCATGATCCCCTCACTATATACATATCACTTTGGGATATAGACGAACTCTGATATCATGAGCCAAGATACTAGGTTCAGCGTGTGTGGATTGGGGTGTGTCTGCTGTTCTCTCCTCAGAATATTAAAATGTGAATGCAGTTTCGTTAGTGGTGCTGCAACCATCTCAAACACATGTGGAGACCACACTGGCCTCACCCAGGTTGATTCAAAGGGAATGAGGGGTATGTGTGTCCTGTGCGTCCTTTGTAACACCCTGGGTATCAATGACCTTGGAGGAAAAGCATAGGCAAATAACCCTGACCGGTTGATCCACAGCCACATCCCAGCCAAAAGACCTGGGATGTGGATAGAAAGGGCATGACATTGTGTGTTCTCTTTGTTCCAAATAGATCTATGTCTGGTGTTCCGAGTCTCTTGAAAACTCGATTTAGTGTTATGGGATGTAACCAGACACGTTTCTGCTAAATTCGGTCACTGAGGATGACTGCAGGGCATTTCTGTATACCTGACATGTGTTGTGCCACAGTGCATCCCCCTCACTTTGCACTCCATTGCCAAATGTGTAGCTCTACTTGCGTGAGTTGTTGGGAGCGATGTCCCCTTATTTCTTGATGTACTTACTACACCACATCTGTACTGTCTGTTTCAATTAGTATGTTTCTCCGTTAATTGTATTTGGAAAATAAATTCAAAGGGGTAGTGCTAGGTTTATAAACTCGATTTTGGTGCTTAGCTGCCCATGTGGGTGGGACCAGGCTGATCTGCAAATGGATGTTTCTCCTCTATGAAGGGTGCAGTGAGCTAAAACGTGGTTGTAGACCCTCCTGAGTGGAAGAAATTCCACAGAACCGTTTATTTGAACCATGTTCGTCCTCAGTAGCGGGGTTCCCACACTCTTGTACATTTTATAAACACGAAGACATTGTTGTTGCTGTGAACAAGTTTCCTGAATAGTTATTGAAAGTAGATACCCTCCTTATCCTGAAAGCAAGTAATGTCTTTTGTTATGGTGACCTGAGAGAGGGGGACTGTGAAAGGTTGTCCTCTTGAGAGGTTTTCTTTGTGCAACCATTTCAACAAATGTGTGTTACAAGCACTCAATCATTTCAGTCCCCCCTCACCTGTAAGACTTTTTTTGCATGGGTCCTAGGTTTGGTCTCAGATTTGGCTCTAAATTGATGCATGTTTGTATCCTCCTTAACGTCTTCTTTACATTTCTCACAGATAAGACACGGATGTACGGTAAAGGAAACCACTGCCACAAAATCCTGTATATGTTCCTATAAAGGCTCAATGTTGCACCAAAGAATGTCTTGCCCTGTGTCGTCATTAGACACAATCTGATTGTGAATCCCAATTTTTGTTTTGTATTGTGTTTTTTATGATTTGCATCACAACCACATAAACAACAACAAATAACAATAATCTTCCAGTAAGAGACACCTCAGAATAACCCTCCTCCCCTACCTCAGCCCCCTCCTTTTTAAAATGTCCTCCCACCCCTTGCCCCACTTTGCACCTCTTTACCTCCCGACCCCTTCCTTCCCACTGGGTTGTACTCCTCCCACCTCCCAACCCCCTGTGGAACCTTCCAGTTTCCCAATCAACCCATTTCTATCCATTGGGTCCATATCTTTTCAAACATTCGGGAACACCCCCTCTCCCCAGACACCATTCTTTCCAGCTCCACACAACGGGCCATTCCCTCCACCCATCTACGTATATTTGGTAGCGTTGAGTTCCCCCAGTGCCAAGACCTTATTGCCCACCATCATGGCTGTCCTGATTAGGTCTTTTTCTCTTTTATTGAACCCTGAACCTATAAGGTCATCACCTTGGGACAGACTGAGATTGGGGTGTTGATTACACTAGCTGTCATGTCCCTGACTTTCCCCCAAAAAGATTACACTTTTGGGGCACTCCCAGATCATATGAAAGAACAAGCCCACTCCTACCCCACATTTCAGACACTGGGGGTACGCCGCCCAGCCCATCTTGTGTAAGCAATCCCAGCTATAGTATGTCCTATGTAAGAACTTGTATTGTATCAACCATAATCGCATGTTTATGCTAGCCTCTCTTGATGAGCACAACGCTTCAACCCAGTCCTCCTCTTCCAAGACGCCCAGGTTCTCCTCCCATTGCTCTCTAAGTGTCTGCAGCGGCTTGGATGTGAACCCATTAAGCATCTGATATAGTTGCGTTATAGCCTTCCATTGGATTCCCCCCTCCAGAAGGTTGGCCTCAATCGGTGATCTCTGAGGGATGGTCCAAGTGTCCTGTCATTCATGGGCCATTGCATGTTGCAGTCTAGTATAGGTATAGCCATCCCTAGCCTGTGGACCAAACGTCTCTTGTAAAGTCTGAAACAGGGCAAGTCGGTTTCTTAACCCTTTTTTCCTGCCACCTTCTTTGCTGCCCCAGTTTATATATCTCTGGTAGATCAGCATTTTCCCGAAAAGGTGCTTTCTTGGTCACTACACTCCCCCAACCCATCCCTCTGAGAGCTGCCTTGCAGGTGTGCAATGTGCAGGCCCCTGGGTGTTTCATCCCCTGTGGGGGCTTATGCCAGTATAACCTATGCCAAGTTGTCCTTACCTCCATCTTCCTTAGTTCCAGCTCAATGTGGGGCAGATCCCTCCCACCAAACAGCCACTCATTCATCACCATCAGTTGGGATGCCCAGTAATAATGTTGCACGTAGGGGACTCCCAGACCCCTGTCCCACACCGATCAGGTCAGCATGTTCAGCGCAATACTTTGGATTTTGTTACCCCCATATTGTTTCTCTCTGCAATCTCTCTATTATGCAAAACACTCTGGTACCACCCTGACAGGAGAGTTCTGAAGCACATAAAGGAGACATGGTAGCGCCATCATCTTAAATAGATTCACCCTTCCAACCAATGATACTGGGAGGGTCCGCCAGTGTTTGATATCGCCTTTCAGTCTATCCAGTACCGGGTCTCGATTGTTCCAGAGAAAATCTGTCTCCACCCCCCCCACCCTGACACCCAAGTATTTAAGGGAATCTCTTGTGATCGTGAACGGACACCCCTCTGGGATCGCCTCGCTGCCTCCCTTGATCAGCGTGAGCACTGGTTTTTCCCAGTTTATCCGGAGGCCACCTACTTCCCCAAACTCCCTGAACACCTCCATCACTCTCAGTCCGGTACGCTTCGACTCCACTAGGTAAATGAGAATGTCGTCGGCATACAGCGATATGCAGTCCTCTCCTCCCTGGGGCCAATTAAAGCCTCTCTCGGTTGGGGATCTGTTCTCACCTTTGCTGCTAGGGGCACCATCGCCAGCAAGAACAGGAGCGTTGAAAGAGGGCATCCCTGTCTGGTTCCCCTTTGTAATTGGAAGGTTCAACTAAGATGATCAAACCATTCACTTTGACCCTGGCTACCACCCAGCGCACAAATCTAGACCCAAAACCGAAACCTCTCATAACCGCCCATGGGTACTGCCAGCCCACTGAGTTGACCTTCTCTGAGTCTATTGCCATGAGAGCATGTAGTCCCACTAGGGAGGGGGCTGTGCTCAACGCATTGTGCAGCCTCCGGATATTCATCCTAAGCGCCCTACCTTGCACAAACCTGCATTGATCCGGGTAGTTCAACGCCCCGATTATGGGCAGAAGTTTGTTGGCTAAAACCTTTGCTAACAATTTTGCCTCTCCATTGATCAAGGAGATTGGGCGGTACCCACTACATTGCTCCTGGGGTTTCCCAGTCGTGTCTATTACCACAATCATTGTCTGTCTAAGATCCTCGGACAGTATGCCCTTCCTCAAAACACTCCAGAAACATGACCCTCATCTCCTCCGCCGGCCCCTGTCCCATCATTTTCCAGAATTCCACCAGGAATCCATCTGGTCCCGGGGATTTACCTGATTGTAGCTGGGTGATGGCTTGTTGTATTTCCTCTAATGTCAGGTCCAGCCTGTCCCACTGCTCATAGCTTATCCGTGGCAGCTCTATATTTGCTATATATTGCTCTATTTTTAACTCATGCCCAGTCCCATGTCCCCTATACAGCTCCCTGTAGTAGACTGCAAATTCCAATCCTATGTCCTCACTCTTGAACTTTACCTCCCTGTCTGCCCATCTTATTTCCCTCACCCATCTGGTCCCTTCATTCCTTTTCTCCAACCATGCCTAGAGTCTACCACATTAATCTCCCACATCAAAGATCCTCGCCTGTTTGTCCCTATGGGCCGCCATGGCCTCATCCTGCACCTCCGCCCCATATTGGTGCACTACCCTCGCCAATGCCATCTTGCTCTCATCTATCTGTTTTATCACTAATGTGTTGTGCCTCGGCTGCCTCCACTTCCCCCTCCAGCTCTTCCATCCTTTCTCTATGGTCCCTTTGGTGTTTCCTTATCTCTTGCATTGCGCTCCCCTGCATGACCGTCTTATAGGCCTCCCACAACATAGAACAACTATCAACCGACCCAGCATTAATTTGGAAGTAGGCCTCTGATTCCTCCCTTAGGGCCTCTATCACTTTCTCAGTCTTCAAGTAATACGGTTGGAGTCTTCAGACCCCCCTCTGTGTGCTTTCCACCCCCTCACCATGACTAGTAGTGGGGCATGGTCTGAAATCCCCTCGAGAGAAACTTGGCTGCGGTCGCCCCTTCCCGCCCTTGTATTCGTGAGGAATACATAGTCTATCCTCAAGAAGGACAAGTGGGCATTGGAGAAGAAGGAGAAGTCCTGCTCACTGGGTTGAAAGTCCCTCCAGATATCTCTCATGCCTGTGGCATCGATAAAGGTCTTCCGTTTTGTTGGGGGGTGTATTAATTTACCCCTATAAGGCAATCTATCCATTACTGACTGTGCAGTGTCGCTGAAGTCCCCACCCACCAGTGTAATGTTCCCCCCATGTCTAGGCAAAAGCGTTTAGACCAGTGTTAGTGTTGCAGCCTTGAGGGTTGGAGGAACATATACATTGACAATACATACCATCTCCCCTCACAGAGTCCCCTTTAAGAGAACCATCCTGCCCCCAAGGTCCCTTTCCACTTTATGTTCCTCTAGCGGTAGCGATTTTTGATCAGTATTGCCACCCTAGTAGAGCCTGTAGTGAACCCAAGTATGTGCTACAACTGAATATCGAGCCCTCCCCAGGAATTTGCAGGCCGTTCCCAACATGTGAGTTTCTTGGAGTAACACTATATCTGCCTGATGTGACGCCAATCATTTAGCCATCATACTTGTTTTGATTTTTTCCAACAGACCATTAACATTCCAGGACATGCAGGTAAGAGTCCTGCACTGCTAACTATGTATTCCAGTCATTACTTCCTTGTGGGCTGGGCCTGCAGGTGCAGGCTGGTCGCTCGTCATCGCCCCTGAATGACCATTCCATTTCCCTCATATGTGGTCGCACTGAATACAACTTGGTTAACACTTTGAACTTCACCAACAACTCACTCCCCTCCCCACGCGTCACCCCAACTAGAAGCATCTGTTGCCCCATAACTGTTGTACAAACCATGACCGGGTGGACGGTCAGGGACGTGTGCTCTCCATGTCCCTCCAGCTCCACTCTATTTCGCTTTTGTTTTAGGCAGCCTTCAGCAGTTTTAATGGTTTCCTGCTTTCCAGTATCTGAGCGACAGTTCCTACCATGTCCATTCCTTTGTACCTTTGTTCAACTTTGTGCCCTCCCCTCGGTCTCTCTGGGGCGATTCCTACGGCCCAGACCCTCTGGGTCCATTGGGACCCACCACTCTGATGGTGGCTGGGAAGAGAATTGCATATTTTACTTCTGCCTCTCGTAGCCGCCTCTTGATTTCTTCAAACAAGTGTCTAGCTTTTTGTATAGCTCTTGTGAAGTCCAGGTAAAGCCTGGGTAGATCGTTACTCTGGATCCATTCACCAGCGTGGGCCCCTTCCTCCGTAACATCTGCAAGATCACATCGCTATCCCGGTAATTTAGGAGTTTTGCTATCACTGGCCTGGAGTGGGCACTGTAGTCTCTATCCACCGAGAAAAATCGCAATAGTCCCATCGTCCTAACCCATTCTGCTAGCCAGACTTTGAGGTACAGTTCCATGGATGGTCCCTATATTTTCTCTGCTAACCCAAGTTTCCAAATGTTGTTACTGCAGGCCCTCCGTTCTGCGTCCTACACCCATTCTTCCAACGCGTTTCAGTTCTTGAATGTCTTTTTTCATTGGTTGCAGAGCATCTTCAACCTCTGAGATCCTGTGCTCGGCTTGCCCCACACTCGCTGTGATTTTAGGCATGTCCTGCCTCAAGAGGCTCCCTTCTACCCCCACTGCATCTACTTTATTCTCCAGTGAGTCTTTAGTATCCTTGATAGCGAGGAGCAGCTCATTCATTGTGGGTGGCTGCAAGGGGGTCCCTATGCTCCCCTCCTTCCCGCTCTCTCCGCCACTCGAGGGCTCCTTCAGTAGGACTGTAAATTAGTCTGTCTTCACCTGCATGGGGGCATTTCTTCCTCTTCTCCTTTGCCATAACCCTGGGTGGTCTCTTGTGGCTTCGCACTTCCCTGACGTGCCCAGGGTTCTGTGGTGCTGTCCCTTTTATATCTTCTTTATAGTCTTGGTCCCACTCCAAGACTTGCCGCCAGTTGTCCCCATTGCCCCCTTCCTTCACTGAGGGAAGGGGGTTTCCCCACTGTCCAAGGTCTGAGCCTCACCCCCAATGTATCGCAGCCCCCTTCCGCCGGGGAAGGGACTCGGGTGGCTATAACAGTGGGCAGAGAATGTATACTCTCTCCTGCTGTCCCAGCCACCTGATTGGCTAATGGCCCTTCCCCGGGTGCAAATCTGATTTCAGGTAACCCCAGATTATTATTGGGTCTCTTGGAGCAGGTCTGTATTTTTTCTTCAATTCTAAAAAATGGTGTGTCCTGCATGCCACATGATTGAGCATGGTGTGCATAATTTATTTTATTAACTTGTCAGTAGTTCATCAAGTGCCTCTGCCAAAACCTCAGTGTCATTTGGCTCCTGTCTTCAACCTAGTTGCCACCCTGGCATAGACATCATTTGGAGACAATGCAAACGAGTTTCATGGTCATCTAGGGAATCTATGTATATGAATTTAGTCTTCAGTAAGACACTGTGCCTCAACAGATCCAGGCTTCAGAAAATCTATTATCGTGAACGGTGGATATCACAAGTGCAACGCGCTGGTCTTGGAAGCGAAACCACACAGAGCAACAGAGGTTCAAACCCTGAATCCGTACTTAGAAACCGAACTCAGGTATGGTATTAAGCGTGTTTTAAAAAAAAAAAATAATAACTTTTGCAATGGGGGGGGGGGGCGTGGCTTGAGCCCATGGAGTGAGGTAGTCCTGAGACCGAGCTCCCGGCACGATCCGCGTAACAATCCGGCTTGGTGACGTTCAGGCGAACGCTGCAGCGACCCGAAAGCAGGGTGCGGTAGGAGAAGCATTTGTCCAACTGTCGAGCGAGATTTGGGGCGAAATCGGAGCACCGATCCAGACAAACGTCCGACTACAAGGAAGGTCCGCAGAGGCCCAACATGGCGGACGGAGCCGCGGCCTCAGAGTGAAGAGAAGGAGGAGCCCGCACACCAAGAGAAACGGATCTGCCAGTGACCCCTGTGACAGCCCTGGGCGGGGGGGGGAACAGAAATCACCTGGGGTGCGACGTGCGCAGCTTCCTGGGGTGAGAAGGACGCAGGGGCTCCGGTGAAGGTCGAGAGGCTCCGGGAGGTGAGAAGCGCGATCAGGAGCGGGCGTAACACCAGAAGAGATCGAGCCTGCAGAGGAGCGGGTGGAACCCACCACGACACCGCGGACACACCTGGACAGCGTGGAGGGAGCCACAGAAGAGAGAGGATACCGCGGATCGGGCCGTCTGGGGCCTCAGCTGTGGGCGGCACCCGCGAACCGCTGGACCCGAGCCCGCGGGGAGGACTGCTGGTGTGCACGAAGCCGCGGACACCCAGCGAGAACAGCGGCCCTAGTCCTCAGAGGTAAGCGGCACAAGCGGAGAATCTTCCAGCACCAACAGTGCACCCCCGCATTGGAGCAGCTGCGGTTCCCCTCCCCAGACCTCCCACACCAAGGCAGGGAGCTGGCCCACGCCGAAGTGCCCAGGGCTAACCACAACGACCAAACCACCTCCATAGGGGTGCACAGATTTGAATAAAAAGCCACCAAAGCGCCCAGGACACTGTGGCGCCAAGAACTGAAGTACAAGCAACGCAATACAAGGCAAGTGCTTGAGCCCCTGACTGACCCACGAAGTATCCACACAATATAGTGGGAGGTTACAGGCAGAGAGTGCAACCACGCAAACCGGTGGGGAGAGGAAGGGGCGTCGAGACGGAAGAACCGGAGGGACGCAGCACCGACAGCCCACACCTGGGACAGCGCCCCACATTGCTCCAGCTGGCCCACCGGAGCCGGGGGGGGGCAAAAAGGGCGAGCACACATAGGCATAATGCCAAACAAGAAAATGGAGGGGAAAGTCAAGCAAAGCACCATGGACACTTTCACTAAGACGTCCGGGCACAAACAGTTAACGTCGACGGATGCGGCGATGGCTGTAACTGACACCCCCCACCTGGCAGAAAGTGCACATGAGGGCACAATCCTGGAAGCAATAGCAGCCATGGCAGCATCTCTTGAAAATAAAATGGACACAGCAATAGGAGCCCTGAAGACATTGCTCAAAAATAAACTAGACACAGTGATGGTGGATGTGGGCCTCCTTTGCCAGGACACACGGAATCTGACAGAGAGGGTGGCAGCGACTGAACAGCAAGTGCAACAAAACACGGCAGGGGTCACCACAACACAGACACAAATGTCAAAAGTATTGCAAAGAGTCAAGGTCCTGGAGCGTAGAGCACAGGATGCGGAGGGGAGAGCAAGGAGAAACAATGTCCGCATTATTGGACTTCCGGAGGGCGAGGAAGGCAACGACCCCACGGAGTACATAGAAAACATGCTGCTCCAAGAGATAGGGGCAGGAGCACTGTCTCAGGGCTTTGTGGTGGAGAGGGCACACAGAGCACTAACTAAAGGACCTCTGCCGGGGGTCCCCCGAGAGCAATAATCGCTAGGATCATGAACTTTAAGGATAGAGACAAAATATTGCCATTCTCAAGGGGGGGAGGGACGATCACTAGACACTCCTCCAAGATCACTATCTATCCGGATTATGCAGCTATGGTCCAAAAGCAGAGAGCACAGTTCGGCCCAACAAAGGAACGTCTCAGGTGCGCAGGAGTGAGATACATGCTACTGTTCCCCGCCAAAATCAAGGTGATATATCAGGACAAAACATGCTTCTTTGATTCCACCGACGAAGCCCACAGAGGCAAAGAAACGCCAATAATGACGGAAACAGACCCTGACAAGATGGGCGAAAAGGAAAAAGCAGCCAAGCACAAGATATCAAACATTTGACAAACAACTAAGCCGGAAGAAACGTATGAGGGAGCGACCAACCCCACTCCAGTCACAGTTGGCTGAGAGAGGCGACGCCCCAGTAGAGAGAGTAATCTACAAGTTCAGATGCCAGTTTTAAGGCATCACCCTGCTGCAAGTCGGCCCCAACCAAGGGAGCACAATGAGGGAAGCTGCGGAGCCCGAGCAGGGGGTGGGTGGCTGGGCGTTAGTTTACCAGTTTCTGTTTGGGTTAAAGTCGTTATGAGGTGTGAATGGATGGCATACAGCGCAGGCAACAGGAAAAAGACCGCAAAAGAACATGGAAAAATACAAGCACAAGGTGACCGGAGCAACAGGAAGCACAAAATGGGGGACAACAAACATAGTCGTACCAAGAAGGAGGGTCCTAAAAAAAGGACCGCAAGAGACTCCCACATGGAGGCGGAGGAGGGCAGAGCGCTAGGACATGGCAGTGGGACGACGAGGCCAGACCGTAAGAAGAGGACATGGGGCCAGACGGCATGACAATAGTAACCTGGAATGTGAGAGGTCTTAATGCGTATGTCAAGAGACTCAGGATCTACGCATTGCCTAAACCGGATGAAGGTTAAGATAGCGATGCTGCAGGAAACACATCTAACTATGGAAAAACAGACCAAGGTGAACAAGAAATGGGGAGGGCAGACATACAGTGCCACATATTCGAACTACGCACGGGGAGTACTAATATGGATTGCCCCAGGGGTCCCATTCCAGATGCTCAAGCAAGAGACAGACTCAGAGGGGAGGCTGGTACTGGTGCATGGCATGCTGGAACACAGAGAAGTGTGCCTGGTTAACACCTATGCGCCAAATTGCGACGCAACAGAATTCTTCAAGGGGCTGGCGCCCAGGCTGGCCCAGTACAGGGAGGCGACGTTCATCTGGGCCGGCGACTTCAATTGCACCATGAATCCACTCCTTGACAGGTCGGATGACAAGCACAGGAAGCCAGCACCCCCAGCCAAAGAACTACACAGGACCCTCGAGGGACTGCAGCTGGTCGACATCTGGAGACAGTTACATGGAGAGGGGAGAGGGTACACACACTACAGTGCACCACATGGAACATTCACACGAATAGACTATATATTCACGGGTAGGGAATCACTACAAGAGTTTGCAGAAATTACCATTAAAGCACGTACACTCTCCAATCATGCCCCCATACTGGCGACATGGGTACATACCCGTAGGACAGCCCCGATACCAACCTGGCGGCTCTGAGCAGAGGCCCTGAGAGAGGACGAACTAGAGGAATACCTCCAAGAATCGATAGAGGACTACTTTGAGCAAAATGAAGGTAGTGTCGAAAGTAGTGCCACGTTATGGGACGCGTTCAAAGTGGTGATAAGAGGGGGGGCAATAGGCAGAAAAGGGGGGCTGACGGGAGCGGCCATGAAGGAGCTCAGTGAACTCGAGAAGGAGATAGAAACAAGGGAGCGACGAGCAAAGAGAGAGGGTGGTGATCCCCGAGAGTTGGTGGAGTTAAGAACAGACTGTATGGTACTCTGGGAAATGCTAGGGAGGCTGAATTATGGGAGGTATCTACAACGGCTACATGCGGAAGGGGATAAACCCAGTAGACTCCTAGCATGGCTCACTAGACAGGAAACCAAAACAGACCCCATTACAGTGTTAGAGGACCACAGGGGAAAAGAGACCAGAAACCAAGAGCATATCAACAACTTATTTGCTCAATTCTATGAGCAACTATATGCCCCAAACCCAGAGATAGACCCAGAAGATATTGCGGATGCACTGGCAGAAATAAGATTGCCTAAACTATCAGAAGAACAAGCCCAGCTTTTGGACATGCCTCTCACGGTAGAAGAAATAGAGGGCGTGATTATGGAGCTTCCTACTGGCAGGACCCCGGGCCCGGACGGACTCCCAGGGGAGTTCAATTAGGCATTTAAGAGCACCATTTCCCAGAAGTTAGTTGACACATATCAAGGTGCATATGAGAGCGGACAGCTGCCGACTAGCATGTCCCAATCAATAATCGTCCCGATCCTCAAACCAGGGAAATCACCCAGGGAATGTGCCTCCTACAGGCCGATCTCCCTTATTAACCAGGACGCTAAAATACTGACAGCGGTACTAGCCAATCGCGTGAAACAGGTAGTGCGCACTCTGATTCATCCGGACCAAACGGGCTATGTTCCGGGGCGAAACACGTCATGGAACCTCCGTAGACTGCACCATGTGATTGATGAGACAAACCAAAGCAGGGCAAGAGCGCAATAGTGGCCCTGGAAGCTGTTAAAGCTTTTGATTCGGTCCGCTGGGAGTGGCTGATCAGCGTGCTTGCTCACTTTGGCATTGGAGAGGGGTTCCTCTGGTGGATCAAACTGCTATACAATGATCCTAGAGAAAGGGTGAAAACAGGGCGATTTATCTCAAAGGAGTGGAGGATACACAGGGGAACCAACCAGGGATGCCCACTATCACCAATGTTATATTTCCTGGCCCTAGAGCCGCTTGCGGCTATTTTCTCAGATCAGAATATAGGGATACCGGGATAGATATAGACGGGGTTCTCCATCAAATCTCGCTATACGCGGATGACATGCTGCTATTTGTGGAGAGCCCAGCCGTCAATCTACCATGCCTCCTAGAGGCGATCAGGGCATACACCAGATTATCGGGCATAGCAATTAATAAAGAGAAGTCCCTGGTCTTCCCACTGGTAGGGCTAAAACGGGTTCCCCTGGGCGGTCTCCCGGATCTGGGCCTGGCGTGGGCTCCAAACTCCTTCAGATACCTGGGAATAGAGATGCACCATGACACTGCCGACACCCTCAGAACCAACACATTGGCGGCGCTGGAAAAGATACAGAAATCGATAGCCTTCTGGGGAACATTACCACTGGGGATGATGGGGAGAGCGGCCCTTCTGAAAATGGTGGTGCTGCCGCGCCTACTATATTATTTCACGAACATCCCATACACCATTCCCAAAACCTTCTTCAATAAATTAAACATGATAACACGAAACTTCCTGTGGGGGGGAGGAAGGAACAAGATTGCAATGGGGACTCTCCAGAAGGACTAAGAAGAAGGTGGCATTAGACTACCGGACTTTGAAAAATATTATTTGGCAGGACAACTGCAGTTTGCAGTCAAGTGGCTGGGGGAGGACGAAACAATAGACACAATCACCTTCCAGCCAGCACTGAAAAGATACTACTTGAGAGAAATACCGTGGTTCGATAAACCTCTGCTCAAGACCCTGCCGAACATGCTTACCTTCGCAGTGGGACTATGGAAGAGGGCATGGAGACTCCAGGGGGAGAAAGACCCATACTCTGCGCAGATCCCGTTGGCGGGCCTCTTGGGGGCGAACATAAACACGCTGGTGGCATACCGAGCGCATTGGGAAGCCAAAGGCATAGCACAAATTGGAGACCTGACAAGAGGGGAAAGGTGGGCAGACTTTCAAGAAATGATGGATGAACATGAGATACATGAAGGCCAATTCATCCTTTACAATGGCATGATACGGAATATCAAAAAAAAATGGCCAGAGTGGACAAACCAGGAGGAAGAGGAGATGACAAAGCTAGACGCATGGTACGATATATCAGAAGGATCCCACACAACTTCCAGGCTATATGAACAACTGTTAAAAATGGAAAACCCGCAGGACTCACACACGAGGCAGAGCAGGGAAGAGGAACTTCAGAGGACCTTCAGTGACCAAGAATGGGCCAGGGTGCTACGATACCCAAAAAAAGTGTCAAGGAACGCACGGTTCAGGCAGGCACAGCTATACGTAACGCACCGAGCATATCTCACGCCCAAGAGGATGAATAAGATGAGGATGGAAAATCAAAACAGGTGCCCCCGCTGCCTGGCGGAGGGAGCAGACATAACACACATGTTCTGGACCTGCCCGGTGATACAAGCCTTTTGGGACAAGATCAGAATCAAAATAGCGCAAAGTGGACTCCAAATACGAGGGGAGCACCCCGAAAAATATCTGCTGGGACTCCTCCCGAGAGGAAGCAGACACGAGTCGCACCAAGCGAAAATGAAAGACCTAATATGTATATTGGCCAAAAGGAGAATAGCAATGACATGGAAGTCAAGGGAGGGTCCGAACATAGAAGCATGGTGGTCAGAACTCCGAAAGTGGGCACTGGCGGAGACTGCGGTGTGGATAAGAGCAGTGAAAAGAGGAGAAGGGGAGACAGTGCAAAAACTGACCGCATGGAACTCCCTGATGCAGGACCTATTCGACAATAGGGAAGAAGGAGATAACGACGACCCCATAGGGGCCAAAGACTAGTGAGAGAAAACAAGGAAGCACGGTATAAGGCCCCATGATGAGACAATTCAGGTGATGAACTCTGGAATGGACCCAACGAAAATGCTGTACAGGAATGATGTGGCCGCCAGAGGACCCCGGCATTGCGGAAGTACAATGAAATCTGAGAAATGTGCCAATGCGCCAGTTATGCTGTGTTATGAGCGTTTGTATGTTTTGTTTTTGTTGTTTTGTTGTTGCCAAAAACCAATAAAGAAATTAAAAAAAAAAATAACTTTTGACATCCAGATCTTGTGAACCTGCCAAGTCACATTCTATGCATAGATAATTAAGTGGTGTATGACTGTGGTGGTGGGTTTGCAGATGTACAGTTGGAAATAAATGTAGAACTGCTTGGCCCACTTGTGAAATGCTCTGGTTTGTATTTCTATGCAATACTGCTTTGCAAATATGTGCATTAAACTCCATGTTGCTTTGCACATTGTGTCTAGGGGAACATTAGCAAAAGGGCAACATTGTGCAAGATTGTCAGCATTCTTGGATAAAGTGCTTGAGGCCCATGGGTGTGTGGCGCTTTTTACAAATAATAAATAATAATAAGTGTACTATCCACCTTGCAATTCTTGATTTGCTTATGGGGCCTTCTTATTGTCCCAGATGAAATACGAAAAGCTGGCTTGTTTTTCACAGGTGTTTTTTCCCCTTTTGTTCTATGTTGCACATGACATCCCTTAAATGTACAGTGTATGTATAGTGTATGTAATCCCTTTCCAGCTTTTTTGTGTGGTCTCTGATAAAATGGGAAATGTTACTCACTGTAGTGACTACTGTACTCATAGTCCATAGTCTGCTGTCCTCCATATTGAATGTCCATCCCCCATTGTGGATGGGACTGGAGCCATATGCACAGCAACATGCACCTTCCCTTTAAATGTAAAGCTGTGCAAGGGTACAGAGGCATAGCTCCACCCCACAGCCTGGCAATACCCAGCAGTCCCCTTATTTTTGCATCTATCGTGACATTACTAGCTAGTTATTATGGGCGCTGGAGGGAAGGTCATCTAGAGGAAAGGGAAGTAGGAGTGCAGTAGCCATGATGGTGTGTAACACTTCTTTATGCTGCTTCATTACGAGTCGAGCGGTGCAGTAAAAATGCGGCAGGAATATCGTTACTGCCCCATTACAGCACCACAAGTTTGGCGGAAAGTTGGAGGATTCCCCTCCTGCCATGAGCTGAAGGTAAATCTGCCAGCTTTCTGCCAGGTTTTGGCAGAATTCCCACGGCAGAATTTCTGCCGCAACAATTCCGCCAATAATGCACCATAGAATCCAGTGGACTCCAATGGACTCTGAAAAACTGGGGACTTACTCTACCACCACCACTTGGACCAAGTGGCAGTAACGGTAAGTCCGTTGGGCAGTATTCTGGTGGATTTGACACCTGAATACCACCCAACTCATAACTACCCCGTCTCGTACCCTTGTGCCCGTTTCTTAATGCTATTTGGACATCTGCAAAGCACAAACACAATTACGTAGTAGGAACATCAGCTTACTCTATATAAGAGATTCTTTAACACAGCCTTCCCTGCTCAAAAGCCATGTTGGCTCAGGAAATGGAACACGTGTGACAAAATGACTACAGCCCAATGACAGAGATCGAGAGGTCCTTGTGTCATTTTTTAATTTAATCACACTGACGCATAATGGTCAGTTAATAAATGAATATATATACGATTTATTTACAATATTGTGTATATAAAGAGTTATGTTCATAAAGACCAATGATTGAAATGTAAACAAACAAAAAAACGATGCAACATCGAAAATACAGAAATACTAAACACCACTGAATCTAGAAACGAGGACACAAAGAATTGGGTCCTCTAGAATTGATGTATGACCATCTAAAAAACTGTTATCCGTTCTTTATTAAGGACGCGATACCGCTATTTTGGGGAGACATTTTCTTTATTCTCCTTCTCTCTTCGTATACCAGTAGGAACTAACTTCCTTTAGGGAAACCTGACTCCTCCCTTTCCTCCCTATTCCCGCCTGTTGCCTCGGGATGCCTTAAAGGCACAGAGGCTCATAACATCACACCTGGACAACTGTTCTGATGTCGGCTTAGCACTCCTCCACTAGGCGCATGGGCTTTTGTATGGTGCGTTGCGGGCAAGTCCATTCTTCACTTGGTCCTACAGCCTCAAAGATGTGAGGCTCCTTGGGTGGTATCCTTCTTGCTTCCTCTGGGGGTAGCCACAAGTTGTCACAGGGTTCATTTGCCTCTGGGTCATGATCAATTCGGGGTGCATCGTTTTCCTCACTCTTGATGAGGCGCTTGAAAAGAGAATTGTTTCTTGTAATTTCCTGTGTTGCGTTCTGTGCTGTCACCATTGACCCATTGATGGCTACTACCCTGAGGGGGTACGGCAAGTAGCTTGCATCTATCTCCCTGGTCGGTGTCTGTTTCACCAGTACCTCGTCTCCTATCACAAGTTCTTTGTGTGCAGTTCTCCTTCTGATGTCGCTGTCACGTTTGGCCTGTTCTTTTCTGTGAGTGTCTCTTTGTATAGTCTCTTCATCGATCTCCTCTTGATCGTCAACGTTTCTCATGAGTCTCGTGTGGACCGTGTACCACATCATTATTTCTGACGGTGTCTTGTTGGTTACTTTGTGGGGTGTGTTGCGATTGTCCCTGAGCATCCTGCACAGTGCCTGGTGCGGGTTGGCGGCCTCTATGTATGCTCTTTGTATCATCCTTTTGATGCCATGAAGCGTTCGGCCATCCAATTTGCTTGGAGCCATCTCAGTGTGAGTATTTGATGAGTGAAACCCATGTGCTTAGCAAATGTGGTGAAGTTGTGTCCATTGAACGGGGGCCCATTATCTGATTTGACTGTCTGAGGTATGCCGCACTCACTTAGTACCTCATCGAATACCGCTGCTACCTGGGGGTATGCTGTGGTTGCTACTTTCTTCATGATGGAGAATCTGGAATGTTCATCGATGAGTACCAAAAAGTAGTCCCCCGACTCCAGGGGTCCATAGAAGTCGACCACAACCCTGTCCCATGGTCGATCTGGTATGCGTGTTGTCTGTAATGGGCTGGGGTCCTCTGCCATCACCCAGTTGTCCACCAATGAGTCCATGAATGGAAACCAGACATTGCACCGTAGCTGTTTCTTTGTGGTATCTCCTCCCTGATGTCCCTCATGTGCTGTTTTGATGACCTCCGCTCTGAGGGTGGCTGGAATGACGAGTTTGCACCTCTCAGTAATATAGAATGATCCTTGTCCGCTAGCTCAGTATGTATCTTTGCTAATCTCTCTATTTCTTCATCGTCAGTAGTCCTTCCACTTGTTGTTGGTGGTAAGGGCGATGGCCAATGTCATGGACGGGACTGTAGGCGATGCATTTGCGACAGCCTCCAGCGGTAGCGTGGGTAGTAGGGCGTTGGCCACAATATAGTTGATGTACTCTGTGTCTCCTTTCCTGGTTGTTAGTGTGCCAGTTGGGTGGTGAAAAATGTGATCTGTTGGATTTTGGTCACCCCCCCGTCTATGAATGATTTTGTAATTGTATTCTTGTAGGTGGATGTCCCACCTCTCAATCCTGGGTGGCATCTTCGTGAGAGGGTTCCACAATAGGGAGAGTGGAGCCTGGTGGTCAGTCACTAAGGTGAACTTTTTGGTGATGATAAAGTTATGAAAATGCTCACATGCCCAGACTGCTGCAAGGCTTTCCTTTTCAGCCTGGGAGTACGCCTATTCAGTGTGAGATAGGGCTCTGCTTGTGTAGGCAACTATACGTCTATATGTCTCAGGTGAATGTCCTCTCCACTGGTGTGTGCGAGGATGGCACCCAATCCCACCGGGCTGGAATCGACAATGATTTTGTTGTGCCTCAATGGTTCAAAATACGCGAGTTGTCAGGCCTCTTCAAGTGATTGTTTGATGTCCTCAAATGCCTCCTGGCACTCTGAAGATAAATTGAATTCGGTGTCTTTCTGGAGTAGTCTCTTCAGGGGCTCGGTGATCATTGTGTAGTGAGGGATCTATCTCGCACAGTACCCAGCCATGACAACAAAAGATCTCACATCTGCTACTTGTGTAGGGACTTGGAGATTGGTAATGGTGTTCACTTTTTCGGGGTCTGGAGAAGATGTGCCCAAAGAATCTAAGTTTTTTCTTACTAAACCTGCATTTCGCTATGTTCAAGGTCAATCCTGCACATTGAAGGGTGGTGCAGGTCTCTAGTAGGGCCACATCATGCTCTTCTTGTGACGTGCCAAAACGAGGATATCATTGCTGTAATTTAGCGCCATCTTGACAGGGCAGATGACTTGCCTGATTGCCTCCTGGAAAATGTATGCCGCGGAGGAGATGCCAAAGTTCAGTCGGCGGTAGCTGAAAAGGCCCTCATGCGTGGCAGATGTGGTAATGCTTCTGGACTCTGGGTGTAGCTCGTGCTGGTGGTATCCTTGAACGAGGTCAGTCTTAGAGAAGGTGGTTGTTCTGTTCAGTTGGACAATCATATCCGCAATACATGGTCCCGGGTGTCATTCCCACTGGATGGCGTTGTTGGCCATCCTCATGTCGACTCAAAATCTGATGCGACCCTCACCTTTCGGGATGATTACTAGTGGGTACACCCACTGGGTTGGTTCGGTGGCAGGTTCTCTGATCCCCTTTTGGAGAAGCTGGTCCAGTTCTTGGGAGACCATGTTCTGGACGTGGACCCCTACTCTTCTCGGCTGTTGAGGGACTGGGTGGACATTTTTGTCGATGTATAATTTGACATGCATTTCTTTGAGCTTCCCAAGCCTGGTGCATAGGTTTAGAAATTTGGACTATATAATGTCTTTCGTGATGGTGCCCCCTCTTTGTGGGAGTTTGCTAAGTGCGCAAATGGATTCCCTGGTGGTTGTGGGTGTCATTGTTGACTAAATTACTTCTCCTTCCTGAAATCAGATGTCGATGAGCCCCAAGCTGCTAGCTGTGTTATAACTGAATAGGCAGCAGCCTTTTGTGGGGCTGCATATGACATGGATGGTGGTGTCAAGGGTCCGTCCGTTGTGTGACAGTCTTCTTCGGAACTGCCCAATTGAGTAAACAGCATTTGCCACACCCCATTGGTATTTCTCGTGCTGTTTCTCGAGAGTTCTGTTTTTTCTAGCATAAGTAGAAATTCCTGTTCTCCCATAATATTCACATTGGCGCCCAAATCGACTAGAAAGCAATAGAGTTTGTTACCTATGTTGACAGGGATTCTGGGTGTTTCTCTCGCTTCCCGATCATCTTTGATCAGATTGACATATTCGTCCAGCTGACTCTGGTCATATTCTGCATTGTAGTCATATTGGTATTGGTACTGTTGGTCCCTTTATGGCTGGTGAGCATATGGGGGTTCGTCATATTGATCCCCGTAGACAGCGTGTTGATCCTGCGGGTCATATTGTTGGTTTGAGTCTTGGGTTGGCATCTCTTCTACTGCCCTCGTGTACATTCTCTGGCCTTGGTATTGTGATGGGTTGAATCTTGGCAGGTAGCCTGGAGATGGGGGTTGACAGTGGTAAGGCCTCCCTTGTGGTTGTGGTCGAGGTGTGGGGAATGGTCTCCCCTCTCTGCAGACGGACTGGAAGTGGCCTTCTCTCCCGCAGTTGAAGCACTTCTGTGTCAGAGCCAGGCAGGTCCCTGAGTGTGGGAAGCTCACGCCGCATCGGTAGCATTGTTGGATTGGCCTGGGAGCAACTGGCCACTTGGCCTTCCTATTGGTATTATCTGATTTCCGCATATCTCTCCAGGCCTCTGTGGGTGTGGTTGTATCACCACAATGGTTTCATGACGATCCTGTTTGGGTCCTGGGTTGCTCTCAATGGAGGCAGTCTGGGCATCATGGGTGTAATTTTAGGGGGGACAGGGGTGTTTGTCCCCCCCCAACTTTCATGGCACACCATGTTGTCCCCATTAATTTGGCTGGGACACCTTTTCTTCAGATGTCATGTCCCCCCCCAACTTTTTCAGCAAGGTTACTCCACTGCTGGTCATCCACTGTTTCAAATATTATGGCCAGTTTGCTGACTTCGTCTATGGTCAAAGGCTTCTTAAGAAGCTGTTTCCAGAAGGCGGGTGAAGTGCAACCCTCGATCACGGGTATTCTTATGGCCTCATCTGTGGCGAAGAAGTGAAATTGGCAGTAGGCACTCTTCAACCATAGGGGCGTCAATCAATCATCAATGGACTGTTCTGGTTTTTGTTTACATTGATTGAACACTTATCGCTCGTAGTCACGGTTTGGCTCAATGATGAGTTTCCTGTTGAGGGCATTGATCAGGGCGGTAAAATCGGTCTTCTCTTCTGGGGGTTTGGTTTTCACTATGGTTTTGATCTCTCCCCCCACCAGGTTGATAAACATGTCACTTAGCATGGGGGATTTGTCCTCGCCTGCCACCTTGGCGAAGTGATTAAAGTCCTCTACCCACTCGATCCACTGTGGCCCTTTGTCACTCTTGGGCATGTGTGTGAATGGGAGTGGTTTTCTCAGCAGGGCCACTTAGGACACCACTGGCGTGGTAGGGGTCTGAGCTCTGGTGTGAGCAGGGGAGCCTGGGCTGCTCATTTTGGCTGTGGCGCAGGTGTGGTCGCAGGAGAAGTGGCACTGACGCAATGGGCTGGATTCCAGGGCTTTTACAGTACCTTTGTGTGTGTCACTATGCCTGGCTGCAGTGTCCTTTCTGAGGCTTGGGTCAGGCTTTAAGGCAACTTCTGTTGATTGGTCTGTTGCTGGACTGGCGGTCTGTGTCTCGTTGTGGCACTACTGCAGGGAAGTGGTTGCAGGCTGCATGTAGTTTTCAGGGATGTTATTTATCCCTCCTTGAGGGATTTCCTCATGAAATACTGGAGCGCTGTGAAGTGGGTGCAGGGCAGAATCGCTGTGCTTCCTCTTACACTGGTTTCAATATCAGGCGGGATTGCCCTGGAGCGGTCTTTGTTTTTTTGGTTTTTTCCAGGCGGGATCGCTGGAGCACTGCAGAGTACCATCAGGTGGGGGCACGGTGTGGAGGTAGGATGTAAAAGCGTGGATGGGATGGCCGTGGGCAGAGGGGGCTCGGTTGGATCACATGACTGAAGCAGGAGGAGGAGCAGGAGCGGAGGCCGGTGCGCAAGTAGAGATCCAGCCCCAGGGAATGCGGCACGTGTCAGCCCACTGGGCTGGAGTGAGCAGTGCACTGCTGCGCAGTTTGCAGCCTTCTCCTCACCTTCAGAACAAGCCAGCAGCAGCAGGCAGCGATGCGTGCTGAGGCTCGCGGTGAGTGAGACACTATTTTGAAATCCTGCACGATGATCATATCAAAAGTTAAATGGAATGATCTGTCTGTAATGTTTTTATGTTTTGATGTGGCTTTTTGTGTACTTTGTGCAAGAGCCATGAGCACAATGAAACAAAAAACGTTGAACTATCAAATGAAAGAGTCATAATAAGCTGCCAGCCTGGAAGAGTTTTGACTACTAACTTTCCACATGCTTCCCGCGTCACCTCCCGTTCCCCTCTCCCGCCCCTTGCCCCGCAACCATAGTGTCAACGAGCGACGTGACAGTATGTCTTTCGATTTTCTCAAATAATCCCGGATCCTACAGGGGTCCTGCCGGAGGGAGGTGCTTCAGCCCTTCCACCGCTTCAGGAAGTCTAGGCAGAGTAGGAAGGTGGCGAGGAACAGGCCGAGCAGGGGGAGGCTGCGACAGCAGGAGGCCAGCAGGGCTCCGGGAGCAGACAGCAGCGCTATGCTCACTGAACGCAGCTGCCCAAATCTCTTCCTCTTGCTGCGGCTTCCAGGCTCTGAGCTCCTGCCCTCACGCAGCAGGTCTCATATAGTTCATAGCACAGCCAGGTCTGTACCTCAAGTGCCCTTTGTGGACATTGTTACTCCGCCTGCTCACTGTTGCAATGCTCCTGTTGCACGCCCTTCTGCGTGCCTTTCCCTTTTCACCCTTTCACCAGATACTGAGTACTCATGCCAGAGCATACATGCTTTCTGTGCGGGATCACAGAATTGCATGCTCCAGAAGTAAGAGAAAAGTTCTGAGGATGTCAATAGAAAATAAATATGGGTGGAGGACATGGACACAACTCAGATGAAAAACTGGAAAGGCAGTCTAGACTGCAAAAGAAAACAGCATTTCTGTTGTAAAAAGAAGCTCGGGCATGCATGTTCTTAAGTTTCCAGAGTGAATGGCTTCACGTGTAAACTAGTGCCTATTGTTGGGGGCTGCTCCGGATCACCGGGCAGCCCCGTGCTCGGGTCGGGTGGCACCCGACAGTATACACACTTAGGCGGCGCCCATGCCGCATACTCAGGGGTGGGGGTTCAGCCCACCCCGCTCCAGATCACCGGAGCTCCACACACGTGGCCAGGTCCACCTGGCCACCGCGGCCCCGGCTCTGGAGGAACCCAGGCCGGGGTTGCATCCCCAACCCGACTCACATGGCTGGGGGACCCACAGGGACGGCGTTGCCCGGCAGGGGCACCGTCCTTAAGCTGGGCCCCGTCCGTGGGCCCAGCACCTACAGCGCAGCACCAGCCTGGTGCAACAGGAACGACGGTGGAGCCAGAATGGGAGTGACTGGCGAGCCGGAAGCGGCTCGCCTCTTTTATTATGTTGGTCGTGTGGCTACTGCCACGTGACCCATTACAACATCCTGGGAGCTACCATGCTCCCAGGAGGGGTTAACATGCAACACCACTCCATTTTTTAATAAACAACAAAACACATACCGCTAACTACCCACTACTACTCCTACAACCATTCTACTAATACACCCTTTATTAACCTGGGTGAGTGGTTTCACTATTACTGAATGCCGCCATTGTTGATCCCCCCTGGCACCATTTAAAGCATGACCACACTATGCTATGCAGGATCACAGCTTTCCATCGCCACTTGAATGGGCCATTTTAAGCAAGTCCAGGGTCTGCAGGATCCCAGTCTTCATGGGGATGGCTACTGAGTCCACATTAAGCAACTGCAGGTCTGCAGGAGACCAGTCCGACATCATCCATGGGCAGCTATTCAGGACAGTTCAGTTCACAACTCAGGGCCGGCAAAGCCGCACCTGGGGAAACCCAGGGGCCACATCGGCCAAGTCCAGAGTCAGGGGGCAAGCCCGCAGCAGGGCACCGATGACGGACAAACAGGCCACCTTTCGCACCTCCCGCTTCACATGGGGGCTGCTGGCGTTATGTTTGGCCAGCATCACAGTTTTTCCATTCACCGCCGCGGGCCCAGTTGTTTCCATGCAGCCCCTCGCTGCTCTTCGCCCGGGGTGGGGGAGGGGCCGGTGGCTCACTTCTTTGTTGCGGCAGAGCCGCATCTTCCTCCTCACAGCAGGGACGGGGAGGCGGCACCGGTCTTATTTCGTTGGCGGGCCCAGTTGGAGTCGGGCCCGCATCCATTTTCCCATGCGGCGATGTACGCCGCTCTTCATTGTGGCAGGGCAGAGACCATCGTGTGCGGCTCCTGACAGTGGGGGGGGGCAGCTCCTCCTCATCGCTGCAGCCTCTCCCTTTTGTTCTTGCGGGCCCAGTTGGTGTTGGGCCCGCCTCCTTTGTTCCTTTCATTTGCAGGCTCTGTTGGATTCGGGCCTGCAGCATTGTTTTTTCTTTGCGCGCGGGCCCAGTTGTTGTTGGGCCCGCCTCCCATGGGGCCGCCTCAGCTGTTTGGCTGCCCCTCTCTGTTTTTGGGGCATTCTCCACTTTCGCGGAGCCGCACAGTGTGTGTTGCGGATGGGGGAGGGGCAGGCAGCTCACCTCGTCGTTGCGGCCTCAGCCGCCACAACACTTCTTGGGAGGGGGGGGCACCCCGCTGTTGGGCGGCACCCAATCCTGGACCGGGGCTGCCTCGCTCTTGGACCGGGGCCGCCTCAGCTGTGCGGAGGCCCCCACCTCTTTTCCTGCTCCTCGCGGGCAGTCCCATCAGATGGGAACGAGGGGCAGCTGACCTCCCCATTGCGGCAGATGCCGCTCCATTGCCTGTTGTGGGGGTGCCGGGCTTCACCTCTCTCCCCAACACGGGCATCTGTGTGTTGCGGCCACGCCTCCTCTCATTGTGGCCGACGCCACCCATTTGTTTCTCCCCTCCCCTGATGCGGCAGGGTCCGTGTCCAGGATGGGGGGGAGGGGCGCAGACACCCACGCGGCCGACGTCGCAGACTTTCTCCGTCTCCCTCAGGGGACGGGTAGGCAGCTCGCCCACCATGTTCTACGCGGGCCCAGTTGGAGTTGGGCCCGCCTCACCATTTCCTTTCGGGGCGCGCGGGGCCCCTCTCCCTCCTTAGCGGGCCCAGTTGGAGATGGGCCCGCATCCATCTCTTATGTGCGGCGATGTTTTCCGCACATTGTCTGTGCGGCCGATGCCGCGGGGCACTCTCACTCCCCCGGGGAAGGGGAGAAAACAGTTTCCTCCTTCCTGGTGGCGGTGGGGGCAGACGCTCCTCCTCATGCGGCCAACGCCGCCTCACACGCAGGGCTCCAGCCCTCGTCGCAATTGTTGGGGGCAGCTCCGGATCACCGGGCAGCCCCGTGCTCGGGTCGGGTGGCACCCGACAGTATACACACTTAGGCGGCGCCCATGCTGCATACTCAGGGGTGGGGGTTCAGCCCACCCCGCTCCAGATCACCGGAGCTCTGCACACGTGGCCAGGTCCACCTGGCCACCGTGGCCCCGGCTCTGGGGGCACCCAGGCCGGGGCCGCATCCCCAACCCGCCTCACATGGCTGGGGGACCCACAGGGACGGCGTTGCCCGGCAGGGGCACCGTACTTAAGTTGGGCCCCGTCCGTGGGCCCAGCACCTACAGCGCAGCACCAGCCTGGTGCAACAGGAACGACGCCGGAGTCAGAATGGGAGTGACTGGCGAGCCGGAAGCGGCTCGCCTCTTTTATTATGTTGGTCGTGTGGCTACTGCCACGTGACCCATTACAACATCCTGGGAGCTACCATGCTCCCAGGAGGGGTTAACATGCAACACCTATAAGGATGATTTTTATGCTGTCTTTGGATACGGGCCAGCCCCGTCTTCATCTTCCTATTTAACACCTACTTCAATTTCCTTTTAAACTCGTGTGAGACAGTTCTGTAGGTTAGTGCGCCTGTTGCAGTGATCCGAGAGTAAGCTGCTGGCCACAGGTTCAAATAGCACTAGATTACAATAACTAGTGGTTAACATGCCGGATAACAAAGTTTTGACTGCAGTTCTATTGCTCTTGTAGCAATTATTTCCAATTGGAACATGCAGTGAGATAAACAATGCACTGTTGCCCTCATGCGTGGCACGGCCTGCAGCTGAATGGCTAAGATCATTACCCACATCCATATTCCAACCTTAAAAACAAGACTCTTCCTGCTGTCAACATTCTTCGACGTTATGGCCCTCACTCTGAAGGCACCGGACTCAAAAAAACAGCTGAAAAACAACTAACACGTTTGCATGAGGTTTTGCCACCACAAGTTACAAGCAATGTATTGTGGACAAAGTCATGCTACATTTGCACACAAGGTCAACACATGGATGTTGCCCTGCCCTGCCTTCGCACCACAAGGTTTTGTGATCTCTGACACACAGCACACCGGATCGATGTGGGTACGCCAGGAAGTGCCCAGGGTTGCTGTCACTAGACATGGTGTTTAATTATGCATACCGTGACCTGGGCGGGGGTGGGGTGAGGGGTGTTCTCAAATATACAAGCAGGTGGGGTGGTCAGGGGGGTAGGACCTAATACATATGTTTCTAGCAAGTTCTGGCCAGACGCCACGATGGAAAACTTTCAAAAAAAGTGTCTTTTGGCACTCTTGTGGTCGACCCCGAGTGAGGGAAAGGGGTGTCCACAGAACGGTACCATAGGCCACAAACACCCCCTCCCCAGAAAAGCAATATAGCTAAAAGGGGGGCAGTGGAGGGGGTCGGAGGCAGGCACCAGCCACCAAGCTGGTCTGCAGTCAACATCCAAGATTTGAACCCGGACACGCCTGGCTGCTGACCTGTTTGGTGGCCCATGTCAATGGAGGTCTGATCTTGGGGGCCGCATGGCACGCCCAAGGCCTTCCATCCGGTCCATGTCAAGGTAAGCAGGGGCCCAGCATATTGTCTCACAGGTGCTGCTGAATATCCAAAGGTGTATATTATTTTTTTTAACTTTGAAATTTAATTTACATTTATTTTTTGGGGGGAAATGGACTTTAGAGTTAGAGATTCCCTGAAAAAACCCATAGAAATTCATTAAAAAATGAAACACAAACAATTTGGCAGGTACGGTTTCCATCACTGTGCCACCACAGAACAGCCTGTCCCACTGTCACTTAACGGTTTGTTTTCTAATCTGCCTAGGTCACAATTACTGTCAAAGATTACTTTTGTTCTTTAATCATCCAAAAGAAAAGCAAACATATCATAATCAATATATGCAAAGCAGCAATGATAGGGGAATGCTAAGTGAGAAATGATAGATACAACACATATATAATATCAAGCGTCTGTCTTGCGTTCCTTTTGTTTGCACACTCGGCTGGATCTGAGCACATCGTCTTCACACCTCTCAGTGTACCGGGGAAAATCCTTGTGATAGTGCCACTGCGCGCTTCTCGGTAAATCACTCTCCAGTTGTTGTCGGTAGTGGTGCAGCTGCAGAGGGCGAGAGAGGGGGCTGTGTCCGGTGATCTGCAAGATAACTCCCCGGCAGGCTTGGCTGTTTCCATCTAATTTTAGACTGTCAGTTCAGTTTCTTTTATACTGTTCTTTGCCTTTCATCTGAAGTTGCGTAATGTCTACAAGCTCTGGCCATAATCTTATCTGTGCCAGTCAGGGATGTTTCACAAGTAATATTCCCAGGCCAGAACTACATGTAATAGCCTGGTAGCTCACCGGGTTTCCTAAGCAGCACCTACGGCTAAGAATCTCAAACACACAGAAATATTTCACTCATCGTTCTAAATGATTATAATATGCAACTCTATTCGCACGTTATGGCTGTTTCAGGTCACTACAACGCCTTCTCAGGTTTCTTGCATTGTCTGTCTAATTTTTCTTGGAAGAATTATCTAAAGCTCTTTATTTATTTATTTTTCAATGCTAAATAGCTACTCCCCAATTTCATGGGGCATAGCGCAGAGACTCTAATCCCAACCATATTTTCCTCTTTACTGTATTGAAGGTCCTTATGGGTGGGCCTTGGGATATGAGTACACAGCTTGACTTTGTACTTAGTTTTCATAGGTCATAGCGCATTTCAATAAGGATCGTTCCCATACATACTTTTATGTGGTACCATTTGACCACCCTGCTGCTTGGCCCCTGAGAGGAGCACCTGGGCTGCTCTGCAACCCTACCCCTTGGCAAGCCTGGTATAACACAAAAGGATATACTGTAATCCGAGTGAGGTGTATGTACATCAGCCCTAGAAACAGTGTCTAGGGGAAATGCTCCTAACACCCATCCCTGGCATTAACAATTATGGCTTAGGGAGAAGTAGGAGGACAGTGGTAAACAAACACAGCTGGCACAAAAGACAAGCAGCACACAGACTCGTCTTAGGCCTCTACATGCAATGCAACATACAATCGTTAGGATGCCTGTTTATTAGAAAAGCCAAAAGTCTGCAAGTGTTGCTCAAGGAAAGGACCATGCCCCCTCTTACTGTGCCGCTTGAGGGGTTCAGTGGAAATCATAATGAGGTTCGTAGTGAATTACACATATTCAGAGTGGAAGAGTCGGATGGCAGCCCAAACAGAGTTGCAGGATCCTTAGCCTTTGGCCGAATGATTCCAAGACCGCAGCTGCAAGGAGGTCTGCTATCCAACATATGTGTAGTTCGGGCAGACCGTGCCCAAGACACGCCCCTCCATGATCACGAAAGACACCATAGGGGAGATCCCTGCGGCGGAGGGAGGGACCATTCCCCCTCGAAAGTGATACATTTCCATGTTCCCTGAGCTGCAAGCCGCCCTTTTGCCATTTTGAGCTGACAGAAAAGTTCCTTGCGAGCAGCAAAGGGCAAAGGCCTCCATGTAACTGCACCAGGTCGGGAGCCTGGGTGTGTCCCGAGGTTACCCCGCGGCGGCGCCTGGTGGTGCCCTGCAAATCACAACAAACAGTATGAAAGTGTATGCATAAATATATATACACTCATGACAGCTTGGCAGTGCACCAGCCCTCCATGCTGCAGGCAGGTGGGGGCAGGGGGAGAGGTGTGAAAAGGAGGAGAGTCATCGCAGGCAGGCAGGTTACAGCGATAAATTGGGTTTCCTCAACTCTGATCCTTCCTAACTGCTCGTAGTTGACAGCAGGTCCAATAGCAGTGTGCAGGATGGAACCAGTGTCCACCGTTGGACATGTGTGATATCATTCCAGTTTGCTGATGGAGAGATATGGCCGATGGGGTATTCCTCCAAAGCTGGGGGGGTGGGATTCTGGCCTAGCTCTGAGGGCTAAACACACGCAGAGCTGCGTAAACACCGGGTGGCAATTTATGCCAATCACACACGTAGCCAATCACACACGTATTTGTACAAACTAGAGCTAGTGTTGGGAAGATATACAATAGCGTCTAAATCACAGGCTGGGACCACAACCCGTGTTCACATTTAACCACAGTGTGTGATCCTGGGCAAATCCTTTAAACTCACCATCTGATCTGACAAAATAGGTTGTCCCTAGAAGTGGTTCAGTTTGCGGCCTGGGTTCATACAGGCAAAAAAGTTCATGTTGAACTGTTAGGTTTTCATTTTGTTTAATAAATTCTTGCTTAAAATCCTTTTCCTTTATTTTCTGACAAAATATAATATTCGAAACAAAAACAAAGTTAAATGTCCTTAATATAGCATCCTCTTGGGGAAACAGATCACAGATGTATAATGTTTATATTTTATTAACAACTAGATAATTAATTTAAAGCCCAGAGGAGTATCTGTAGAATTAGACTCGAGATGTGGAGGGGGCATGGGTGTCGTGTCGCAGGGGGCAACATGGGTTTCAGGGGGCAACATGGGTTTCGGTGGGGGGGGTCTCAAGGCTCTCTGTGTCCCGGGCCCCCAAAACAGTTAAGATGACCCTGTCCTCGTCACCAGTTCTTTAATAAGGACACAACACCGTTTATGTGGGGAGACTTTTTCTTCATTCTCCTCCTCTCTCCGTATACCAGTAGGAACTAACTTCCTTTAGGGAAACCCCGAAACCTCCTTTTTCTCCCTCTTCCTGCCTGCTACCTCGGGATGCCTTAAGGCACAGAGGCACATAACAGCCACCACCACCAAAAAAGTCTGTAACCACAATGAAAACAATAACCAAGTGGAAACCAGAAAGTAAACTGAAACCTAGAACTCCAGGCGTGCTTACCGGGTCCCGCGAGGGGAAGAGGGAGCAAACAACGGGCCATCTCGTAATGGCCCGTTGTTTGCTCTCTCACCCATTCCCATTTAGCCCTATGGGGGCTGAAATGGGAATGGGGAAGGACCGTGTCCGGGTCCTTGGAGGAATTACCAGGCCTTCCGAACTCGGAATGGCCCGGTAAGTCCTCATTCCGAGGAGCCGGACCCCGACGCGATTTCGGCGGCAGCCATGCCGCCAATAGCGCCATGGTTACCGCCAAACTCGTAATGAGGGCCATAGACTTGCAGAACCACATGGTTCACTCAGCGTTTCCGGGTGATGTTTTGTTTTCCACATCAATGGAAGTTCCCCTGTAGTCATGCTACATGCTGGGACGTGCCTTACCATCTCGGCATACCGTTGTGAAATCTACGGTGAGTGCACAATGTGTGTTCCAGGCGCACTCATGTTTTACTCGCATGCGTTTTAACTTCCGGAGACGCGACGGTTCAGTTCCAAATATAGACTATTTTTCTCCTTTTCAGCACTCCTTTCCTCAAGCGCTGTGAGCCTTGTGCCAATACCAGTGCCCAACACCGGCACTCTTTTTTGGGCACCGGAACTCATGCAGGGCCAGCGCATGTGCAATTGCTTTGTTTGTTCTTCCAATTTGTCATTCTGATCTTGATCCCTCTCGTGCTTGCAGGTTGCAGGCCAAGGCTGGCTGGGCCTGGGAGGGACCAGCAATAGCAATGAACAACAAACTGTTACAAACAACAGCCAATGAAAACTACCATTCTGTTGGTACTATGCAGTATTTGATACATTCTGTATAGTAACACAGAATGTGCAGTTTTCATTGGCTGTTCTTCTGTGCCACTGAAATTACATGGTGACGTGTTGTTGCCACAGGGGGCACTGCGGCACCACCTTCATTTCACGAGTTATTGTGAAGTGAAGGTGTCGAGGCGTGGTGTCGTCGGTCCTGACTTGTGAGAGAGAGAGCCTGCCCTGCTGCACTGCTTGGTGCAGCCTAGTTGCTTCCTGGTGCCCCCTCTGCCTGCTTTTAAGTGATTGGCCCCAGCTGCCCAAATATACGTTTTTTCTTTTAAAATCTTACCTTCCGTGGGGCCGCTGCACCGCACACCTATTTTTGTCATCATTGGGCTCAGTATGGCTGTGGCGGTGGTGGCCCCACGGAAGGTAGCCTAAGTGATTGAGGCAAGGCAGGGCAAAGCCCAGGACCGGGCGGGGTACGGGCAGCAACGTGGTCCTACTAGTGTCTGTCACAAAAGGAATTAATTGTCGTTTGCAACTTTGTCCACTTTTTTCATTGGTGCCGAGCCCGACTCGAGGCAATTGTATGCCCCAGTCCGTCCCTGGATAGCATTCATCTAAGCGAAACATGAACTGTGAATTTTTGCCTGGGTGTTTCCGTTCTTCCTTATAATGTTATCGTCCTCATTAGTTCACAAACGAGCTTCAGCGAGGGGACCCGGAACAGTGCACGTATTGGGCTGAAACCGAACCGCTGTACTTAGCGAGAAAAGCCCATGCACAGACGAACTTCTGAAATGCCATTTCAGGCTTAAAGATACACACATTGAAACTAGACAGGGATAAACATGGTGCACGTGCCCACTAATCTGTCGTCATAAATAAAAGCATTAGTTGAGTATTGGTGTATAATTCTCAACCGTCTTTTGCTGTCATTTTTTTACATAATTCCAGCGCATGTTTTCTAGCATGATGTGTGGTTTATACACCAGATGTGGCCCCTTAACGTGGGTACAATACGCTCCGAGCATGTGCTCCGAATGAGAGCACATGCAACCCTCAGATAGGAATCCTCAGATAGGGAGGTGGGTGTCTGTTACACCCCACAGTTTAGTGAAGTATGTCAAGAACATGTCAGTGGGAAGGAGATATCCAAATATTAATTCTCCTCTGGCTCCTGATTTTTGGGTGACACAACTTAGTTGTTTAAAATAAGTTAAGGTGGCAAGAGGCCCTAAAGCATAAGTATCACAGGCCATTGATTTCACAACAATGTCTTGCAGAAATGACTTTTTCCAAGTTATACAACACCATGCTCATGCTTAAAGGAAGGGTGAAGGGGGATGCATTTATGAGATGTGATGACTGATAAGGGCTTGACAGTAAATTGATTACACAAAACACCTGGATGAGGTGACTGAAGAACAGGCTGAGGGGAGGGTGCTCTTCCTGGAGGTAACCAATTAACAATACTTGGTGTACTTTAACAGACTGTCAGATGGGGCAGAAGGGGTAGAGACAAATACAATGCAACAGTGACTGAAACAGAATGCTTTTTTATTTATTTGCATTTTTAAAGCGCTCACACAGCCCGGGGGCATCGAGGAGCAGTCACAGGAGGATCATGTCTTAGTTGTGTATTTACTACTAGCCTGTGCCAGCAGTTGCTGCAGCGCCAAACATGTGACATGGAGCAGCAGCAGTGTGATGGGCTGGTGGTGGGCCGATCTAGGTAGGTCTAGCACTGAACTGACGTGGCCGGCGCGCCCGCACTGAGGGTGGCGCACGGCATTATGGGGCCAATTATTTTTGGGCACTGGCACTTATATTTTTACAAATTAAGCACTGGCCAATACCATAACATTCCTCAAGCAACTCCTCTATCCCAATGTGTGTTTGGTTGCTGCGGAGGGCGTGCTAGTACTAGGGTGACTGACCTCTGTAATCTCCCTCTTTTATAGCAACTGACGCTGTTGCATGAGGAGGCCTCTTATTGGAGTTACAGTGAACTTCGGACCTCAGGTTACTATGGGTTTAGTTTTCTTATGGATTGTGTTGAAGGTTTCATTGTTTATGGCTACACTAAATTCTTTTTTGATTTACTTTATAGGCTCTGTGCTAGTGCATTGGAGGTTGCCGTTATATTGATGGGACAATTGTCAGAGATTAATTAAAACAGGCCCTTGTGGCTCACTACCTTTGTAAGTTGTTTGTGTAAATGATGGACTTTGCTAATGTAAAAATGGGGTGTTGGGGAGCGCATGGAATCTGACTTCCTTAACCATGGTTGTTGCAGCACTATTGTTTCTTTCTTGTTTTTAACAGATGCTTGACGATCTCTATATGACCTTTTGACCCTAACAACGGAACGCCTCTGAACTCCCATTTGGCGCTTCTAAGGCTGAAACTCGAGTACATTATCATTGGGTGGCAATTATTGTTTGATGCTCTATATGATTTAACTCCGGGTAGGGGAAAACTCTGTTACTAGCCCTACCCTATCAACGGAGGCGTAGTGTTAAATCGACCCACTCCAGATCCCACTCTTGGTCCGTGTTTAAATTAATGTGGGTTTCCTCCCCTACGTTGTTGTTTGGCCTTGTTTGAGTTGGAGCAAGCAATGTGCTCAGCTGGCACAGTGCAGGGGCAAACTGGTGGAAGGAGCAGCAACAGCAGTCCAAAGAGGTTTCGGAGAAGTGCCAAAGGCAGCACTATGGATCCTGTTGGCTCAAAGGCATTCAATCACAGTTGACAATCGTTCAGTGATGGTTGCACAATGTAGAATACAGGAAACCAGCTCTTTGCTTCTTCTTTTACCATGAGGCAAAATCAAGGGGCTCACAGACAACATTAGTTCTTGTTCTCCTCACTCTGAACCTGGGAGTGCTATCTCCCACCTGTAGGAGTCTGTCGTGCCACTGAGGAGCCTGGGTATCCAACACCCACTTGTGGTTGAGTCTGCTCAACCAGTCTGCCTTGGTGTTGAGGTCTCCTGGATAGTGAACCACTCTGAGAAAACTTCTTGGCTGAATGGTCTTTTCCCAGAGCTCAAGGGCTAACCCACAGAGCAGGGGAACTGGTTCCTCCTTGTTTCTCAATGTAGAACATTCTAGTAGTGCTGTACGTCTGGATCAGCACCACAGTGGGCATGGATAAATGGAAGAACAGATCTGAGTGCATTGATCACCCCACGTTTCAGGAAGTTTATATGGTGACAGAGATCATCCCCTGCCCACACACCAGGGTCGAGTTCATCTCCAGAGTAACGCTCTAGCGAGTACGCCATTGTAATTAGATTAAGTGGTGGAGTGCTTTCAGAGGGGAAGCCGCTAGCAAGTTCTGCATGTCCCGGCATCCTGGCACCAAAGGAAGTCCTGACACACAGAGATCAGAATTGAAACCCTGCCTGGTTCGCTGCCTGCTTCTTGGTACTAGGACTCTGCCAACTGCAGAATTGAAACAGTCTCAATTTGATACCAACAAGGTGTCCCAAAAGAATGCCAGTAGCCATGAGGTCCTCAAGTCTCGAGTAGCACCACACCAATATACTTGGTATGTTCAGAAAATGCCTGATCATGGCATGGACGTCTCTTACTCTCGCCGCAGGAGTGGTGAACACTTTGGCCTGGACAGTGTCACATTGACAACCAATGAATGTGAATGTTAGCGAGGGGACATCTTTGACTTCGGAGATCAATCGTGAAGCCTGACTAATTTGAAACCTGAATAATATTTTGAAAAAAGATCAGAATCCAAGGAGACAGATTGGCTCCTGTAACAACCCACTAACCAACCTGTGGTCCAATTACAGAGACATGTAGATCCCTGGAGCTCAAAGCACCTGCCAAATGCCTGCATGATCTGGTGCTGATTTGAGAATGAATGGCAGAACTGTGCACTGGAAGTGGTGACCCGTAATTGAAAAGCTCAGATAGTGGACTTCAAATATTGGCACAAGCAAATGTGCCTTTCAAGTCCGTAGAGCAGAGTGAATGCCCTGTACAAACAGATTTTGCAAACTAGGATGACATCATCATCTTGAACTTTTCTAGGAAAAGAAAATGGTTGAGGAAAGAGGGTTCCAGCCCTGCCCTCAGGCCCGCCTAGTTCTTCTTGGTTATTGCAAAGATTCAGGAATCGAATCCTAAACTCTGTTGAGGGTAGAGAGCTGCCGAGACAGTCTCCAGCTGACTCTTCTGACAGTGCCGGTGACTGACCCCACCTGAAGGAGAGGGGAAAAGGGGGATGAGAAGGGTAAGGGTGAATAAATCCCCTGACACCACTGACATTAACCAAAGGTCTGAGAAATAGTGATGCCAAGTCCCTGTATGCACTGCTTATCTTCTGTCGGAAGGTGACGTGTGGGCCTGAAAGACATTATCACTGCTTTTGGGGGTCTGAAGAGTCAGATGAGGAGGGAGGCATGCAGAAGCCTTTGGATGAGGGTCTGCTCTATTTGCTCCTGCATGCACTGTGATCTATCAGGGTGCCTCGCTCTCTTTCTTGATAGCATTTGAAGGCACTAGTTGTTCTTGCTCTTGAATCTGGCACGCTTTTTGTGAAAAATATTTTCAAGACGGTTTTGGGAGTATGGTGAAATATTGAGCTATCTGTAAGGTAACCTTTTTCTTTCGCTCATTGGCAATAAGAGGATGGAAAAGACATGTGCACTGGAAGTGGTGACCCGTAATTGAAAAACTCAGATAGTGGACTTCAAATATTGGCACAAGCAAATGTGCCTTTCAAGTCCGTAGAAGCAGAGTGAATGCCCTCTACAAACAGATTTTGCAAACTAGGCTGACATCATCATCTTGAACTTTTCTAGGAAAAGAAAATGGTTGAGGAAAGAGGGGTCCAGCCCTGCCCTCAGGCCCGCCTAGTTCTTCTTGGTTATTGCAAAGATTCAGGAATCGAATCCTAAACTCTGTTGAGGGTAGAGAGCTGCCGAGACAGTCTCCAGCTGACTCTTCTGACAGTGCCGGTGACCCCACCTGAAGGAGAGGGGAAAAGGGGGATGAGAAGGGTAAGGGTGAATAAATCCCCTGACACCACTGACATTAACCAAAGGTCTGAGAAATAGTGATGCCAAGTCCCTGTATGCACTGCTTATCTTCTGTCGGAAGGTGACGTGTGGGCCTGAAAGACAATATCACTGTTTTTGGGGGTCTGAAGAGTCAGATGAGGAGGGAGGCATGCAGAAGCCTTTGGATGAGGGTCTGCTTTATTTGCTCCTGCATGCACTGTGATCTATCAGGGTGCCTCGCTCTCTTTCTTGATAGCATTTGAAGGCACTAGTTGTTCTTGCTCTTGAATCTGGCATGCATTTTGTGAAAAATATTTTCAAGCCGGTTTTGGGAGTATGGTGAAATATTTAGCTATCTGTAAGGTAACCTTTTTCTTTCGCTCATTGGCAGTAAGAGGATGGAAAAGACATGTCCCCCCAAGAATAAATCCAGAATATGCTCTGGAACATCCGCTGTGAATCTAGAGGAGCACATACACCACACACATTCTCAGGCTAGTGATATTAATATGAAAATAGGACTACAGCAAATCTTGCATAATTTAAACCAAGCCTGACTTCAATGATGTCTGCTTAACCATAGGCAGCTCTAAAAGAAAGTCAGCAATTTCACACTAAGAGCACTCATTTGCACCAGCACTGGCTTGCCTCAAATGGAGCAGTGCTTTCAAATGTACCTTACACCCAAGGGATTCTAGAATCCCATCATCTTTGTATGTACAGCAGATGACAATGAAAAAGTCTCTGCAGAACAGGGCTTAGCTTCTAGGGAAGCAGCCGTTAATGCTCATGACTGCAGCATGGATGCAGTAACAAACTGTCAGAGGTTACTTAACAGTACCTTGCCTGCAATTTTCCGGTAGAGGCCTGGCACGAGTACAGCTTTTGCCAATCAATTCTTTCCCACTGCAGCCAAACATCAAGCCAGCCAACAGCAAGGCAAGGACCTCCTCCAAAACACCACATTTCGTTTGAACCTGGGGGGTAGAGGTGGAAGGTGGACGAACCTCCAGACATTGTGTCATGGAAAGACCTTGCAGAAGGAACATCTTCCTCCTCAGCTGTATCGTCCTTAGGGGCCAGCCATTTCATCCTGCAAAAGGCCTGACTCCGCAAGGCCAGAGTTTGGCAAAGTGGGGATGGGGTGATGTCCCCAGGTAGAGTAGCAGATGAACGATGTACAATTGGACTTACTAGAATCTGTGTACTAATGTGTGCCTGCATAGAGACTACTGTTGTAGTGACTACTGCTGGGGCCAGAAGAGGTGGCATATAGGGAGGAATCAGAGGACCAATTGCAAGAGGAGCAGCCATGATCTCCTTAATCAGGTACTGAATTAGTCCAGTCGTTTGAGGAGACTTCATGAGACCCGTGAAGCGGTCAAAAAATATATCCTTGCAAGCTTGGCTTGTGCTTAGGAACAGACTGTCAAGGGGGTCCAGGAGGACATTGCCACAATCCACAGCCACTACCCTAGTGGGGCTAATGAGGAATCAGAATACCTCATGGAGGATGAAGAGTGTGGAGAGTCTGTGCACCATGGCGTTTGACTCAGTGATCATTCTACGCTGCTATAAAATCCTATCTGGAGACTTACTGGGGTTCTCAGCTTTTTGCATCCCATTGGACCAGCAGCTGTTTCAGATGGGCATGGTCCGCATGAGGACTGGTGATAAACCATTATCTTATCAGAAAGATCACCAGCACCTAGCCACCATTTTGCTTGTCTCGTGCTGACACAAAATCCCTGGGTACTGTACAGCATCGAGCCCTTGAGGGCAGGCCCATTGGAACCCTCAAGATTCTTACTGGTGACAACTCTTGGGTCCTAAAGGGATAAGTTGGTAGGATGGGCACCTTATAACATACAGCTCCCAAAGTCCATTCACATGCATACTTTCTCTTTGTTCAGCTCCTCAGCATGAAAGCGGGGGCTGCCCAAAGGGCCTCAGGGGCTTCCCTGGTTTGGCAAGGGATACCTGCAGCAGGAAACTTAATACCCCTCTCAGCCAAAGAACTTACCAGTAAAAAGAATCACCCTGGTGAGGTGCTCTAGAGAAAATCGGAGGCTAGACATTCAACTTCACTTTTGGCTTGGCAAAAATAACTTCTCCCAATGCTGCAGCCTGTTTTAACAGCTCTAAGAGTAAGCATTTTACAAGCTGCAAAAGTGCTCCACCAGGGTCCCATCCCAGTCACTCCAGAGTCTGAGTGGGTCCAACACTTGAACCTAGGAAAACCAGCAAACACCAATAAACGCTAAGGAATCGGGGCACCAGACACTGATGTAGCAGAAGTAGGAAAAAGAAGAACAATGAGGGAAACCATGACAAAAGATAAGAGCTGCAGGCCGTCAGTGCTGATAAAGGGAGTTATGTGCTGTGCCAGGACTTGCAGTGCCGAGCTACGCCCCCACCCTGACATGCCTTTAACTTTAAAGGGAAAGCTGTATGCTGTGGTGCAAATGACTCCGGTGCAGTCCGCAATTGGGGTTCCCATACAATAAGGAAGAAAGCTAATGGGATGTTATTGTTATTGTTATTTTGCATTTATATAGCGCCTTATATACCATTGGTATGGTCTGAAGGCGCTGGTAGGTTGAACGCCCTTGGGAACCGAAGTTCAGATCAGTAGAGGGAGTAGAGAGAGTCAAAGGTGCGTGTGGGCACTATGTATGTGTGCAGCTTGTGCAGTATTCGTGTAATAGCTGCTTCTTAGCGGTAGGTGTGGTGGTTGAGGGGTCAGGAGTATGTGTTCGTTCTGGCAGGATTAATCCAGACCGGATGTGGCTGCGTTAGGCCTGAGGAGAACGCCTGGCTGGGGGTGTGTAACCAGCAGTGTTTACATAGAGTGATGTGGAGTATGGGACGGATGTTGGTATGAGAACAGTTATACCGAATGGTGTCATAGTATCTCTGTGTTCTAGTTGAGTGGTGGTGTAAAGGAGAGAGTAAGCATATGGTGGGTTATATGGTCATTCAAGTGTTTTCTAAAATGTTCTAAAGAGGCTATTGGGAACACTTCTAATTTCTACTTTCTCAGAGAGGCTATTGGGGACACTTCTAAATTCAACTTTCACAAAGAGGCTATTGGGCACACTTCTATAGTCAGTTTTCACAAAAGGCTATTGGGGACACTTCTAGGTTCAACTTTTCACAGAGGCTATTGGGCACATTTCTAAATTCTACTTTCACAGAGAGGCTATTGGGGACACTTCTAAATTCTACTTTTCACAGAGAGGCTATTGGGAACACTTCTAGGTTCAACTTTTCACAGAGGCTATTGGGCACATTTCTAAATTCTACTTTCACAGAGAGGCTATTGGGGACACTTCTAAATTCTACTTTTCATAGAGAGGCTGTTGGGAACACTTCTAGGTTCAACTTTTCACAGAGGCTATTGGGCACATTTCTAAATTTAACTTTAACAGAGAGGCTATTGGGCACACTTCTAAAATCGACTTTTCACAGAGGCTATTGAGGACACTTCTAAATTCAACTTTCACAGAGGCTATTGGGCACACTTCTAAATTCAACTTTAACAAAGAGGCTATTGAGGACTCTTCTAAATTCAACTTTCACAGAGGCTACTAGGCACACTTCCAAATTCAACTTTTCACAAAGGCTATTGGGCACACTTCTAAATTCTACTTTTCACAGACGCTATTGGGCACACTTCCAAATTCTACTTTCACAGGGTGTATTGGGCACACATCTAAATTCAACTTTCTCAGAGAGGCTATTGGGCGCACTTCTAAATTCAACTTTTCACAAAGGCTATTGGGCACACTTCTAAATTCAACTTTAACAAAGAGGCTATTGGGGACATTTCTAAATTCTACTTTCACAGAGGCTATTGGGGACACTTCTAAATTCAACTTTAACAAAGAGGCTATTGAGGACACTTCTAAATTCAGTTTTCACAAAAGGCTATTGGGGACACTTCTAAATTCTACTTTCTCAGAGAGGCTATTGGGGACACTTCTAGGTTCAACTTTAGCAGAGAGGCTATTGGGCACACTTCTAAAATCGACTTTTCACAGAGGCTATTGAGGACACTTCTAACATGCTAACGATCCCATTTCTATCTAGATGCGACGCAAGCTAGAGTTAAGAATCCTGAGTGAGGCACATGCTAACAATCACATTTCTATCTAGATGCGACGCAGGCTAGGGTTCAGAATTCTAGGTGTGGTGCATGTTAAGAATACCAATTTTTATCTAGATGCGGTGCAAGCTAAAGCTCAGTTCCCTACACGTGTGGCACTAGCTAAAATTGGCAAGTAAGTTCATGTGCATCGTAAGGCAGTATTTACAATCCATTTACAGTGGTCGCAAGTCTTCCTAGGTATGTCTTGATATAAGTCTATGGCAGTCTATGCTATGGAAGGTAAGGTAGAGTGACAGGGGCTTTCTGGAGTAGAGTGATTGCTCTACACCCCACCCATGCCATACTCACAGTTTTGTTGGTGTCTGGCTTCCTTTGCTTCCCCTGCGGACACCTGCAGACACGTCCTGGAGCCGCCTGGATGTAGCTGTAAGGCAGGGAGTTCAATTAATTGGTTTACATGAAACTTAAAATGTATTTTGGGGTGAAGCCATGGATTTGTACAAATAATACCCTTGTCTTTGTCTATAGCTACAAAATGCTAGTCTACGGACAGTGCCTTGAGATCATCTTAAAATGACAGTAGTTACACAGCTGCTTAAGAAAACAACATTTCCTTAAGAAATGTTTCCTTAAGAAATTTCCTTAAGAAAACAACACTTTCCTATTCTCTCTCTACACCTCTATCCTTGCCCCTGTTATCTCTTCATTCGGTATTCCTCACCATTTCTATGCTGATGACACCCAACTAATTTCTTTCTCTTCTTTCTCCTCTGACCTCCACTTTAAACTCTCTTTCTGTCTTCCTGCCATTAAAAACTGGATGTCATCTCGCTTTCTTTATCTCAATACTGATAAGCCTGAAGTCTTATTCTCTCCCTCCAACACTCCTCCGTCTCCCTCTCCTCCACCTTTCATTCCCTTTCCCCCCTCTAATCTTCCCATCTCTGCCCACGCTCGCAATCTAGGCATTCACTTTGACTCCTCTCTCTCCTTTTCCCACCACATTTCTCTCACCTCTCGCACCTGTCGCTACCACCTCTTCAATATTCGCAAAGTTCGCTCCTCTCTCAACTTCCATGCTACTAAAGTTTTATTCTCCTCCCTTATCTTCTCTCACCTCTTCTATTGCTCCTCTTTACTCTTTGGACTACCTGCTTCTCATCTTGCCCCCCTCAAATCTATCTACCATTCAGCTGTCCATACCCTCTGTCTCCTTGCCCCTCATGACTCAATTTCTTCTTTGCTTTCCTTTCTTAGCTGGCTTCCCTTTCACTCCCAACTTAAATTTCATTTCCTCTCTCTAGTCTTTAAATCTCTCCATAATCTTGTTCCCCCTTATCTCTCCTCACTCCTCTCTTTCTACACTCCTTTCCGCTCCCTTCGTTCAGCTGACCACTTCCTGCTCACCATCCCTCCTTCCCCATGTGCATCCTCCCGTTTTCGCTCCTTTCAGCTCCTAGCCCCCCTGAACTGGAACTCCTTACCTCTCTCAATCCGCTCAATACCTACCTTTTCCTCCTTCCGCATTTCTCTGAAAACTCCTTCTCCATTCCCCGCCATGAAACCTTCCCCTCCTCTCATTCTCTTTCCTTCCCTCGAATCTTCCTTATGATCCACTCTCTTCCCTCCCCCTCCCCCGTCCCCTTACCCTCACTAATTTTCACCCTATTCCCCTTCTGTTTCTCTCCTCCTTCCAATCCTCACCCCTTCCCTCTTCCCTCACCCAATGAATTGCTCTACTTACTGTTTTATTGGTTTGATTCATGATTGTAAATTGCTTCTATTGTTATAATGTTCTATGTATTCTGTTGTTATAATGTAAAGTGCTTTGGAGTAAAGCACTATATACACACAATAAATACAAATACAAACATTAGATCAAGAAGAGCTAGTAAATTTCCACCACATATCCCAGCTGCCATAGCCGGCGAAACAGTGGGCAAACTCAATTAGAAATGTTTAGAGACTCAAGCGCTACTGGATGAGTTTACAGGTTGGCTTCCAGACAGATACAAGCACTGATGCCGTGGGGGACGCGGGCTTGGACAGTCTGAGATGGATGCTAAATAGAGGTGCCATTGATATTGCTAGATCTGTCAGCTGCCTTTGACACCATGGATCAACCTACCCTATTGGGGTGTCTCCGCAGATAAGGCATCCAAAATACAGCCCAGGCTTTGTTATTCTTATTATACAGGGTTCCATCACTTAACTTACCACCCTTTGAATCCTCACCAAAGGCAATTACTTGTGGTGATCTTCAAGGATCTTCATTGAGCCGGATTCCATTTAATATCTTCACGAAGAAATTGGAGGACCGTGTCAATTCAATCAGTCTACATTTCTATACATATGCTGATGGTACCCAAGTCTTTGTTGAGTTAGATAACTCTGTAGACAATGTTGCAGTACAGTTTGGACTCTACGTAGCAAGTAAGTATCTGGATCAAACTTAATGCTCAAAAGACAGAAATGCTGCTTTATGGTAGCATACTAAGAAGGTGAAATCCTGTCAACCATGAAGTAATACCGGCACCTTAGTCTAAAAGACCTATGAGTGGCCTGAAAGTTGCTGACCTGCAGTCTTTCGACCCCTGCTCTGTCCCTTCCCAGAAAGTCAGAACTCTGGGGGTATGGTTCGAGTCAGCACTACCAACGGACCTCCAGTTCAGTTGGGTGTCTAGTGCTTGCTTTTTTCACTTCCGTTCACTTAGGAGACTCAGACCTTTCTTGCTTTCCCTCAGAAAGTACAACTGGTCAACGTGTTTCTTTCCTGTCAGCTGGACTTCTTTTATACCATCGACTTTGGAGTACCAAAAACCTTAGTATACAAACTTCAAATAAATCAGAATGCAGCAACCAGACTATTGTTTCATCTAAATTGCAGAGATCATAAATCGCATACGCTTAAACCATTGCACTGTTTGCCAGTTGCTAAGCTCATGGAATTTAAATTAAGGCAGTTTGACTAGTTCACCAAACGTACTATAGCAAGGCCCTGTGATTTCTGCAGAAGCATTTGACGAAATACATCTCAGACTGAAACACTTCAGTATGCAGGACAGTGGCTAAAGCGATATATGTGAAATGTGACAATTGCAAATTTTCAGTAAAAACTGTAAAGTCACTTATCCACATATATGATATATGATATGATAGGTTATTTATAACTCGCTTAATACCCAGAGGTTTCTAAGCGCGGACCGGGGGATCGAACCTGTGTTGCGCCGTGTCGTCTTGCTTCCAGGGTGAGCACGTTGCCCCTGAGCTATCCGCCCGAGACCGGTTCAACCGGTCTCGGGCGGATCCATTGTATCCCGAACCATTGTGCATTTTGCCATAATGTTAAAACATTCTCATGTCCACGCTAATTAGGTTGATACATACATCCAGACTAGGCTTTTTTACAGCACCAAGATACCTTTGCAAGATGGATGCACGCTATACATAAACCAATTACCTTACCATACTCATCCTTATGGAGGGGCCTGCAACTTAAAAAAGAAATCACAATTGAGATGGTTAAGCAAACATCTGTGGATAGGTTCTAAAACATGGCTCGTTATCCTGGGAAAAACGTACTTAAAGCCCAGCAGGGTGCAAAGTTAGCGAGTGGTGGGTATTATGCTTTTTACTCTTTCCATAAAACCGTTCACCAGTGGAAACGTCCACCATAAAACGTTATGTTGTGAAGTGGTGCATGAAGCTAACGCAGTCAAGCGCACCTTCAGTAAATTGAACACCAGGCCTATGTCTAGTAGGTGCAGCAAGGTAAGTAACCACATCAGATACAGTACACTCGTCCAGCGGGACTTCCGGATTGGTGTCCCTTTAACCAGTTTGTTTGTGTTTCTCCACTGCAGCGCCGGGACAAACTTTGTGTTACCACTTTTATATTCTTCCCTGTTTCTTTTAACCGCGGTTTGCAGAGGTATTCTAGAAACGGTTTCTAGTGCAGTCCGGCATCTGCGATAAGAGAGATACTCCATGCCATAATTCTGAGCATGCATGACCTTGCATACTGGGGCAGCCATGGAAATGGGTCAACTGTTTCCAGAAAAGCTTGCATCCTCTCCTAGGAGGGGAAAACGAGAGCATGCTTTGTGTCCAGATTTTCCCCGGGAACCTTCTCTTCTTGCAGGGTATGGGTCGATTTCTAAAACATGAACGGAGAGGCCCAACTGCAACAATAGTGTTATTGTCATTAGGGTGTGCTTGCAGCACTGATTGGTGCTGTGCCCAACCATGAGCCAGTCATGTTGCTAATTGTTAACACAGACTCCGTGCCTGTGTAGATCAGCTACTATCACAAACATCACTTTTGTGCGTACAAGTGATGCAGACGTTATCCCAAATACAAATGCTTTCAACTAAAAGTGTGAGGCACCTACCTGAATCTTCAGTGCTTCTGGAGCATAGAAATATGAGTGCATGCATCTTTCATGTGCAATAATGCCATGAAGCCTACTTTTTTCATCAATGGAATCACTTTCTGTCATGCAGTCATTCTGAATTTGTGTTATTTCACTGACTTGTTTGTCGGGCTTAAGGCCGTTCCATTACCTCAGGCTCTCATATTGTTGTCGGCTTCTCTACCCTTGATATGCAGTGCTTGTATCTCTTTCACTTCTTTGTATGTGGGTTGTGTACCCGTTCTCTTCTCTCAGACACTCATACTATGGTTGGCTTCTCCAGCCTTGATATACAGTGTTCATATCTCTTTCACTCCTCATTATCTGTGCTGTGTGCCTGTTAAGTTCTCTGTCTATAATATGAGAGCCCGAGGTAATGGAACGGGCATACAAACTATGTTGAAAAGAGTGAAAGAGATACTAACACTGTATATCAAGGCTGGAGAATCAGACAAGAGTATGAGAGTCTGAGAGAACGGAAAGGGTATACGACCTGGATACCAAGGAGTGAATGAGATACGAACACTGTATATCAAGGCTGGAGAAGCCACCAACAGTATGAGATCCTGTGGGAATGGAATGGGCATTCGACCCATGTAGAAAGGAGTAAAAGAGATACGAACACTGGATATCAAGGCTGGAGAAATTGACAAACATATGAGAGCCTGAATGAAAGGAATGCACACAAGCCTGATGAAAAACAGAGTGAAAAGGATATGTGTGCTTTATACCAGGACTAAGAAAGCTGACAAAGGTACGAGGTGTTTATAAAATCGGACGAGCATGCGTCCTACATGAAACAGATTGAAAGGAGTATGAACACTCTGCAACCAGGCTGCAAAAGTCAATTGGGTGACAAGAACCTGCAATACCTTGGAGGGCAGATGCCCTATGTTTATTAAGTCTTTTGAGAATTAATACACCTGTCAAAGAGCCATAGGACTTTGGGGAGTCCCCATGCCATGAAGGTGTTAAAAGTGATCCTTGAGGGATTTAAACACTTGTAAAAATCTGAAAAAGTTTTCTAAGAAGAATTACTTTTTTCCAAGGGGGAAGAGAATACAATACAGAGGATTTATAATTGTAATTATCAAAAAGACTGGGAACTGTATCATCCTGTTCTAAAGGAAATTTGAAACTGAAAATAAGTAATCTACGAGTTGGGTCAGACAGAAGCTCACACTAAGGCTGTTGCTAAAGCATCCCCTTTCTTTTTAGTTAGATTTTCTAAAGTGGTATGGCTAGTTAGTAACCTAGGATTTGGACTCTAGACTGATTATTTTGGACTTTGACTGCCATCCTTAGTTTTGTTTTAGACGATAGGGCACTTCCCTCCTAGTAATAGGGCCAGATAAACCTTTTTCTTTTGATTCAAATAAACACCTTGAATCATGACCCACTGTAGTCAGAGTCCTTCTTCTGGTTCGCCACAGAGTACAGTTTTATTGCATCCAAATGTTTGCGGCTGGTGACATTACAGACCACTGTGGAGGGTATATTCAGTTCCGCTGCCACTTGCATGACTACATTCCAACCTTGTTATCTTTTTTCTTGGAAAGGCGTCACTCTGTTATGTATGCTTTATGCTTAGTAAATCAGGTTGGAGCCATTTAGATTATGTCATCAGTACACAAGCTCCCCTTTATATGTCCATGAAATTCACATCTCTAGCACCCCCCAACTTGGGCATCAGCCGATTGGCATTCTTCTCGTAGCACGCGTTAATGCTCGCATCTCAAAATTCGAATGGTTCATCATTATTTTAAGTATGTTACGGTCCTCATGAGGGATTGAACAGCTTTGAAGCTGCGGTCTGAACACCAGGTAGTGCTTTTTCACATGTTCCTTGTTTATTTACTTGCTGTGCTTATATAGTGCTTTTAACCAAAACACTTTGACATAAGGTAGACAGTACAATAAAATAAACTATACATCACAATAGGGAGTGTGGATGAAAGACCATTTATCAAGCAAAAGAACGAAGAAGTAGGGGAGACTTGATATGTTTTTTAAAGAGAGGGAGGGAGGAACTTGAGCGAAATTCAGGGGGAAGACAGATCCAAATTTTAGGGGCAATGAACGAAAGCGAGATGCAGCGCATGGCGGATCAGAAACAGCAAAAAGGAATTGAGGAGAAGGCTGGAGATTCCGAGTAGGTTGATAAAGGGAAATCAAGGAGCAAAGGTAAATTGGGGGTGAGCGCATGGATACATTTAAAGACATGACGAAGAAAATTAAATTCACGACGGCAGTGGACGGCGAGGCATTTCAGGCAGGCAAGGTAAGGTAAAATATGCATAGAGGTATGAAGAGCAAAGAGGGTCCTAACCGCAGAGTGAAAGATAAAATGTAGGGGAAGAAGGGCATAGTTGGGTAGGCAGACAAAGTGAAGAACAATAGTAGAGACAAGAAAGAACAAGGGATTGGAGCAAAGTTTTGTTGAAAGAGAAAAAGAGAAATTGTCAAATTTTTCTAATGTAAAACAAATGAAAATGACAGGAATGAGATACAGACGAAATATGAGTTTGAAAGGAGAAGGTGGGGTTGAAGATAACTCTGGGGTTTCATGCTTGAGAAGACAAAGGAAGGTGCAACGGAGGAAAGTAAATAGATATAGGAGGAGAATCTAGGAAGAAGCAGGAAAGAACAAGATTTTGGTTTTCTTTGAGTTGAGGCCCAAAAAACGGGAAGACATCCAGGCAGAGATAGCAAATAGAGGATAGACGATTTTGAATAGAGTCAGAAATGGTAGGAAATGAGAGCAGAATCGGAGTATCATCAGAATAAAGATGAGCCTGAAAGCAGAAGGTAGTGATTAGAGCAGGGAGGGATGAAGTGTAAATAGAGAAAAGGACTGGACCAAGAACAGACCCTTGTGGGACACAATGAGAGAGAGGAAAGGAAGGAGAAGAGGAACCTATCCAAGAAACAGATAAGGAGTGGTTAGAGGGGTAGGAAAAGAACCAGTTGGACACTGTGCCAGAAAGACCAAGGGAGGAGAGAGCAGAGTGGGGTTAGGGTTAGATGAATCAAGAGAGGTTTTTTACAGAAGTGGTAGAACAGTGCCATGTGCAAAGACTGAGGGAAAGGAACTTGAGTGCAGCAACAAAAGATTAAAGAAAGTAGTAAGGAAGGAAGCCCAAGCAGGATAGGCAGATTTAACCAGAGAAGCAAGAGAGGGTCTGAAGAAGCAATCGTAGGGTGAGTCCAAATGATCGTATATATGACATCAGCATCGAAAATATGTATGAAAAGCAAAAGGATTTGGATAGGACAAAGAAGGAACGGCACAAGAGGCAGAATCGGGACACGCAGGAGGACTGCTGATAGTAGATGAGACCACAGAGCTAGCAGAGGAACGGGTAATCTAAATTTTAGCGAGGAAACAATCATTGAAGTCTGTGGGAGAAAGAATAGAGAAAGAAGAGGGATCAACTGGAGTGCGGGTTGGGGGTCAGTAACCCATTCAGAGTGTGAGAGAAAGCCATGTGGGAGAGCTGGATTGAGAAGAAATAAGATTTTGAAAATAGATTGATTTAGCTTGTTTAAGACCAGAAGTATAAGAAGAAAGAGAGGCAGCGAATAGAAGATAGTTAGAAGGGGATTTATTTTTGAGCCAGTGGCATTCAGCTCCATGGGCAACAATCCATAAAGATTTCAAGAGGGAAGAGAGCCAGGGCGGAGAGGGATGGCCCTTAGAATTAAAGCATAGGAGGCGGGGAGAAGTAGTAATAGCCGAATACAAAGAAGAAAGAAGATTATCAGCATTAGAAGAAGCAAAGTGACTATTGTTGGAAAGCTGATTCGAAATGAAAGCAGCAAGAAAAGCGCAACAAGATTCCGAAGCTCATGTTGTAGGGAACAAAAAGGAAATGAATGATGAGGAAAATTAAGTGATGTGTTAACCAGAAAATGATCAGCAGGAGGAAAAGAATGAGAGGTAACGGATTCAATAAGCTCAAGATCAAGAAGATGTAAAGATTAGATCAAGGGTGCCTCTTTTTACATGAGTAGGAGGGGAAGGCAATAGCTTCAGATTGTAAGCGGATGGAAGACATAGTAGGGGACAATCAGGACATCAGTCTGAGCAAGTAGCCAGTAATGATTAATGGAGAGTCAGAAACAGAGATCAAAGATAATAGGGAGTCTACATCATCATAGAAGGATGCAATGGGGCCAGGACGGTGATAATTAAAATAGAATGGGGAAGATAAAGTTATTAAATGAAATTCAAAGGAAGAGACCTGTGATTAGTGGATAGCTATGCCCAACAGGCTACCTATGAAGCCCCCAACCCCCAACTATTTTACCAATTTATTTTTAGATTTAAGAGTGGTTCTTTTGTTAGTGAGCTTTTTTGTTGACAGCTCTTTTTCTTTTTAAAGTCTGCAAGTTTTTAGGGGATAACGGCACATTGCCTTTAAGGACATAGAGAGAAAGCTCTGCAGTGGCTTTCATCAAGTCATCAAAGGCTGAGCAGAGGAGAGTTTTTCTCTCCTGTGGAGAAGCGATGGGTAGAGGTTGTAAAACACCAAGGTTTCACCATATGCGTACTTTGAAACTGAACGGCAAGTGTCACTCAGGAATAATGAGTTGGTGTGCAGATGTTTGTATTTTTATTACCAGCTTCCCCCCAGCCTCTTAAATATATAGGTCACAGGGATGTCAAGCGTGTAATGCCCTGTATGCAGCCTATAATCCTCTAGCGTGTTGGCTTCTAAATCAACAAAAAGATAACCATAGGGCATTTTGATGGCATCCTCAAAGGATTCTAAAAAGAATTGGAGATTGTAGAGGAACATCTGTCTACCCAATACACTAATCTCTCATTTATCACAGAGATGTTTAAATACTGCAATGTATGAGCTGTTAAGGTTCATGTATCTAGAGCAGTGTCCCTGTGTTCTGAAATACTTTTCGTGACACATAGAACACAGGCCGAGCGAGCTGAACCCCGGTGAGCACATTGTTGAATTTTTCTCGGTAGGCCCAAATTCCTATGCTTATTGTACTTCTGCAGGTAAGACATGCATGAAAGTTAAAGGGATTACTTTAAATGCCTGAAACAGCATTAGGATAAACTTTGACAGCTAAAAGCAGATATAATGTTATGTTATGTATACTTCTATAGTGCTGGCAGCCTGCAGGCATCAGGGCGCTAGTAACATACATAGACTAAATCCACGAGGGACACCATTAGTAATCCCAAAAGAGGTTCTCGGTTTCCTGACTGGGTGTAATCACTTAAAGAGACATGTCTTCAGGCTTTTCCTGAATGTATGGTAATTCTCTTCCAGCCGCAGGGTGAGCGGGAGTTTGTTCCACTGTTACGCGGCAGGCACTGCAAAGGATCTGCCCATACCATCCTTAAGATTATATCTTGGCACGTTAAGTAATCCTTTGTCTGCTGAGCGTAGCTGTCTCAGAGGCATGTATCTTATAAATTGATTGAGGTAGTGGGGGGCGTCTCCACACAAGCACCTATGTATGATGGTCATAGACTTGAAATTCACTCTATCCTCTACTCTTACCCGGTGCATAGATTTTCTTGCCTTTGTTATGTGATCTCTGATTTTTATTCTCTTCACTATACGTACCGCATCATGATAGCCACTCCCCCACCCTGCCCACTATCTCTATTTGTGTTATACACTGTGTATCCTTCTGGTACTGCTATGTCACATGTGGGTCCTATTGGATCTTGAAGCCATGTTTCCGTGATGCACAGTACATCAAATTGTTTCTCCGTAATCAACTTGTGTATGTTAATTGCATGTTTGCACATTGAACGGGTGTTTAGCAGTCCCACCTTAAGCGTATGATAAGGCTGAAAGGAGGTTGTTGAGTTAACTTTCTCCTCTCCCAATTGACAACCACTTTCCGTTTGATTCACAACCCTACACCCTTTAGACAACTCACCATTCATTCTGCTGTATAGGATTTGCAATTCCTTATGATTTTAAAGGCTTATCTTAGATGCTAAAATCTACACAAAGATCCTAGCAAATAGGTTAGATGACCTCGTCCCGAACCTGATCCACCCAGACCAGCAGGATTTATAAGAGGCAAGAAAACAGCGGACATCATCATATTCCAGGCGATCCAACAGGCGGTGCCAGCAAACTTCTTTAGGGAGATAAAGGCCCTGACCAATGAATTCCTCTGGGAGGGAAAGAGAGCAAGGGTCGGCAGACACTTACCGATGGCACCTAGACGGGAGGGAGGCCTGGTGCTACCAAACATCCAGCAGTATTGCGAGGCCACGCAGTTAAGAGTAATTAGAGAATGGCTCCAAGAGGGGGGAAACACACAGAATAAGCTGTAAGGCAGGGAGTTCAATTAATTGGTTTACATGAAACTTAAAATGTATTTTGGGGTGAAGCCATGGATTTGTACAAATAATACCCTTGTCTTTGTCTATAGCTACAAAATGCTAGTCTACGGACAGTGCCTTGAGATCATCTTAAAATGACAGTAGTTACACAGCTGCTTAAGAAAACAACATTTCCTTAAGAAATGTTTCCTTAAGAAATGTCCTTAAGAAAACAACACTTTCCTATTCTCTCTCTACACCTCTATCCTTGCCCCTGTTATCTCTTCATTCGGTATTCCTCACCATTTCTATGCTGATGACACCCAACTAATTTCTTTCTCTTCTTTCTCCTCTGACCTCCACTTTAAACTCTCTTTCTGTCTTCCTGCCATTAAAAACTGGATGTCATCTCGCTTTCTTTATCTCAATACTGATAAGACTGAAGTCTTATTCTTTCCCTCCAACACTCCTCCGTCTCCCTCTCCTCCACCTTTCATTCCCTTTCCCCCCTCTAATCTTCCCATCTCTGCCCACGCTCGCAATCTAGGCATTCACTTTGACTCCTCCCTCTCCTTTTCCCACCACATTTCTCTCACCTCTCGCGCCTGTCGCTACCACCTCTTCAATATTCGCAAAGTTTGCTCCTCTCTCAACTTCCATGCTACTAAAGTTTTATTCTCCTCCCTTATCTTCTCTCACCTCTTCTATTGCTCCTCTTTACTCTTTGGACTACCTGCTTCTCATCTTGCCCCCCTCAAATCTATCTACCATTCAGCTGTCCATACCCTCTGTCTCCTTCCCCCTCATGGCTCAATTTCTTCTTCGCTTTCCTTTCTTAGCTGGCTTCCCTTTCACTCCCAACTTAAATTTCATTTCCTCTCTCTAGTCTTTAAATCTCTCCATAATCTTGTTCCCCCTTATCTCTCCTCACTCCTCTCTTTCTACACTCCTTTCCGCTCCCTTCGTTCAGCTGACAACTTCCTGCTCACCATCCCTCCTTCCCCATGTGCATCCTCCCGTTTTCGCTCCTTTCAGCTCCTAGCCCCCCTGAACTGGAACTCCTTACCTCTCTCAATCCGCTCTATACCTACCTTTTCCTCCTTCCGCATTTCTCTGAAAACTCCTTCTCCATTCCCCGCCATGAAACCTTCCCCTCCTCTCATTCTCTTTCCTTCCCTCGAATCTTCCTTATGATCCACTCTCTTCCCTCCCCCTCCCCCGTCCCCTTACCCTCACTAATTGTCACCCTATTCCCCTTCTGTTTCCCTCCTCCTTCCAATCCTCACCCCTTCCCTCTTCCCTCACCCAATGAATTGCTCTACTTACTGTTTTATTGGTTTGATTCATGATTGTAAATTGCTTCTATTGTTATAATGTTCTATGTATTCTGTTGTTATAATGTAAAGTGCTTTGGAGTAAAGCACTATATACACACAATAAATACAAATACAAACATTAGATCAAGAAGAGCTAGTAAATTTCCACCACATATCCCAGCTGCCATAGCCGGCGAAACAGTGGGCAAACTCAATTAGAAATGTTTAGAGACTCAAGCGCTACTGGATGAGTTTACAGGTTGGCTTCCAGACAGATACAAGCACTGATGCCGTGGGGGACGCGGGCTTGGACAGTCTGAGATGGATGCTAAATAGAGGTGCCATTGATATTGCTAGATCTGTCAGCTGCCTTTGACACCATGGATCAACCTACCCTATTGGGGTGTCTCCGCAGATAAGGCATCCAAAATACAGCCCAGGCTTTGTTATTCTTATTATACAGGGTTCCATCACTTAACTTACCACCCTTTGAATCCTCACCAAAGGCAATTACTTGTGGTGATCTTCAAGGATCTTCATTGAGCCGGATTCCATTTAATATCTTCACGAAGAAATTGGAGGACTGTGTCAATTCAATCAGTCTACATTTCTATACATATGCTGATGGTACCCAAGTCTTTGTTGAGTTAGATAACTCTGTAGACAATGTTGCAGTACAGTTTGGACTCTACGTAGCAAGTAAGTATCTGGATCAAACTTAATGCTCAAAAGACAGAAATGCTGCTTTATGGTAGCATACTAAGAAGGTGAAATCCTGTCAACCATGAAGTAATACCGGCACCTTAGTCTAAAAGACCTATGACAGGCCTGAAAGTTGCTGACCTGCAGTCTTTCGACCCCTGCTCTGTCCCTTCCCAGAAAGTCAGAACTCTGGGGGTATGGTTCGAGTCAGCACTACCAATGGACCTCCAGTTCAGTTGGGTGTCTAGTGCTTGCTTTTTTCACTTCCGTTCACTTAGGAGACTCAGACCTTTCTTGCTTTCCCTCAGAAAGTACAACTGGTCAACGTGTTTCTTTCCTGTCAGCTGGACTTCTTTTATACCATCGACTTTGGAGTACCAAAAACCTTAGTATACAAACTTCAAATAAATCAGAATGCAGCAACCAGACTATTGTTTCATCTAAATTGCAGAGATCATAAATCGCATACGCTTAAACCATTGCACTGTTTGCCAGTTGCTAAGCTCATGGAATTTAAATTAAGGCAGTTTGACTAGTTCACCAAACGTACTATAGCAAGGCCCTGTGATTTCTGCAGAAGCATTTGACGAAATACATCTCAGACTGAAACACTTCAGTATGCAGGACAGTGGCTAAAGCGATATATGTGAAATGTGACAATTGCAAATTTTCAGTAAAAACTGTAAAGTCACTTATCCACATATATGATATATGATATGATAGGTTATTTATAACTCGCTTAATACCCAGAGGTTTCTAAGCGCGGACCGGGGGATCGAACCTGTGTTGCGCCGTGTCGTCTTGCTTCCAGGGTGAGCACGTTGCCCCTGAGCTATCCGCCCGAGACCGGTTCAACCGGTCTCGGGCGGATCCATTGTATCCCGAACCATTGTGCATTTTGCCATAATGTTAAAACATTCTCATGTCCACGCTAATTAGGTTGATACATACATCCAGACTAGGCTTTTTTACAGCACCAAGATACCTTTGCAAGATGGATGCATGCTATACATAAACCAATTACCTTACCATACTCATCCTTATGGAGGGGCCTGCAACTTAAAAAAGAAATCACAATTGAGATGGTTAAGCAAACATCTGTGGATAGGTTCTAAAACATGGCTTGTTATCCTGGGAAAAACGTACTTAAAGCCCGGCAGGGTGCAAAGTTAGCGAGTGGTGGGTATTATGCTTTTTACTCTTTCCATAAAACCGTTCACCAGTGGAAACGTCCACCATAAAACGTTATGTTGTGAAGTGGTGCATGAAGCTAACGCAGTCAAGCGCACCTTCAGTAAATTGAACACCAGGCCTATGTCTAGTAGGTGCAGCAAGGTAAGTAACCACATCAGATACAGTACACTCGTCCAGCGGGACTTCCGGATTGGTGTCCCTTTAACCAGTTTGTTTGTGTTTCTCCACTGCAGCGCCGGGACAAACTTTGTGTTACCACTTTTATATTCTTCCCTGTTTCTTTTAACCGCGGTTTGCAGAGGTATTCTAGAAACGGTTTCTAGTGCAGTCCGGCATCTGCGATAAGAGAGATACTCCATGCCATAATTCTGAGCATGCATGACCTTGCATACTGGGGCAGCCATGGAAATGGGTCAACTGTTTCCAGAAAAGCTTGCATCCTCTCCTAGGAGGGGAAAACGAGAGCATGCTTTGTGTCCAGATTTTCCCCGGGAACCTTCTCTTCTTGCAGGGTATGAGTCGATTTCTAAAACATGAACGGAGAGGCCCAACTGCAACAATAGTGTTATTGTCATTAGGGTGTGCTTGCAGCACTGATTGGTGCTGTACCCAACAGTCATGTTGCTAATTGTTAACACAGACTCCGTGCCTGTGTAGATCAGCTACTATCACAAACATCACTTTTGTGCGTACAAGTGATGCAGACGTTATCCCAAATACAAATGCTTTCAACTAAAAGTGTGAGGCACCTACCTGAATCTTCAGTGCTTCTGGAGCATAGAAATATGAGTGCATGCATCTTTCATGTGCAATAATGCCATGAAGCCTACTTTTTTCATCAATGGAATCACTTTCTGTCATGCAGTCATTCTGAATTTGTGTTATTTCACTGACTTGTTTGTCGGGCTTAAGGCCGTTCCATTACCTCAGGCTCTCATATTGTTGTCGGCTTCTCTACCCTTGATATGCAGTGCTTGTATCTCTTTCACTTCTTTGTATGTGGGTTGTGTACCCGTTCTCTTCTCTCAGACACTCATACTATGGTTGGCTTCTCCAGCCTTGATATACAGTGTTCATATCTCTTTCACTCCTCATTATCTGTGCTGTGTGCCTGTTAAGTTCTCTGTCTATAATATGAGAGCCCGAGGTAATGGAACGGGCATACAAACTATGTTGAAAAGAGTGAAAGAGATACTAACACTGTATATCAAGGCTGGAGAATCAGACAAGAGTATGAGAGTCTGAGAGAACGGAAAGGGTATACGACCTGGATACCAAGGAGTGAATGAGATACGAACACTGTATATCAAGGCTGGAGAAGCCACCAACAGTATGAGATCCTGTGGGAATGGAATGGGCATTCGACCCATGTAGAAAGGAGTAAAAGAGATACGAACACTGGATATCAAGGCTGGAGAAATTGACAAACATATGAGAGCCTGAATGAAAGGAATGCACACAAGCCTGATGAAAAACAGAGTGAAAAGGATATGTGTGCTTTATACCAGGACTAAGAAAGCTGACAAAGGTACGAGGAGTTTATAAAATCGGACGAGCATGCGTCCTACATGAAACAGATTGAAAGGAGTATGAACACTCTGCAACCAGGCTGCAAAAGTCAATTGGGTGACAAGAACCTGCAATACCTTGGAGGGCAGATGCCCTATGTTTATTAAGTCTTTTGAGAATTAATACACCTGTCAAAGAGCCATAGGACTTTGGGGAGTCCCCATGCCATGAAGGTGTTAAAAGTGATCCTTGAGGGATTTAAACACTTGTAAAAATCTGAAAAAGTTTTCTAAGAAGAATTACTTTTTTCCAAGGGGGAAGAGAATACAATACAGAGGATTTATAATTGTAATTATCAAAAAGACTGGGAACTGTATCATCCTGTTCTAAAGGAAATTTGAAACTGAAAATAAGTAATCTACGAGTTGGGTCAGACAGAAGCTCACACTAAGGCTGTTGCTAAAGCATCCCCTTTCTTTTTAGTTAGATTTTCTAAAGTGGTATGGCTAGTTAGTAACCTAGGATTTGGACTCTAGACTGATTATTTTGGACTTTGACTGCCATCCTTAGTTTTGTTTTAGACGATAGGGCACTTCCCTCCTAGTAATAGGGCCAGATAAACCTTTTTCTTTTGATTCAAATAAACACCTTGAATCATGACCCACTGTAGTCAGAGTCCTTCTTCTGGTTCGCCACAGAGTACAGTTTTATTGCATCCAAATGTTTGCGGCTGGTGACATTACAGACCACTGTGGAGGGTATATTCAGTTCCGCTGCCACTTGCATGACTACATTCCAACCTTGTTATCTTTTTTCTTGGAAAGGCGTCACTCTGTTATGTATGCTTTATGCTTAGTAAATCAGGTTGGAGCCATTTAGATTATGTCATCAGTACACAAGCTCCCCTTTATATGTCCATGAAATTCACATCTCTAGCACCCCCCAACTTGGGCATCAGCCGATTGGCATTCTTCTCGTAGCACGCGTTAATGCTCGCATCTCAAAATTCGAATGGTTCATCATTATTTTAAGTATGTTACGGTCCTCATGAGGGATTGAACAGCTTTGAAGCTGCGGTCTGAACACCAGGTAGTGCTTTTTCACATGTTCCTTGTTTATTTACTTGCTGTGCTTATATAGTGCTTTTAACCAAAACACTTTGACATAAGGTAGACAGTACAATAAAATAAACTATACATCACAATAGGGAGTGTGGATGAAAGACCATTTATCAAGCAAAAGAACGAAGAAGTAGGGGAGACTTGATATGTTTTTTAAAGAGAGGGAGGGAGGAACTTGAGCGAAATTCAGGGGGAAGACAGATCCAAATTTTAGGGGCAATGAACGAAAGCGAGATGCAGCGCATGGCGGATCAGAAACAGCAAAAAGGAATTGAGGAGAAGGCTGGAGATTCCGAGTAGGTTGATAAAGGGAAATCAAGGAGCAAAGGTAAATTGGGGGTGAGCGCATGGATACATTTAAAGACATGACGAAGAAAATTAAATTCACGACGGCAGTGGACGGCGAGGCATTTCAGGCAGGCAAGGTAAGGTAAAATATGCATAGAGGTATGAAGAGCAAAGAGGGTCCTAACCGCAGAGTGAAAGATAAAATGTAGGGGAAGAAGGGCATAGTTGGGTAGGCAGACAAAGTGAAGAACAATAGTAGAGACAAGAAAGAACAAGGGATTGGAGCAAAGTTTTGTTGAAAGAGAAAAAGAGAAATTGTCAAATTTTTCTAATGTAAAACAAATGAAAATGACAGGAATGAGATACAGACGAAATATGAGTTTGAAAGGAGAAGGTGGGGTTGAAGATAACTCTGGGGTTTCATGCTTGAGAAGACAAAGGAAGGTGCAACGGAGGAAAGTAAATAGATATAGGAGGAGAATCTAGGAAGAAGCAGGAAAGAACAAGATTTTGGTTTTCTTTGAGTTGAGGCCCAAAAAACGGGAAGACATCCAGGCAGAGATAGCAAATAGAGGATAGACGATTTTGAATAGAGTCAGAAATGGTAGGAAATGAGAGCAGAATCGGAGTATCATCAGAATAAAGATGAGCCTGAAAGCAGAAGGTAGTGATTAGAGCAGGGAGGGATGAAGTGTAAATAGAGAAAAGGACTGGACCAAGAACAGACCCTTGTGGGACACAATGAGAGAGAGGAAAGGAAGGAGAAGAGGAACCTATCCAAGAAACAGATAAGGAGTGGTTAGAGGGGTAGGAAAAGAACCAGTTGGACACTGTGCCAGAAAGACCAAGGGAGGAGAGAGCAGAGTGGGGTTAGGGTTAGATGAATCAAGAGAGGTTTTTTACAGAAGTGGTAGAACAGTGCCATGTGCAAAGACTGAGGGAAAGGAACTTGAGTGCAGCAACAAAAGATTAAAGAAAGTAGTAAGGAAGGAAGCCCAAGCAGGATAGGCAGATTTAACCAGAGAAGCAAGAGAGGGTCTGAAGAAGCAATCGTAGGGTGAGTCCAAATGATCGTATATATGACATCAGCATCGAAAATATGTATGAAAAGCAAAAGGATTTGGATAGGACAAAGAAGGAACGGCACAAGAGGCAGAATCGGGACACGCAGGAGGACTGCTGATAGTAGATGAGACCACAGAGCTAGCAGAGGAACGGGTAATCTAAATTTTAGCGAGGAAACAATCATTGAAGTCTGTGGGAGAAAGAATAGAGAAAGAAGAGGGATCAACTGGAGTGCGGGTTGGGGGTCAGTAACCCATTCAGAGTGTGAGAGAAAGCCATGTGGGAGAGCTGGATTGAGAAGAAATAAGATTTTGAAAATAGATTGATTTAGCTTGTTTAAGACCAGAAGTATAAGAAGAAAGAGAGGCAGCGAATAGAAGATAGTTAGAAGGGGATTTATTTTTGAGCCAGTGGCATTCAGCTCCATGGGCAACAATCCATAAAGATTTCAAGAGGGAAGAGAGCCAGGGCGGAGAGGGATGGCCCTTAGAATTAAAGCATAGGAGGCGGGGAGAAGTAGTAATAGCCGAATACAAAGAAGAAAGAAGATTATCAGCATTAGAAGAAGCAAAGTGACTATTGTTGGAAAGCTGATTCGAAATGAAAGCAGCAAGAAAAGCGCAACAAGATTCCGAAGCTCATGTTGTAGGGAACAAAAAGGAAATGAATGATGAGGAAAATTAAGTGATGTGTTAACCAGAAAATGATCAGCAGGAGGAAAAGAATGAGAGGTAACGGATTCAATAAGCTCAAGATCAAGAAGATGTAAAGATTAGATCAAGGGTGCCTCTTTTTACATGAGTAGGAGGGGAAGGCAATAGCTTCAGATTGTAAGCGGATGGAAGACATAGTAGGGGACAATCAGGACATCAGTCTGAGCAAGTAGCCAGTAATGATTAATGGAGAGTCAGAAACAGAGATCAAAGATAATAGGGAGTCTACATCATCATAGAAGGATGCAATGGGGCCAGGACGGTGATAATTAAAATAGAATGGGGAAGATAAAGTTATTAAATGAAATTCAAAGGAAGAGACCTGTGATTAGTGGATAGCTATGCCCAACAGGCTACCTATGAAGCCCCCAACCCCCAACTATTTTACCAATTTATTTTTAGATTTAAGAGTGGTTCTTTTGTTAGTGAGCTTTTTTGTTGACAGCTCTTTTTCTTTTTAAAGTCTGCAAGTTTTTAGGGGATAACGGCACATTGCCTTTAAGGACATAGAGAGAAAGCTCTGCAGTGGCTTTCATCAAGTCATCAAAGGCTGAGCAGAGGAGAGTTTTTCTCTCCTGTGGAGAAGCGATGGGTAGAGGTTGTAAAACACCAAGGTTTCACCATATGCGTACTTTGAAACTGAACGGCAAGTGTCACTCAGGAATAATGAGTTGGTGTGCAGATGTTTGGATTTTTATTACCAGCTTCCCCCCAGCCTCTTAAATATATAGGTCACAGGGATGTCAAGCGTGTAATGCCCTGTATGCAGCCTATAATCCTCTAGCGTGTTGGCTTCTAAATCAACAAAAAGATAACCATAGGGCATTTTGATGGCATCCTCAAAGGATTCTAAAAAGAATTGGAGATTGTAGAGGAACATCTGTCTACCCAATACACTAATCTCTCATTTATCACAGAGATGTTTAAATACTGCAATGTATGAGCTGTTAAGGTTCATGTATCTAGAGCAGTGTCCCTGTGTTCTGAAATACTTTTCGTGACACATAGAACACAGGCCGAGCGAGCTGAACCCCGGTGAGCACATTGTTGAATTTTTCTCGGTAGGCCCAAATTCCTATGCTTATTGTACTTCTGCAGGTAAGACATGCATGAAAGTTAAAGGGATTACTTTAAATGCCTGAAACAGCATTAGGATAAACTTTGACAGCTAAAAGCAGATATAATGTTATGTTATGTATACTTCTATAGTGCTGGCAGCCTGCAGGCATCAGGGCGCTAGTAACATACATAGACTAAATCCACGAGGGACACCATTAGTAATCCCAAAAGAGGTTCTCGGTTTCCTGACTGGGTGTAATCACTTAAAGAGACATGTCTTCAGGCTTTTCCTGAATGTATGGTAATTCTCTTCCAGCCGCAGGGTGAGCGGGAGTTTGTTCCACTGTTACGCGGCAGGCACTGCAAAGGATCTGCCCATACCATCCTTAAGATTATATCTTGGCACGTTAAGTAATCCTTTGTCTGCTGAGCGTAGCTGTCTCAGAGGCATGTATCTTATAAATTGATTGAGGTAGTGGGGGGCGTCTCCACACAAGCACCTATGTATGATGGTCATAGACTTGAAATTCACTCTATCCTCTACTCTTACCCGGTGCATAGATTTTCTTGCCTTTGTTATGTGATCTCTGATTTTTATTCTCTTCACTATACGTACCGCATCATGATAGCCACTCCCCCACCCTGCCCACTATCTCTATTTGTGTTATACACTGTGTATCCTTCTGGTACTGCTATGTCACATGTGGGTCCTATTGGATCTTGAAGCCATGTTTCCGTGATGCACAGTACATCAAATTGTTTCTCCGTAATCAACTTGTGTATGTTAATTGCATGTTTGCACATTGAACGGGTGTTTAGCAGTCCCACCTTAAGCGTATGATAAGGCTGAAAGGAGGTTGTTGAGTTAACTTTCTCCTCTCCCAATTGACAACCACTTTCCGTTTGATTCACAACCCTACACCCTTTAGACAACTCACCATTCATTCTGCTGTATAGGATTTGCAATTCCTTATGATTTTAAAGGCTTATCTTAGATGCTAAAATCTACACAAAGATCCTAGCAAATAGGTTAGATGACCTCGTCCCGAACCTGATCCACCCAGACCAGCAGGATTTATAAGAGGCAAGAAAACAGCGGACATCATCATATTCCAGGCGATCCAACAGGCGGTGCCAGCAAACTTCTTTAGGGAGATAAAGGCCCTGACCAATGAATTCCTCTGGGAGGGAAAGAGAGCAAGGGTCGGCAGACACTTACCGATGGCACCTAGACGGGAGGGAGGCCTGGTGCTACCAAACATCCAGCAGTATTGCGAGGCCACGCAGTTAAGAGTAATTAGAGAATGGCTCCAAGAGGGGGGAAACACACAGAATAAGCTGTAAGGCAGGGAGTTCAATTAATTGGTTTACATGAAACTTAAAATGTATTTTGGGGTGAAGCCATGGATTTGTACAAATAATACCCTTGTCTTTGTCTATAGCTACAAAATGCTAGTCTACGGACAGTGCCTTGAGATCATCTTAAAATGACAGTAGTTACACAGCTGCTTAAGAAAACAACATTTCCTTAAGAAATGTTTCCTTAAGAAATGTCCTTAAGAAAACAACACTTTCCTATTCTCTCTCTACACCTCTATCCTTGCCCCTGTTATCTCTTCATTCGGTATTCCTCACCATTTCTATGCTGATGACACCCAACTAATTTCTTTCTCTTCTTTCTCCTCTGACCTCCACTTTAAACTCTCTTTCTGTCTTCCTGCCATTAAAAACTGGATGTCATCTCGCTTTCTTTATCTCAATACTGATAAGACTGAAGTCTTATTCTTTCCCTCCAACACTCCTCCGTCTCCCTCTCCTCCACCTTTCATTCCCTTTCCCCCCTCTAATCTTCCCATCTCTGCCCACGCTCGCAATCTAGGCATTCACTTTGACTCCTCCCTCTCCTTTTCCCACCACATTTCTCTCACCTCTCGCGCCTGTCGCTACCACCTCTTCAATATTCGCAAAGTTTGCTCCTCTCTCAACTTCCATGCTACTAAAGTTTTATTCTCCTCCCTTATCTTCTCTCACCTCTTCTATTGCTCCTCTTTACTCTTTGGACTACCTGCTTCTCATCTTGCCCCCCTCAAATCTATCTACCATTCAGCTGTCCATACCCTCTGTCTCCTTCCCCCTCATGGCTCAATTTCTTCTTCGCTTTCCTTTCTTAGCTGGCTTCCCTTTCACTCCCAACTTAAATTTCATTTCCTCTCTCTAGTCTTTAAATCTCTCCATAATCTTGTTCCCCCTTATCTCTCCTCACTCCTCTCTTTCTACACTCCTTTCCGCTCCCTTCGTTCAGCTGACAACTTCCTGCTCACCATCCCTCCTTCCCCATGTGCATCCTCCCGTTTTCGCTCCTTTCAGCTCCTAGCCCCCCTGAACTGGAACTCCTTACCTCTCTCAATCCGCTCTATACCTACCTTTTCCTCCTTCCGCATTTCTCTGAAAACTCCTTCTCCATTCCCCGCCATGAAACCTTCCCCTCCTCTCATTCTCTTTCCTTCCCTCGAATCTTCCTTATGATCCACTCTCTTCCCTCCCCCTCCCCCGTCCCCTTACCCTCACTAATTTTCACCCTATTCCCCTTCTGTTTCCCTCCTCCTTCCAATCCTCACCCCTTCCCTCTTCCCTCACCCAATGAATTGCTCTACTTACTGTTTTATTGGTTTGATTCATGATTGTAAATTGCTTCTATTGTTATAATGTTCTATGTATTCTGTTGTTATAATGTAAAGTGCTTTGGAGTAAAGCACTATATACACACAATAAATACAAATACAAACATTAGATCAAGAAGAGCTAGTAAATTTCCACCACATATCCCAGCTGCCATAGCCGGCGAAACAGTGGGCAAACTCAATTAGAAATGTTTAGAGACTCAAGCGCTACTGGATGAGTTTACAGGTTGGCTTCCAGACAGATACAAGCACTGATGCCGTGGGGGACGCGGGCTTGGACAGTCTGAGATGGATGCTAAATAGAGGTGCCATTGATATTGCTAGATCTGTCAGCTGCCTTTGACACCATGGATCAACCTACCCTATTGGGGTGTCTCCGCAGATAAGGCATCCAAAATACAGCCCAGGCTTTGTTATTCTTATTATACAGGGTTCCATCACTTAACTTACCACCCTTTGAATCCTCACCAAAGGCAATTACTTGTGGTGATCTTCAAGGATCTTCATTGAGCCGGATTCCATTTAATATCTTCACGAAGAAATTGGAGGACCGTGTCAATTCAATCAGTCTACATTTCTATACATATGCTGATGGTACCCAAGTCTTTGTTGAGTTAGATAACTCTGTAGACAATGTTGCAGTACAGTTTGGACTCTACGTAGCAAGTAAGTATCTGGATCAAACTTAATGCTCAAAAGACAGAAATGCTGCTTTATGGTAGCATACTAAGAAGGTGAAATCCTGTCAACCATGAAGTAATACCGGCACCTTAGTCTAAAAGACCTATGACAGGCCTGAAAGTTGCTGACCTGCAGTCTTTCGACCCCTGCTCTGTCCCTTCCCAGAAAGTCAGAACTCTGGGGGTATGGTTCGAGTCAGCACTACCAATGGACCTCCAGTTCAGTTGGGTGTCTAGTGCTTGCTTTTTTCACTTCCGTTCACTTAGGAGACTCAGACCTTTCTTGCTTTCCCTCAGAAAGTACAACTGGTCAACGTGTTTCTTTCCTGTCAGCTGGACTTCTTTTATACCATCGACTTTGGAGTACCAAAAACCTTAGTATACAAACTTCAAATAAATCAGAATGCAGCAACCAGACTATTGTTTCATCTAAATTGCAGAGATCATAAATCGCATACGCTTAAACCATTGCACTGTTTGCCAGTTGCTAAGCTCATGGAATTTAAATTAAGGCAGTTTGACTAGTTCACCAAACGTACTATAGCAAGGCCCTGTGATTTCTGCAGAAGCATTTGACGAAATACATCTCAGACTGAAACACTTCAGTATGCAGGACAGTGGCTAAAGCGATATATGTGAAATGTGACAATTGCAAATTTTCAGTAAAAACTGTAAAGTCACTTATCCACATATATGATATATGATATGATAGGTTATTTATAACTCGCTTAATACCCAGAGGTTTCTAAGCGCGGACCGGGGGATCGAACCTGTGTTGCGCCGTGTCGTCTTGCTTCCAGGGTGAGCACGTTGCCCCTGAGCTATCCGCCCGAGACCGGTTCAACCGGTCTCGGGCGGATCCATTGTATCCCGAACCATTGTGCATTTTGCCATAATGTTAAAACATTCTCATGTCCACGCTAATTAGGTTGATACATACATCCAGACTAGGCTTTTTTACAGCACCAAGATACCTTTGCAAGATGGATGCACGCTATACATAAACCAATTACCTTACCATACTCATCCTTATGGAGGGGCCTGCAACTTAAAAAAGAAATCACAATTGAGATGGTTAAGCAAACATCTGTGGATAGGTTCTAAAACATGGCTCGTTATCCTGGGAAAAACTTACTTAAAGCCCAGCAGGGTGCAAAGTTAGCGAGTGGTGGGTATTATGCTTTTTACTCTTTCCATAAAACCGTTCACCAGTGGAAACGTCCACCATAAAAAGTTATGTTGTGAAGTGGTGCATGAAGCTAACGCAGTCAAGCGCACCTTCAGTAAATTGAACACCAGGCCTATGTCTAGTAGGTGCAGCAAGGTAAGTAACCACATCAGATACAGTACACTCGTCCAGCGGGACTTCCGGATTGGTGTCCCTTTAACCAGTTTGTTTGTGTTTCTCCACTGCAGCGCCGGGACAAACTTTGTGTTACCACTTTTATATTCTTCCCTGTTTCTTTTAACCGCGGTTTGCAGAGGTATTCTAGAAACGGTTTCTAGTGCAGTATGACATCTGCGATAAGAGAGATACTCCATGCCATAATTCTGAGCATGCATGACCTTGCATACTGGGGCAGCCATGGAAATGGGTCAACTGTTTCCAGAAAAGCTTGCATCCTCTCCTAGGAGGGGAAAACGAGAGCATGCTTTGTGTCCAGATTTTCCCCGGGAACCTTCTCTTCTTGCAGGGTATGGGTCGATTTCTAAAACATGAACGGAGAGGCCCAACTGCAACAATAGTGTTATTGTCATTAGGGTGTGCTTGCAGCACTGATTGGTGCTGTGCCCAACCATGAGCCAGTCATGTTGCTAATTGTTAACACAGACTCCGTGCCTGTGTAGATCAGCTACTATCACAAACATCACTTTTGTGCGTACAAGTGATGCAGACGTTATCCCAAATACAAATGCTTTCAACTAAAAGTGTGAGGCACCTACCTGAATCTTCAGTGCTTCTGGAGCATAGAAATATGAGTGCATGCATCTTTCATGTGCAATAATGCCATGAAGCCTACTTTTTTCATCAATGGAATCACTTTCTGTCATGCAGTCATTCTGAATTTGTGTTATTTCACTGACTTGTTTGTCGGGCTTAAGGCCGTTCCATTACCTCAGGCTCTCATATTGTTGTCGGCTTCTCTACCCTTGATATGCAGTGCTTGTATCTCTTTCACTTCTTTGTATGTGGGTTGTGTACCCGTTCTCTTCTCTCAGACACTCATACTATGGTTGGCTTCTCCAGCCTTGATATACAGTGTTCATATCTCTTTCACTCCTCATTATCTGTGCTGTGTGCCTGTTAAGTTCTCTGTCTATAATATGAGAGCCCGAGGTAATGGAACGGGCATACAAACTATGTTGAAAAGAGTGAAAGAGATACTAACACTGTATATCAAGGCTGGAGAATCAGACAAGAGTATGAGAGTCTGAGAGAACGGAAAGGGTATACGACCTGGATACCAAGGAGTGAATGAGATACGAACACTGTATATCAAGGCTGGAGAAGCCACCAACAGTATGAGATCCTGTGGGAATGGAATGGGCATTCGACCCATGTAGAAAGGAGTAAAAGAGATACGAACACTGGATATCAAGGCTGGAGAAATTGACAAACATATGAGAGCCTGAATGAAAGGAATGCACACAAGCCTGATGAAAAACAGAGTGAAAAGGATATGTGTGCTTTATACCAGGACTAAGAAAGCTGACAAAGGTACGAGGAGTTTATAAAATCGGACGAGCATGCGTCCTACATGAAACAGATTGAAAGGAGTATGAACACTCTGCAACCAGGCTGCAAAAGTCAATTGGGTGACAAGAACCTGCAATACCTTGGAGGGCAGATGCCCTATGTTTATTAAGTCTTTTGAGAATTAATACACCTGTCAAAGAGCCATAGGACTTTGGGGAGTCCCCATGCCATGAAGGTGTTAAAAGTGATCCTTGAGGGATTTAAACACTTGTAAAAATCTGAAAAAGTTTTCTAAGAAGAATTACTTTTTTCCAAGGGGGAAGAGAATACAATACAGAGGATTTATAATTGTAATTATCAAAAAGACTGGGAACTGTATCATCCTGTTCTAAAGGAAATTTGAAACTGAAAATAAGTAATCTACGAGTTGGGTCAGACAGAAGCTCACACTAAGGCTGTTGCTAAAGCATCCCCTTTCTTTTTAGTTAGATTTTCTAAAGTGGTATGGCTAGTTAGTAACCTAGGATTTGGACTCTAGACTGATTATTTTGGACTTTGACTGCCATCCTTAGTTTTGTTTTAGACGATAGGGCACTTCCCTCCTAGTAATAGGGCCAGATAAACCTTTTTCTTTTGATTCAAATAAACACCTTGAATCATGACCCACTGTAGTCAGAGTCCTTCTTCTGGTTCGCCACAGAGTACAGTTTTATTGCATCCAAATGTTTGCGGCTGGTGACATTACAGACCACTGTGGAGGGTATATTCAGTTCCGCTGCCACTTGCATGACTACATTCCAACCTTGTTATCTTTTTTCTTGGAAAGGCGTCACTCTGTTATGTATGCTTTATGCTTAGTAAATCAGGTTGGAGCCATTTAGATTATGTCATCAGTACACAAGCTCCCCTTTATATGTCCATGAAATTCACATCTCTAGCACCCCCCAACTTGGGCATCAGCCGATTGGCATTCTTCTCGTAGCACGCGTTAATGCTCGCATCTCAAAATTCGAATGGTTCATCATTATTTTAAGTATGTTACGGTCCTCATGAGGGATTGAACAGCTTTGAAGCTGCGGTCTGAACACCAGGTAGTGCTTTTTCACATGTTCCTTGTTTATTTACTTGCTGTGCTTATATAGTGCTTTTAACCAAAACACTTTGACATAAGGTAGACAGTACAATAAAATAAACTATACATCACAATAGGGAGTGTGGATGAAAGACCATTTATCAAGCAAAAGAACGAAGAAGTAGGGGAGACTTGATATGTTTTTTAAAGAGAGGGAGGGAGGAACTTGAGCGAAATTCAGGGGGAAGACAGATCCAAATTTTAGGGGCAATGAACGAAAGCGAGATGCAGCGCATGGCGGATCAGAAACAGCAAAAAGGAATTGAGGAGAAGGCTGGAGATTCCGAGTAGGTTGATAAAGGGAAATCAAGGAGCAAAGGTAAATTGGGGGTGAGCGCATGGATACATTTAAAGACATGACGAAGAAAATTAAATTCACGACGGCAGTGGACGGCGAGGCATTTCAGGCAGGCAAGGTAAGGTAAAATATGCATAGAGGTATGAAGAGCAAAGAGGGTCCTAACCGCAGAGTGAAAGATAAAATGTAGGGGAAGAAGGGCATAGTTGGGTAGGCAGACAAAGTGAAGAACAATAGTAGAGACAAGAAAGAACAAGGGATTGGAGCAAAGTTTTGTTGAAAGAGAAAAAGAGAAATTGTCAAATTTTTCTAATGTAAAACAAATGAAAATGACAGGAACGAGATACAGACGAAATATGAGTTTGAAAGGAGAAGGTGGGGTTGAAGATAACTCTGGGGTTTCATGCTTGAGAAGACAAAGGAAGGTGCAACGGAGGAAAGTAAATAGATATAGGAGGAGAATCTAGGAAGAAGCAGGAAAGAACAAGATTTTGGTTTTCTTTGAGTTGAGGCCCAAAAAACGGGAAGACATCCAGGCAGAGATAGCAAATAGAGGATAGACGATTTTGAATAGAGTCAGAAATGGTAGGAAATGAGAGCAGAATCGGAGTATCATCAGAATAAAGATGAGCCTGAAAGCAGAAGGTAGTGATTAGAGCAGGGAGGGATGAAGTGTAAATAGAGAAAAGGACTGGACCAAGAACAGACCCTTGTGGGACACAATGAGAGAGAGGAAAGGAAGGAGAAGAGGAACCTATCCAAGAAACAGATAAGGAGTGGTTAGAGGGGTAGGAAAAGAACCAGTTGGACACTGTGCCAGAAAGACCAAGGGAGGAGAGAGCAGAGTGGGGTTAGGGTTAGATGAATCAAGAGAGGTTTTTTACAGAAGTGGTAGAACAGTGCCATGTGCAAAGACTGAGGGAAAGGAACTTGAGTGCAGCAACAAAAGATTAAAGAAAGTAGTAAGGAAGGAAGCCCAAGCAGGATAGGCAGATTTAACCAGAGAAGCAAGAGAGGGTCTGAAGAAGCAATCGTAGGGTGAGTCCAAATGATCGTATATATGACATCAGCATCGAAAATATGTATGAAAAGCAAAAGGATTTGGATAGGACAAAGAAGGAACGGCACAAGAGGCAGAATCGGGACACGCAGGAGGACTGCTGATAGTAGATGAGACCACAGAGCTAGCAGAGGAACGGGTAATCTAAATTTTAGCGAGGAAACAATCATTGAAGTCTGTGGGAGAAAGAATAGAGAAAGAAGAGGGATCAACTGGAGTGCGGGTTGGGGGTCAGTAACCCATTCAGAGTGTGAGAGAAAGCCATGTGGGAGAGCTGGATTGAGAAGAAATAAGATTTTGAAAATAGATTGATTTAGCTTGTTTAAGACCAGAAGTATAAGAAGAAAGAGAGGCAGCGAATAGAAGATAGTTAGAAGGGGATTTATTTTTGAGCCAGTGGCATTCAGCTCCATGGGCAACAATCCATAAAGATTTCAAGAGGGAAGAGAGCCAGGGCGGAGAGGGATGGCCCTTAGAATTAAAGCATAGGAGGCGGGGAGAAGTAGTAATAGCCGAATACAAAGAAGAAAGAAGATTATCAGCATTAGAAGAAGCAAAGTGACTATTGTTGGAAAGCTGATTCGAAATGAAAGCAGCAAGAAAAGCGCAACAAGATTCCGAAGCTCATGTTGTAGGGAACAAAAAGGAAATGAATGATGAGGAAAATTAAGTGATGTGTTAACCAGAAAATGATCAGCAGGAGGAAAAGAATGAGAGGTAACGGATTCAATAAGCTCAAGATCAAGAAGATGTAAAGATTAGATCAAGGGTGCCTCTTTTTACATGAGTAGGAGGGGAAGGCAATAGCTTCAGATTGTAAGCGGATGGAAGACATAGTAGGGGACAATCAGGACATCAGTCTGAGCAAGTAGCCAGTAATGATTAATGGAGAGTCAGAAACAGAGATCAAAGATAATAGGGAGTCTACATCATCATAGAAGGATGCAATGGGGCCAGGACGGTGATAATTAAAATAGAATGGGGAAGATAAAGTTATTAAATGAAATTCAAAGGAAGAGACCTGTGATTAGTGGATAGCTATGCCCAACAGGCTACCTATGAAGCCCCCAACCCCCAACTATTTTACCAATTTATTTTTAGATTTAAGAGTGGTTCTTTTGTTAGTGAGCTTTTTTGTTGACAGCTCTTTTTCTTTTTAAAGTCTGCAAGTTTTTAGGGGATAACGGCACATTGCCTTTAAGGACATAGAGAGAAAGCTCTGCAGTGGCTTTCATCAAGTCATCAAAGGCTGAGCAGAGGAGAGTTTTTCTCTCCTGTGGAGAAGCGATGGGTAGAGGTTGTAAAACACCAAGGTTTCACCATATGCGTACTTTGAAACTGAACGGCAAGTGTCACTCAGGAATAATGAGTTGGTGTGCAGATGTTTGGATTTTTATTACCAGCTTCCCCCCAGCCTCTTAAATATATAGGTCACAGGGATGTCAAGCGTGTAATGCCCTGTATGCAGCCTATAATCCTCTAGCGTGTTGGCTTCTAAATCAACAAAAAGATAACCATAGGGCATTTTGATGGCATCCTCAAAGGATTCTAAAAAGAATTGGAGATTGTAGAGGAACATCTGTCTACCCAATACACTAATCTCTCATTTATCACAGAGATGTTTAAATACTGCAATGTATGAGCTGTTAAGGTTCATGTATCTAGAGCAGTGTCCCTGTGTTCTGAAATACTTTTCGTGACACATAGAACACAGGCCGAGCGAGCTGAACCCCGGTGAGCACATTGTTGAATTTTTCTCGGTAGGCCCAAATTCCTATGCTTATTGTACTTCTGCAGGTAAGACATGCATGAAAGTTAAAGGGATTACTTTAAATGCCTGAAACAGCATTAGGATAAACTTTGACAGCTAAAAGCAGATATAATGTTATGTTATGTATACTTCTATAGTGCTGGCAGCCTGCAGGCATCAGGGCGCTAGTAACATACATAGACTAAATCCACGAGGGACACCATTAGTAATCCCAAAAGAGGTTCTCGGTTTCCTGACTGGGTGTAATCACTTAAAGAGACATGTCTTCAGGCTTTTCCTGAATGTATGGTAATTCTCTTCCAGCCGCAGGGTGAGCGGGAGTTTGTTCCACTGTTGCGCGGCAGGCACTGCAAAGGATCTGCCCATACCATCCTTAAGATTATATCTTGGCACGTTAAGTAATCCTTTGTCTGCTGAGCGTAGCTGTCTCAGAGGCATGTATCTTATAAATTGATTGAGGTAGTGGGGGGCGTCTCCACACAAGCACCTATGTATGATGGTCATAGACTTGAAATTCACTCTATCCTCTACTCTTACCCGGTGCATAGATTTTCTTGCCTTTGTTATGTGATTTCTGATTTTTATTCTCTTCACTATACGTACCGCATCATGATAGCCACTCCCCCACCCTGCCCACTATCTCTATTTGTGTTATACACTGTGTATCCTTCTGGTACTGCTATGTCACATGTGGGTCCTATTGGATCTTGAAGCCATGTTTCCGTGATGCACAGTACATCAAATTGTTTCTCCGTAATCAACTTGTGTATGTTAATTGCATGTTTGCACATTGAACGGGTGTTTAGCAGTCCCACCTTAAGCGTATGATAAGGCTGAAAGGAGGTTGTTGAGTTAACTTTCTCCTCTCCCAATTGACAACCACTTTCCGTTTGATTCACAACCCTACACCCTTTAGACAACTCACCATTCATTCTGCTGTATAGGATTTGCAATTCCTTATGATTTTAAAGGCTTATCTTAGATGCTAAAATCTACACAAAGATCCTAGCAAATAGGTTAGATGACCTCGTCCCGAACCTGATCCACCCAGACCAGCAGGATTTATAAGAGGCAAGAAAACAGCGGACATCATCATATTCCAGGCGATCCAACAGGCGGTGCCAGCAAACTTCTTTAGGGAGATAAAGGCCCTGACCAATGAATTCCTCTGGGAGGGAAAGAGAGCAAGGGTCGGCAGACACTTACCGATGGCACCTAGACGGGAGGGAGGCCTGGTGCTACCAAACATCCAGCAGTATTGCGAGGCCACGCAGTTAAGAGTAATTAGAGAATGGCTCCAAGAGGGGGGAAACACACAGAATAAGCTGTAAGGCAGGGAGTTCAATTAATTGGTTTACATGAAACTTAAAATGTATTTTGGGGTGAAGCCATGGATTTGTACAAATAATACCCTTGTCTTTGTCTATAGCTACAAAATGCTAGTCTACGGACAGTGCCTTGAGATCATCTTAAAATGACAGTAGTTACACAGCTGCTTAAGAAAACAACATTTCCTTAAGAAATGTTTCCTTAAGAAATGTCCTTAAGAAAACAACACTTTCCTATTCTCTCTCTACACCTCTATCCTTGCCCCTGTTATCTCTTCATTCGGTATTCCTCACCATTTCTATGCTGATGACACCCAACTAATTTCTTTCTCTTCTTTCTCCTCTGACCTCCACTTTAAACTCTCTTTCTGTCTTCCTGCCATTAAAAACTGGATGTCATCTCGCTTTCTTTATCTCAATACTGATAAGACTGAAGTCTTATTCTTTCCCTCCAACACTCCTCCGTCCCCCTCTCCTCCACCTTTCATTCCCTTTCCCCCCTCTAATCTTCCCATCTCTGCCCACGCTCGCAATCTAGGCATTCACTTTGACTCCTCCCTCTCCTTTTCCCACCACATTTCTCTCACCTCTCGCGCCTGTCGCTACCACCTCTTCAATATTCGCAAAGTTCGCTCCTCTCTCAACTTCCATGCTACTAAAGTTTTATTCTCCTCCTTTATCTTCTCTCACCTCTTCTATTGCTCCTCTTTACTCTTTGGACTACCTGCTTCTCATCTTGCCCCCCTCAAATCTATCTACCATTCAGCTGCCCATACCCTCTGTCTCCTTGCCCCTCATGACTCAATTTCTTCTTCGCTTTCCTTTCTTAGCTGGCTTCCCTTTCACTCCCAACTTAAATTTCATTTCCTCTCTCTAGTCTTTAAATCTGTCCATAATCTTGTTCCCCCTTATCTCTCCTCACTCCTCTCTTTCTACACTCCTTTCCGCTCCCTTCGTTCAGCTGACCACTTCCTGCTCACCATCCCTCCTTCCCCATGTGCATCCTCCCGTTTTCGCTCCTTTCAGCTCCTAGCCCCCCTGAACTGGAACTCCTTACCTCTCTCAATCCGCTCTATACCTACCTTTTCCTCCTTCCGCATTTCTCTGAAAACTCCTTCTCCATTCCCCGCCATGAAACCTTCCCCTCCTCTCATTCTCTTTCCTTCCCTCGAATCTTCCTTATGATCCACTCTCTTCCCTCCCCCTCCCCCGTCCCCTTACCCTCACTAATTTTCACCCTATTTCCCTTCTGTTTCCCTCCTCCTTCCAATCCTCACCCCTTCCCTCTTCCCTCACCTAATGAATTGCTCTACTTACTGTTTTATTGGTTTGATTCATGATTGTAAATTGCTTCTATTGTTATAATGTTCTATGTATTCTGTTGTTATAATGTAAAGTGCTTTGGAGTAAAGCACTATATACACACAATAAATACAAATACAAACATTAGATCAAGAAGAGCTAGTAAATTTCCACCACATATCCCAGCTGCCATAGCCGGCGAAACAGTGGGCAAACTCAATTAGAAATGTTTAGAGACTCTAGCGCTACTGGATGAGTTTACAGGTTGGCTTCCAGACAGATACAAGCACTGATGCCGTGGGGGATGCGGGCTTGGACAGTCTGAGATGGATGCTAAATAGAGGTGCCATTGATATTGCTAGATCTGTCAGCTGCCTTTGACACCATGGATCAACCTACCCTATTGGGGTGTCTCCGCAGATAAGGCATCCAAAATACAGCCCAGGCTTTGTTATTCTTATTATACAGGGTTCCATCACTTACCTTACCACCCTTTGAATCCTCACCAAAGGCAATTACTTGTGGTGATCTTCAAGGATCTTCATTGAGCCGGATTCCATTTAATATCTTCACGAAGAAATTGGAGGACCGTGTCAATTCAATCAGTCTACATTTCTATACATATGCTGATGGTACCCAAGTCTTTGTTGAGTTAGATAACTCTGTAGACAATGTTGCAGTACAGTTTGGACTCTACGTAGCAAGTAAGTATCTGGATCAAACTTAATGCTCAAAAGACAGAAATGCTGCTTTATGGTAGCATACTAAGAAGGTGAAATCCTGTCAACCATGAAGTAATACCGGCACCTTAGTCTAAAAGACCTATGACTGGCCTGAAAGTTGCTGACCTACAGTCTTTCGACCCCTGCTCTGTCCCTTCCCAGAAAGTCAGAACTCTGGGGGTATGGTTCGAGTCAGCACTACCAACGGACCTCCAGTTCAGTTGGGTGTCTAGTGCTTGCTTTTTTCACTTCCGTTCACTTAGGAGACTCAGACCTTTCTTGCTTTCCCTCAGAAAGTACAACTGGTCAACGTGTTTCTTTCCTGTCAGCTGGACTTCTTTTATACCATCGACTTTGGAGTACCAAAAACCTTAGTATACAAACTTCAAATAAATCAGAATGCAGCAACCAGACTATTGTTTCATCTAAATTGCAGAGATCATAAATCGCATACGCTTAAACCATTGCACTGTTTGCCAGTTGCTAAGCTCATGGAATTTAAATTAAGGCAGTTTGACTAGTTCACCAAACGTACTATAGCAAGGCCCTGTGATTTCTGCAGAAGCATTTGACGAAATACATCTCAGACTGAAACACTTCAGTATGCAGGACAGTGGCTAAAGCGATATATGTGAAATGTGACAATTGCAAATTTTCAGTAAAAACTGTAAAGTCACTTATCCACATATATGATATATGATATGATAGGTTATTTATAACTCGCTTAATACCCAGAGGTTTCTAAGCGCGGACCGGGGGATCGAACCTGTGTTGCGCCGTGTCGTCTTGCTTCCAGGGTGAGCACGTTGCCCCTGAGCTATCCGCCCGAGACCGGTTCAACCGGTCTCGGGCGGATCCATTGTATCCCGAACCATTGTGCATTTTTCCATAATGTTAAAACATTCTCATGTCCACGCTAATTAGGTTGATACATACATCCAGACTAGGCTTTTTTACAGCACCAAGATACCTTTGCAAGATGGATGCACGCTATACATAAACCAATTACCTTACCATACTCATCCTTATGGAGGGGCCTGCAACTTAAAAAAGAAATCACAATTGAGATGGTTAAGCAAACATCTGTGGATAGGTTCTAAAACATGGCTTGTTATCCTGGGAAAAACGTACTTAAAGCCCAGCAGGGTGCAAAGTTAGCGAGTGGTGGGTATTATGCTTTTTACTCTTTCCATAAAACCGTTCACCAGTGGAAACGTCCACCATAAAAAGTTATGTTGTGAAGTGGTGCATGAAGCTAACGCAGTCAAGCGCACCTTCAGTAAATTGAACACCAGGCCTATGTCTAGTAGGTGCAGCAAGGTAAGTAACCACATCAGATACAGTACACTCGTCCAGCGGGACTTCCGGATTGGTGTCCCTTTAACCAGTTTGTTTGTGTTTCTCCACTGCAGCGCCGGGACAAACTTTGTGTTACCACTTTTATATTCTTCCCTGTTTCTTTTAACCGCGGTTTGCAGAGGTATTCTAGAAACGGTTTCTAGTGCAGTCCGGCATCTGCGATAAGAGAGATACTCCATGCCATAATTCTGAGCATGCATGACCTTGCATACTGGGGCAGCCATGGAAATGGGTCAACTGTTTCCAGAAAAGCTTGCATCCTCTCCTAGGAGGGGAAAACGAGAGCATGCTTTGTGTCCAGATTTTCCCCGGGAACCTTCTCTTCTTGCAGGGTATGAGTCGATTTCTAAAACATGAACGGAGAGGCCCAACTGCAACAATAGTGTTATTGTCATTAGGGTGTGCTTGCAGCACTGATTGGTGCTGTACCCAACCATGAGCCAGTCATGTTGCTAATTGTTAACACAGACTCCGTGCCTGTGTAGATCAGCTACTATCACAAACATCACTTTTGTGCGTACAAGTGATGCAGACGTTATCTCAATTACAAATGCTTTCAACTAAAAGTGTGAGGCACCTACCTGAATCTTCAGTGCTTCTGGAGCATAGAAATATGAGTGCATGCATCTTTCATGTGCAATAATGCCATGAAGCCTACTTTTTTCATCAATGGAATCACTTTCTGTCATGCAGTCATTCTGAATTTGTGTTATTTCACTGACTTGTTTGTCGGGCTTAAGGCCGTTCCATTACCTCAGGCTCTCATATTGTTGTCGGCTTCTCTACCCTTGATATGCAGTGCTTGTATCTCTTTCACTTCTTTGTATGTGGGTTGTGTACCCGTTCTCTTCTCTCAGACACTCATACTATGGTTGGCTTCTCCAGCCTTGATATACAGTGTTCATATCTCTTTCACTCCTCATTATCTGTGCTGTGTGCCTGTTAAGTTCTCTGTCTATAATATGAGAGCCCGAGGTAATGGAACGGGCATACGACCTATGTTGAAAAGAGTGAAAGAGATACTAACACTGTATATCAAGGCTGGAGAATCAGACAAGAGTATGAGAGTCTGAGAGAACGGAAAGGGTATACGACCTGGATACCAAGGAGTGAATGAGATACGAACACTGTATATCAAGGCTGGAGAAGCCACCAACAGTATGAGATCCTGTGGGAATGGAATGGGCATTCGACCCATGTAGAAAGGAGTAAAAGAGATACGAACACTGGATATCAAGGCTGGAGAAATTGACAAACATATGAGAGCCTGAATGAAAGGAATGCACACAAGCCTGATGAAAAACAGAGTGAAAAGGATATGTGTGCTTTATACCAGGACTAAGAAAGCTGACAAAGGTACGAGGAGTTTATAAAATCGGACGAGCATGCGTCCTACATGAAACAGATTGAAAGGAGTATGAACACTCTGCAACCAGGCTGCAAAAGTCAATTAGGTGACAAGAACCTGCAATACCTTGGAGGGCAGATGCCCTATGTTTATTAAGTCTTTTGAGAATTAATACACCTGTCAAAGAGCCATAGAACTTTGGGGAGTCCCCATGCCATGAAGGTGTTAAAAGTGATCCTTGAGGGATTTAAACACTTGTAAAAATCTGAAAAAGTTTTCTAAGAAGAATTACTTTTTTCCAAGGGGGAAGAGAATACAATACAGAGGATTTATAATTGTAATTATCAAAAAGACTGGGAACTGTATCATCCTGTTCTAAAGGAAATTTGAAACTGAAAATAAGTAATCTACGAGTTGGGTCAGGCAGAAGCTCACACTAAGGCTGTTGCTAAAGCATCCCCTTTCTTTTTAGTTAGATTTTCTAAAGTGGTATGGCTAGTTAGTAAGCTAGGATTTGGACTCTAGACTGATTATTTTGGACTTTGACTGCCATCCTTAGTTTTGTTTTAGACGATAGGGCACTTCCCTCCTAGTAATAGGGCCAGATAAACCTTTTTCTTTTGATTCAAATAAACACCTTGAATCATGACCCACTGTAGTCAGAGTCCTTCTTCTGGTTCGCCACAGAGTACAGTTTTATTGCATCCAAATGTTTGCGGCTGGTGACATTACAAACCACTGTGGAGGGTATATTCAGTTCCGCTGCCATTTGCATGACTACATTCCAACCTTGTTATCTTTTTTCTTGGAAAGGCGTCACTCTGTTATGTATGCTTTATGCTTAGTAAATCAGGTTGGAGCCATTTAGATTATGTCATCAGTACACAAGCTCCCCTTTATATGTCCATGAAATTCACATCTCTAGCACCCCCCAACTTGGGCATCAGCCGATTGGCATTCTTCTCGTAGCACGCGTTAATGCTCGCATCTCAAAATTCGAATGGTTCATCATTATTTTAAGTATGTTACGGTCCTCATGAGGGATTGAACAGCTTTGAAGCTGCGGTCTGAACACCAGGTAGTGCTTTTTCACATGTTCCTTGTTTATTTACTTGCTGTGCTTATATAGTGCTTTTAACCAAAACACTTTGACATAAGGTAGACAGTACAATAAAATAAACTATACATCACAATAGGGAGTGTGGATGAAAGACCATTTATCAAGCAAAAGAACGAAGAAGTAGGGGAGACTTGATATGTTTTTTAAAGAGAGGGAGGGAGGAACTTGAGCGAAATTCAGGGGGAAGACAGATCCAAATTTTAGGGGCAATGAACGAAAGCGAGATGCAGCGCATGGCGGATCAGAAACAGCAAAAAGGAATTGAGGAGAAGGCTGGAGATTCCGAGTAGGTTGATAAAGGGAAATCAAGGAGCAAAGGTAAATTGGGGTGAGCGCATGGATACATTTAAAGACATGACAAAGAAAATTAAATTCACGACGGCAGTGGACAGCGAGGCATTTCAGGCAGGCAAGGTTGGGTAAAATATGCATAGAGGTATGAAGAGCAAAGAGGGTCCTAACCGCAGAGTGAAAGATAAAATGTAGGGGAAGAAGGGCATAGTTGGGTAGGCAGACAGAGTGAAGAACAATAGTAGAGACAAGAAAGAACAAGGGATTGGAGCAAAGTTTTGGTGAAAGAGAAAAAGAGAAATTGTCAAATTTTTCTGATGTAAAACAAATGAAAATGACAGGAACGAGATACAGACGAAATATGAGTTTGAAAGGAGAAGGTGGGGTTGAAGATAACTCTGGGGTTTCATGCTTGAGAAGACAAAGGAAGGTGCAACGGAGGAAAGTAAATAGATATAGGAGGAGAATCTAGGAAGAAGCAGGAAAGAACAAGATTTTGGTTTTCTTTGAGTTGAGGCCCAAGAAACGGGAAGACATCCAGGCAGAGATAGCAAATAGAGGATAGACGATTTTGAATAGAGTCAGAAATGGTAGGAAATGAGAGCAGAATCGGAGTATCATCAGAATAAAGATGAGCCTGAAAGCAGAAGGTAGTGATTAGAGCAGGGAGGGATGAAGTGTAAATAGAGAAAAGGACTGGACCAAGAACAGACCCTTGTGGGACACAATGAGAGAGAGGAAAGGAAGGAGAAGAGGAACCTATCCAAGAAACAGATAAGGAGTGGTTAGAGGGGTAGGAAAAGAACCAGTTGGACACTGTGCCAGAAAGACCAAGGGAGGAGAGAGCAGAGTGGGGTTAGGGTTAGATGAATCAAGGGAGGTTTTTTAGAGAAGTGGTAGAACAGTGCCATGTGCAAAGACTGAGGGAAAGGAACTTGAGTGCAGCAACGAAAGATTAAAGAAAGTAGTAAGGAAGGAAGCCCAAGCAGGATAGGCAGATTTAACCAGAGAAGCAAGAGAGGGTCTGAAGAAGCAATCGTAGGGTGAGTCCAAATGATCGTATATATGACATCAGCATCGAAAATATGTATGAAAAGCAAAAGGATTTGGAGAGGACAAAGAAGGAACGGCACAAGAGGCAGAATCGGGACACGCAGGAGGACTGCTGATAGTAGATGAGACCACAGAGCTAGCAGAGGAACGGGTAATCTAAATTTTAGCGAGGAAACAATCATTGAAGTCTGTGGGAGAAAGAATAGAGAAAGAAGTGGGATCAACTGGAGTGCGGGTTGGGGGTCAGTAACCCATTCAGAGTGTGAGAGAAAGCCATGTGGGAGAGCTGGATTGAGAAGAAATAAGATTTTGAAAATAGATTGATTTAGCTTGTTTAAGACCAGAAGTATAAGAAGAAAGAGAGGCAACGAATAGAAGATAGTTAGAAGGGGATTTATTTTTGAGCCAGTGGCATTCAGCTCCATGGGCAACAATCCATAAAGATTTCAAGAGGGAAGAGAGCCAGGGCGGAGAGGGATGGCCCTTAGAATTAAAGCTTAGGAGGCGGGGAGAAGTAGTAATAGCCGAATACAAAGAAGAAAGAAGATTATCAGCATTAGAAGAAGCAAAGTGACTATTGTTGGAAAGCTGATTCGAAATGAAAGCAGTAAGAAAAGCGCAACAAGATTCCGAAGCTCATGTTGTAAGGAACAAAAAGGAAATGAATGATGAGGAACATTAAGTGATGTGTTAACCAGAAAATGATCAGCAGGAGGAAAAGAATGAGAGGTAATGGATTCAATAGGCTCAAGATCAAGAAGATGTAAAGATTAGATCAAGGGTGCCTCTTTTTACATGAGTAGGAGGGGAAGGCAATAGCTTCAGATTGTAAGCGGATGGAAGACATAGTAGGGGACAATCAGGACATCAGTCTGAGCAAGTAGCCAGTAATGATTAATGGAGAGTCAGAAACAGAGATCAAAGATAATAGGGAGTCTACATCATCATAGAAGGATGCAATGGGGCCAGGACGGTGATAATCAAAATAGAATGGGGAAGATAAAGTTATTAAATGAAATTCAAAGGAAGAGACCTGTGATTAGTGGAATAGCTATGCCCAACAGGCTACCTATGAAGCCCCCAACCCCCAACTATTTTACCAATTTCTTTTTAGATTTAAGAGTGGTTCTTTTGTTAGTGAGCTTTTTTGTTGACAGCTCTTTTTCTTTTTAAAGTGCAAGTTTTTAGGGGATAACGGCACATTGCCTTTAAGAACATAGAGAGAAAGCTCTGCAGTGGCTTTCACCAAGTCATCAAAGGCTGAGCAGAGGAGAGTTTTTCTCTCCTGTGGAGAAGCGATGGGTAGAGGTTGTAAAACACCAAGGTTTCACCATATGCGTACTTTGAAACTGAACGGCAAGTGTCACTCAGGAATAATGAGTTGGTGTGCACATGTTTGGATTTTTATTACCAGCTTCCCCCCAGCCTCTTAAATATGTAGGTCACAGGGATGTCAAGCGTGTAATGCCCTGTATGCAGCCTATAATCCTCTAGCGTGTTGGCTTCTAAATCAACAAAAAGATAACCATAGGGCATTTTGATGGCATCCTCAAAGGATTCTAAAAAGAATTGGTGATTGTAGAGGAACATCTGTCTACCCAATACACTAATCTCTCATTTATCACAGAGATGTTTAAATACTGCAATGTATGAGCTGTTAAGGTTCATGTATCTAGAGCAGCGTCCCTGTGTTCTGAAATACTTTTCGTGACACATAGAACACAGGCCGAGCGAGCTGACCCCCGGTGAGCACATTGTTGAATTTTTCTCGGTAGGCCCAAATTCCTATGCTTATTGTACTTCTGCAGGTAAGACATGCATGAAAGTTAAAGGGATTACTTTAAATGCCTGAAACAGCATTAGGATAAACTTTGACAGCTAAAAGCAGATATGATGTTATGTTATGTATACTTCTATAGTGCTGGCAGCCCGCAGGCATCAGGGCGCTAGTAACATACATAGACTAAATCCACGAGGGACACCATTAGTAATCCCAAAAGAGGTTCTCGGTTTCCTGACTGGGTGTAATCACTTAAAGAGACATGTCTTCAGGCTTTTCCTGAATGTATGGTAATTCTCTTCCAGCCGCAGGGTGAGCGGGAGTTTGTTCCACTGTTGCGCGGCAGGCACTGCAAAGGATCTGCCCATACCATCCTTAAGATTATATCTTGGCACGTTAAGTAATCCTTTGTCTGCTGAGCGTAGCTGTCTCAGAGGCATGTATCTTACAAATTGATTGAGGTAGTGGGGGGCGTCTCCACCCAAGCACCTATGTATGATGGTCATAGACTTGAAATTCACTCTATCCTCTACTCTTACCCGGTGCATAGATTTTCTTGCCTTTGTTATGTGATCTCTGATTTTTATTCTCTTCACTATACGTACCGCATCATGATAGCCACTCCCCCACACTGCCCACTATCTCTATTTGTGTTATACACTGTGTATCCTTCTGGTACTGCTATGTCACATGTGGGTCCTATTGGATCTTGAAGCCATGTTTCCGTGATGCACAGTACATCAAATTGTTTCTCCGTAATCAACTTGTGTATGTTAATTGCATGTTTGCACATTGAACGGGTGTTTAGCAGTCCCACCTTAAGCGTATGATAAGGCTGAAAGGGGGTTGTTGAGTTAACTTTCTCCTCTCCCAATTGACAACCACTTTCCGTTTGATTCACAACCCTACACCCTTTAGACAACTCACCATTCATTCTGCTGTATAGGATTTGCAATTCCTTATGATTTTAAAGGCTTATCTTAGATGCTAAAATCTACACAAAGATCCTAGCAAATAGGTTAGATGACCTCGTCCCGAACCTGATCCACCCAGACCAGCAGGATTTATAAGAGGCAAGAAAACAGCGGACATCCTCAGGAGGGTGGCACATCTACTGGAAAAGGCACAAAAGACAGACACTCCTGCGGTTCTTTTATCACTGGACTTAGAAAAAACATTTGAATGCGTGGAGTGGTCCTTTCTGTTTAGGGTTATGCAGAAAATGGGTCTAGAAGGGGACTTTCTGAGAATGGTCCAAGCCAATAATCAGACGCCGTTAATGAGAGTGGCAGTAAATGGGGCTATGTCACGACCTTTTAGTCTGGGCAGATGTACGAAACAAGGGTGCCTGTTATCCCCAATGCTCTATGCAATATACTTGGAATCCCTTCTACAGGCGATAAGGGAGGCAGACGGGATACAGTGCATTCCATTTGGGGGGCAACAACAAAAGGTAGCAGCGATCACTGACAGTATGTTGCTCACGTTAACAAAACCAACGGAGTCCATTAAGGCAAGCAGGATCCTACTGGGGAAGTTTGGGGAGGTATCTGGCCTGCGGGTCAACATCGGTAAGGCCGAACTACTGAATCTGATCTTGGGAACAGGGGATCGTGACACACTTAGGGCAGCCACCCTGTTTGTGTGGAGCCCGGGGGGAATCAGGTATTTGGGAGTGAGAATTACAGCGACCCTTGCGGGGTGGTATGCAGCTAGTTATCTTCCCCTACTGAAAGGCATCAAGTGGGACTTTCATAAGTGGAGGAACCTCAGGTGTCCTGGATGGGAACACTAGCCGCAGTTAAAATGGTTACGCTCCCGCGATTGCTGTACCTATTCCAGGCGATCCAACAGGCGGTGCCAGCGAGCTTCTTTAGGGAGATAAAGGCCCTGACCAATGAATTCCTCTGGGAGGGAAAGAGAGCAAGGGTCGGCAGACACTTACCGATGGCACCTAGACGGGAGGGAGGCCTGGTGCTACCAAACATCCAGCAGTATTGCGAGGCCACGCAGTAAAGAGTAATTAGAGAATGGCTCCAAGAGGGGGGAAACACACAGAATAAGCAATGGGTGGGAATGGATAGGGCGGTAGCGCATCACAAGCTGGCAGAAGTTCTGTGGCTACCGAAACAGCATAGGCTGAAGCACAAATATGAGAGCACCATAACTAAACTAGTAGCGGACAATTGGGATAATTGGTGGGAACCAGAGCAATCACAACCTTCCCGTCCCCCTTTATGCCTATATTTAACAACGGGGGAATTCACACCCGGGCTGGAGACAGGGGCCTTTAAACAATGGCAAGAAGGTGGATGCAGGACTCTACAGGATATGTTTAGGGGTGAGGAAATACTCTCATTTGAGAAATGTAAAAGGGAATTCGCAGTGAAGGAAGGGGAGAGGCTTAGGTACGCGCAAATACGGCATTGGGTAATGAATCCCGGAATCAAAGAAGCAGCGGTCAGAAAGACAACGCAGTTTGAAAAATTCCTCCTATCTAATGATGGAACCAAGGGGCTGATATCTAATTTGTACAGGATATTAGACAACGCTACCCCCAGGCAACAGTGGCCGTACATGCAGAGATGGGAGCAGACTTTGGGGAGGGATATTGGAAGGGAGGAATTGGAGCGACTGTGGGCAAAGATCCCCACAAACTCGCAAGGGCATCCCTGCTGCATAAAGCATGGTACAAGATATTACTAGGCGGGCCCTATACACCAGCCTGTCTCCACAAGATATACCCGGGGACATAGGGGGACTGCTGGAGGGGGTGTGGGATGGAGGGCACAGTGGAGCATAGCATATCTGGTGGAGGTGCCCAAAAATCGAGCTATTCTGGAGGGAGGTGCAGTAGGCGCAGGACCTGGCATATGGGCCAGGAGGAGGCAGACCACCAAAACAGATCTTACTAGGAATCAAATGAGGCACGGCAGTGAGAGAACACAGATCTCGGGAAAAAGCGAGAGTGGTCCGAACACTGGCAGCTATGGCAATAATAGCGCAGAGGTGGAAAAGCACAGAGGTACCCATGCTACAGGACTGGCTGCGGAAAATATGGGAAATTATAGCCCTGGAATGGGCAACGTATGCCATGGACAATAATGTGCACAACTTCGCAAAAGACTGGAGAGAAACCCTATCCTTTCTCAAAGATGACATTCGGGTTGTGTGGTGCCCCCAGCGCCTAAAACATTTGGATCTGCAGTGAACCAAGTTGACCCCTCCATGAAAGGAACGGTCTAAGGAAAGTCCAGAAGTTGCTCCTTTGGGTCGGGAGGAGGTGGAGAGGGGAAGGGGGACCAGTTGGGGATTTGCATAACATGCTGTAAAATCAGAGTATACCAAAAAAAGAAAAAAAGAATGGAGAGCGGATTGGGGTCCAACGGAGAGGTAGATTTCAAACTATAAGTAGCAGCCGCAATTTCGGCAGGAACAAAGGAAGAAAAACGGGACCACGAATGTAACTGATCAGTAATGAGGAGCAGAACCTCAGGGTTAATCGTTCGAACGTCAGACGAGAGAATTTTCTTGCAAATAGTTAAAACTTTATCGGCAAAACAGATCGACAGCGAATGACAGAGAGCCTGGGAAGAAGAAACCAACCGAGAGGAAGTGGGAATAGAAGACAGAGGCTGTACAAAGCTGAATAGCTTCTTCGGTTGATTTAGAGCAGATTCAACACGATAAGTATAATAGTCAAACCTAGCCCCGAAAGTGGCTTTGTGGTAGGCAGCAGTTGTCTGTCGTAGGAGGGACCGGGCAATAAGCCACCCGCCATTTACATTCTGCTTGTCTAGAGAGAAGCTGTAGGGGGTAAACTAAGGCTTGGAGACCCGGGAGAATGGCTTAGACGGTTTAGCAGGGCTGGGCGATCAGCTGTGGCGGTAAAAGCCTGCAAAAGGGCAGCCAAATCGGAGACTTGTGATATCAGAGGAATCAATAGTGTGCCATCTATGCTTAGAAGGGCCACGAGAAGAGAGAGCATTAGGGGGAGCGTCTACCCTGATGGTAAAAGGCACAATAAAATGATCATTGTAAGAAAATGATCCTGTTGTATCGTTTTGTGTTCCTACATTCCTTGATGACATAATTGTATTCGGCGTCCTGCATCCATCCGGGTGAGAGAGAATTACCAGGTTACTCACCGTAGTGACCACCTTACTCCTAGTCCATAGTCCCCTTTCCTCCATACTTATGGGACATCTCTCCATCCTGTGGGACGGGACCGGAGCACCTTTGTAAAAAGCATCCAAATGTTTTCCAAAAATGTGTCCCTCCTCTCTTTCCTGCGCCCACCTTGGCTCTGCCCTGCGCATCGCCCATCAGTCCTTTTCTATCGCAGGGTCCAAGACCCATTAGCAATAACAGAGGAACCTTATTAGAGGGGATGGCGGGCGGGCGTATGGAGGAAAGGGGACTAAGGACTAGGAGTAAGGTGGTCACTACGGTGAGTAACCTGGTAATACTCCTACGTCCCGTCCCCTTTCCTCCATACTTATGGGAGATTCCCAAGCACTCCTTACAGGAACTATGGGTGGATGGAAATACCCCTTACTGAAACAGGTTCTTCAGCACAGCCTGGCCGAACTGAGCGTCAGCCCTAGAGCTCATATCGAGGCAGTAATGCTTAAAGAAAGCAGATGGGGAGGCCCAAGTAGCCGCTCTAGCGATGGACTCCCAGGGAACATACTTCTGAAAAGCAACCGTAGCTGCCTTGCCTCGCACCTGATGTGCATGGATACCCTTAGGAGGTTTCAGCTTTTGGACGGTGAAAGATTCCGTGATACAGGCAACAATCCATCTTGAAATGGATGCCTTAGACACCGGCCTGCCCTGGGGTTTACCGAAGGTCACAAACAGTTGGGAAGAGCTCCGAAGCTCTGCAGTCCTGTCCAGGTAGAACTTAAGAGCTCTTCGGACATCCAGGCAGTGTAGAACCCTTTCCGCCTCCGAGGCAGGGTTTGGAAAAAAGACCGGAAGGGAAATCGACTGATTCAGATGGAATTCGGTCACTACCTTTGGTAGGAAAGCTGGGTTCGTCCGAAGGACTACCTTGCCCTTGTGAAAGACCAAGAAAGGATGCTCCACCGACAATGCCTGGAGCTCACTCACTCTCCTCGCTGACGTAACGGCGACCAGAAAGGACACTTTCCAGGACACGTACTTGAGGTCAAACATAGCCATTGGCTCGAAAGGTTTATTGCACAGCGCCGTCAGGTCTATGTTTAGGTCCCAGGGCGGGTGCAGACTACGAACCGGAGCGTGGATGCGTGTCAAACCAGCAAAATGTCTCTTCACCCCCGGGTTAGTTAACGAATAAGAACACCGGTCTGTAGAGAGGTAGGCGGAAATCGCCGAAAGATAAGTCCTGCAGGACAAGACATGAACCCCTGACTCTGCTAGGGAGGAGACAAAGGACATCACCGTGTCGATCGTCGCCACCCTCGGGTCCAATTCTTTCTCCAAACACCAATGACAGAACCTGAGCCATTTTCTCTTGTATTGAGATCTGGTCGAGGGTTTCCTGGCTGCTTTGATTATGCGCATGTTATCCGCAGACAAACCCAAATGCTCTAGAGCCGTGAACTCAGGCCGCCAAGTTGAGCGATTGTGGCCAAGGGTGCCACATCTGCTGTTCACCTTGGTGAAGAAGATCAGGTTACCAGTAACTCCCGATCGGCGGACACACCGACAGGTGTTGAAGTTCTGAGAACCAAAACCTGGCCGGCCACCACGGAGATATCAGTAGAAGAGAACAGTTGACAGAGCTCTTCAACTTCCAAATTGCTCGATGAACCAGAGGAAGAGGCGGGAAGGCCTAAGCTCTCATGTTGTGCCATGGGATCTCGAGTGCGTCCCCCAGAGAGGAGGCTCCCTGCCCCCCTCTGGAGGCGTACTGAGGAAGCTTCTTGTTTACCGCTGTGGCGAAGAGGTCCACCTCCGGTGTGCCCCAATGCAAAAAGATCCATGAGAGGATCTCCGCCTTCAACTCCCACTCGTAGCTGACCACTGTCTGCCGGCTGAGGGCATCCGCAGTGACATTCAGCCGGCCCGGGATGTGCACTGCAAGCAGTCAGACCCCATGGAGCACAGCCCACTCCCAAATCTGGATGGACAGATCCACGAGAGGGGGAGACTTCGTTCCCCCTTGCTTGTTTATGTAGTACATTGACACCGCATTGTCTGTTCTTATGCGGACCACTTTGTTGACAATGAGAGGTCTGAACGCCTTGAGCGCCAGAAAAATCACCAGAAGCTCCAATTGATTTATGTGCAGAAGCTTGTCCTGAGGTGACCAGAGGTCCGAGACCTGAAGAAGATCAAACGTCGCGCCCCACCCGAAAAGGGAGGAGTCTGTCGTGATCGTCACCATGGGGCTTGGGTCCTGGAACCCCGTGCCCACTGACAGGTTGCTGAGAGATGACCACCAGTCCAGGTCCACTCTCATGGAATCCGGAATCATTATCCGTTTGGAATCCGGGTCCACAGCCTGACGCCAGGAACTCCTAAGAGCCATCTGGGTCCGTCTCATTTTGAGACGAGCAAGAGGAAGAGCCAGTACACACGAGGCCATGAGGCCCAGAAGCCTCTGGAACCACCAGGCCGACATGCTCTCCGACTGCGTAAACATCTGACACGTGGCCAACAGATCCGCCATTCTGTCCCCGGTCAGATACACTAGGCAGTCTATCGTGTTCCAACGAAAACCCAGGATAATCAGGTCCTGTGAGACCGTCATGGAGGATTTCCGCCAGTTCACCGACAGCCCAAGATGGAACAGGAGCTGAAGGAGAGACTGGATGTTGCCCGCTGCTGTCAACGGACAAGGGCTACGTAGGAGCCAATCGTCCAAATAGGGATACACATGGATACCCTGGAGACGAAGATAGGCCGCGATCACCGACATCTTCGTGAAGACACGCAGCGCCAAACTGAGGCCAAAAGGAAGCACCCGGAACTGGAAGTGCTTCTCTCCCAAAGAGAAACGGAGGTATCTCCTGTGTGGGTTCCAAATCAGGATATGCATGTACGCATCTTGAAGATCCACCACGCTGAGCCAGTCGCCCGCCTGCAAAGAGGAGCGAATCTGGCCAGGCGTGATCATCTTGAATTTCTCTTGGGGTAGGGAAAGATTGAACTGGGAAAGGTCCAGGATGGTGCGCAGGCCAGCCTGGTTGGGTTTGGGCACCGTAAACAGCAGGGAGTAGAAGCCCTCCCCTCACTCCCCAAGGGGAACGGGTTCCACAGCTCTGAGGAGCAGAAGTTTCTGAACCTCGGCCTTGAGGGATGGTGAGCCGGACAGCTGAAAAGGAGGGTTGAGGGGTGGGGTAGCGGGTAAAGGTAAGCGGAAGCCCGCTCGAGCGACTGACAAGACCCATCTGTCTTCTGTGATGGCTTGCCACGCCTCCCAATGAGACGCATTGCGTCCTCCCACCGGGGTCTCGTGCGAACGCGGAAAACCCTCATTTGGCAGGTTTATCGGTGGCGGTGCCACCTGAACCTGATGAGGAGGCTGAGGAGCGGGAGAAATACCGCATACGCTGTTGTCTATGGTGGTTATTCCCTGCAGGGGTATCCACTCTGCGATTTTTGCGGTTGAGGAAGCCCCTAAAACCAGAGGAAGGTCGACCTTGCGACAACGGCCTTTGAGCCTTGAACGGAGCTTTGACCAGAACAGACAATGATTTGGCCGTCTGAGTGCTCTCTTTGGTTTTGGTGAGTTCTACATCAGTAGAAGAGTGAAAAAGCTCCTTGCCATCATATGGAAGGTCCAGAACCTTGTCTTGCACCTCCTTCGAGAACTTAGTGGCATGTAGCCATGCTTGCCGCAAGGTATCAACCCTATGCATCAGACCCCGAGCCGAGGTGTCTACGTGATGAGCCGCAGCCTCCAGGAGATCCTGGGCTAAGACCCTGGCATCGGAAAGGCCTCCTCTGAAATCTTCCAGCTTCTCGACCGAAATGTGCTCCTCAAACTCCGACAGACCTCTCCACATCCGCATGTTAGCTCCCGCCAAAATCAATTCTGCATTGGCCTGCATGAACTGCAAGGCTGAATTGGCAAAGATTTTCCTCCTTAGGGAGTCCAGGAGCTTGTCCTCCTTTCCCAAGACCTGAGTAGCCGTCGCGGAGGAGGATGCTGCAGGTCTGGATTGCAACGTGGCCGCAGCCACCACTGTGGAGGAGGGAGGCGGACAAGACGACAAAGCCACTTCTTCCGAGGAATGTAGCCTGTATCTCGCGTCAATCTTTTTATTGATAAAAAGTCCCGAGTGTGGCTTTTCCCAAACTCTTCGGACCTTGGCCAGAACGTCCTTCTGCAAGAACAGGCCGGTACTCTCCAAAGCAGACAAGGTGAACGCCCCAGAAAGCACGCCCTCCTGTGGAGCAGGTGCCTCGGGCACTGGAACATCTAAGAAGCTCATCATGTCCAGTACCCGGTCATGGAAAGCTCTGGTAGAGCGGGGCAGGTCCTCGTTGTCCTGATCGCCTTGAGGGTCATCTGACAGGTCAGGATCCTGCTGAACCGTGTCAGGCACTGCCTTGTCCACTGGGGACAATGGTGGCCTAGGCGGAAGCGCAGGGGGAGGCACCATGGCAAGGGAGTCGCCGGCGTAACCACCGTCGGAACGGGCGGAGTCGGAGGTGCGGGTGGACATATCTCCTTGAAAAGACCTTTGAAATATTCCCTCATGGGGTCGGTGCGCATAAGCGCTTGAAATTTACAGAAAAAAGCATCCTCAGGAGATTGTTTCGGAACCTGAGGAGGCCTCTCATGAGGTGGACAAATCCAGGGACGTAACGGGGAAGGGTGCCACACCGGCACCTCCGACGACGTATCCACATAAATCAAGGGAGCCGCCCCCGCGGGCAACGAAACATTGTGCGGAAGAGGCATCCGGGCGTTCCAATCATAAACCGACTGGTAAGGATGCGCACAAGGGACCTTGGGTTCACCCGAAGGACCGAATACACCAGGGGCCGATGGCGTAGTTGTAGGGGTAGTACCTAAAATGGCCGCCGTGGTCGTGGCGGGAACGGCCACAATTTTGTCCTCATCTAAGGGGAACTGCGGCACGTGAGGAAGTGAGGCAGGGGTCCCCGTCGATGGATCAGGGGTCTTAATTTTAGCCTTAACGTAAGGAAATTCGGCAGAGCCGGTACTATGAGGCCTGGAATGTTTCTGCGACATACCAACCGCCAACTGAGCCTTCGAATTAAGAGCCTCCGCACTGCCGGTAAAAGAAGAAACTTTCTTCTTTGCCCCCTCAACAGATCTGGTGTCACCACAAGAGCGGCAATGGTGCGCTGTCACCGACAGGGCCTTGCCCGGCCCATCAGAACTGTTGGTTTCCTTAGCCTCTGTATGAGGGACCTCAGACCTAGGCCCGGTAGAAGCCTTATCAGCACGGACCTCGAACATCCGTTCGGGAACCTCAAGCCCAGCCAAGACCGCGGGGCATACCCCGGTTTTGTTTTTGAGGGAAGCCGAAAGAGCGGCCTCAGAGCAAGCTCCGGTACCCCACGACTCAATAGAACTGGGTGTTCACAGGTGTTCACAGGCCCCTTACAGAGACCCTCAGAGAAAACTCCGGTAGTATTAGGCCGGACAGGCACCTCAGGGCGAACCCCTGTAACAGAGCGATCAACGCCCCTCCCGGGAGAGGAAACCGGAAAGGTATCCCCTGGCTGGGGTGCTCTGAAAATTAACGAACTTACCGGGCGTTTTTTCTTCTCGTCGATAAACGTCTGAAAATGCGAAGGAGGAATCTGTCCGAACACCTCCTCCCACTGCTCCAACCGACGTTGAAGTGCCCGGACCGAAAGGGAGTCACAGTAAAAACAGGAGTCCCACCGGTGTTCCGGACCCAAACACTTGAAACAAAGAGGATGGGGATCCGCCCTCGCGAAGTGACGGTGACACGATGAACAGTCTGGAAAATCTAGTTTAAAAGACATAGACAGACTAGTAAACGAATGCTAGCAAGAGCCAGAGAGGGAAAAAAGGGAAGAAAATCTTCCGAGGATGCAAGTGCGTCCAGCCCCGATCGTGCGGAGAAAAGGACTGATGGGCGATGCGTGGGGCGGAGCCAAGGTGGACGGGGTTACGGCCGCGTGCCGGGCCCTACGCAGGAAAGAGAGGAGGGACACATTTTTGAAAAAAATGTTGATGCATTTTACAAAAGTGCTCCGGTCCCGTCCCACAAGACGGAGAGATGTCCCATAAGTATGGAGGAAAGGGGACGGGATGTAGGAGTATGTTGATTATTGAAAGGTATGAGGGTTCCGAGGTGAACGAGGAATGCGTAGGCAGGGAGTGTAACGGGTGGACTGGTGGCGGCGGATGGAGTGCAGGGTGCCGGGTCTTTGTATTAAATAAAGTTGTGTCCTCACCTTTTACCTGGAGAAGTTTATTCATCACTAGATACATTACATTTGGTGACGAGGATTAACCTGGCGTCATTACCCATAGAAAAACAGAGAGCAGACGCTCCGGACGAATGTAACGTTTGTCCGTGCAGTTTCGGTTTCAGCTGTGCCGGACACGGTTGAAGTTGGATTGCAGTTGCACGGAGGAGGTGGCGCGCACACGGCGGACCCAGGAAAACTCAAAGTTATAATTTTGGGACAGACAACGCTGCTTTAGAGTAAAGGACATAGGGAAGGAGAACGTCAACATGCGCACGCACGTTGCGTGACGCCATATTGCCTGAATAAGGAAGTCAGGCAGGATTTTACTCGAGACGCCTCTTCCTCGTCTCAGTACTCAAAAAAAATATATTTTTTTTTTCTCTCTAATTTTGATTGAAGGAATCTTAAGAAAAGTGGCTGGTACCAATATTTGAGGCAAGTTTTATCATATAATTAAGGACACTACGAAAACCAAGGAGTAAAACAATGGCCATGCAAGGCATCAATGTCCAGCCACCAGCGCGTTTTTTGCCAACTCCAGGTCAGCCCACAGTAGTGTGGTCAGAGTGGAAGGAATTTTTGATGAATTACATACAGACAGTGGAACAGGAGGGATTAACAGCACATAAGAAAATACTTTTGCTACTCCACGCTTTAGGTGTGGAAGGTCAGAGGAAGTTTAGAGAGCTTCCAGAATTAGTGGATGAAGTGGGTGACGCTGATGAATATGATAAAGCTTTGAGACAGTTGGATAAATACTATGTGCCAGAGACCAATGTGGCGATCAATAGATACAATTTCTACACTAGAATACAAAAGGAGCAATAAAGCAGCGAGGATTATGTCTCCGCTTTAAGGTCATTAGCCCGCACGTGTCATTTTGGGCATGGAATCACCCTGGATGAACTCATCAGGGATCAGATTATAATTCATACCAAGGACTCTTTGATTCAAGACAGGTTGTGGATGGTAGGGAACCCGTCACTACCAGGAACCATTGTGATCGCAAAAAGAATTGAACACAGTCAGTTGTGTTCAAAGGAGATGAAATGCAAAAAGCAAGAAGCACCCCAGAACATATTGCATTCCAGCAATAAATATACACAAGAGACGGAGGATCAAGGTGTTAATGCAGTACGCACCAGGGAAAAGCCTGAAGTTTTCACAAACAGATATAACAAGGGCAGAGGATTTGAAAATAAGGAGGCAAGAGGAAATGTCACCAGAGGGAAGTCGTGGGCAAGAACTGAAACCAGGACTAATCCTCCCCAAACAAAGGAAGGTGATAGGTGTTTTAGTTGTGGCAGATTAGGCCATTACGCTTACTCCAGGAATTGTCCTGCAATTGGGCAAAAATGTGGAAATTGCGGAATGAAAGGTCATTTTGCAGTTACTTGCAGACGGAAAAAGTATCAGCCATACAAGAAGAAGATGATGAATCTGATGAAGAAAGGGTATTTGTAATTCATGAACCACCTGCAGGGGAATTTAAATGCCCAAGTTGTGAAGTCATCTTAGACAATTGGAAATTAAAGGTGAAAGTCGACAGTTGCTCGCCTTGGACCATTATTACGAGAAAGACGTGGCAAAGACTTGGCACAGAAGGTCTCAGGTGCAAATTGAAGTCGCCAGACATAAGGAATCCAGGTGGATGTGAGGGATCAAAGATTCAGATCATAGGTTGGTCCCATAGCATTATTCAATTTAAAGATCAACGAGCCCAAATAAAGGTTTATGTGGCAGAGAAAGGAGTAAATATAATCGGATGGAGAGATCAAGCAGCATTAAGGATTAGATTAGATCCGTGTGAAGAAGAACAAATACTAGTATTGAACAGTGGTGGTAAACAAGAGAAGGAAACAGAGTCAAACCCAGATGGTGTTTTTCAAACAAAATTGGGATTGTTAAACATTTTTGCTCATAGAATAAAACTAAAACGAGGAGCACTACCTGTAACACACACTAAAGCAAGGCCAATACCATTTGCTTTGTCTGACAAAGTAGAAAAAGAACTTGGAAGACGAACTTGAAGGAGTAATTGAAAACAATTGAATCTTCACAATGGGTGAGTCCTATTGTTGTGGCCATGAAGAAGAATGGTAAGCCGAGGCTATGCGTAGACTTGAGGGGCGTGAATAAAAACATCATCATAGACATTTTTCCTTTACCAATAATTTCAGAGATGAATAGTATTAGAGAAGCAGATAATTTTACTACTTTGGACCTGTCGAGTGCATATCACCAAATATCACTCACAGAGGACTGCAGAGACATTACTGCCTTCATTACACCTTTTGGCCTATATACATACAAGCGGATGCCTTTTGGGTTGGCCTCAGCAGCAGCGGTGTTTCAAAGAGTCATGCCACATGTTTTAAAAGGTTTCGCTGGGACTTTAGTGTATCAAGATGATATAATTGTTTTTGGTAGAGGTGCTGAGGAACACGACAAAAGATTGAGTGAAGTGTTGTCGAGATTGGATGCTAGTGGTTTGAAAGTAGAACATAGCAAATGCAAGTTTAAGGAAAAGGAAGTTGAGTATTTGGGTCATATTGTAAATGGAAGAGGGTACAAACCCAAAGTAGAGGTCATGAGGGCGATCAAAGATTCACCTGAACCTACTAATAGAGATGAACGCAGGTCATCTATTGGGTTATGCGAATATCACAATAAATATGTCAAGAATTTTGCTAGTGTCACTGAACCGTTAAGGAAACTACTTAAAAAGGATGTAAAGTTTGTTTGGGATAATGAATGCAAAAGAGCGGCAGATTGCATCAAAGCAAGTAACTGTGGAGCTGTAGAATTGGGAGGGTTTGTGTTGTATGGAAGACAGACAAGAGTTACAGTAGATGCCAGTGGCAGTGGACTGGGGGCTGTGTTGTCTCAGATCAGGGAAGATGGTCAGGAGAAAGTCATTAATCATGCGTCTAGAGCGATATCTGATACTGAAAGCAGGTATTCAGTTATTGAAAGGAAAATGTTAGCCTGCGTTTGGGAAATTAATTATTTTAGGAAATATTTATGGGGAAATAAATGTGTTGTACAAACGGATCACAAACCTTTACTAGAGGTACTTACTGTTCGTGGGATGTGTAGGGCCTCTCCCAGGTTGACCAGATTTAGTCTTAGGTTACAAGACTATCATTTTATAGTAAAGTATGTTCCAGGAAAAAGAAACGGGATTGCTGATTTTTTGTCTAAACTACCCACAGTTGATAGTAACATGGTTGTTGATGAAGATTGCGAAGTAGTAGCAACAGTTTTTGAGGTGGCGTCAAGGGAAGCATGGTTGAATGAACTTGCCAAGGAAGAAATTCTTCTTCAGGTTATGAAGTATACTGAGTCAGGTTGGCCTGAAAAAAGGTTTGTTGATGAGTGTGCAAAGTTTTGGGAAGTCAGAGAAGAATTCTCTGTAGAAGATGATTTGTTACTAAGAGGAGATAAGTTAGTGCCTCCACAAGTATTACATGACGATTTAATTGAAAAGGCTCATCAAGGACATCCAGGTATTACAAGGACGAAAAACAATTTAAGAATGAAATATTGGTGGCCTGGTATTGATTTAATGGTTGAAAGATTTGTCAGAGATTGTTGGCCATGCCAGAAACGTGACAAGAGTTGTAAAAGTCACAGATTAGAACCTATCACCAAGTCTAAAGTTGAAGCGCCATGGGACAGGTTAGGTATCGATATTGTAGGACCATATGAACATTTGAGACAAGAAGTTAAGTTTATAATTGTATTGGTGGATTATTATCCAGGATGGTTGGAAGTTAAGATGGTGAATAAGATTGATTTGGGTGAAGTTATGAGATTTTTTCTACAGGTGTTCAGAAGAGAGGGATACCCTTAAGTCATAATTAGTGACAATAGTGTACAGTTTAGAAGCAGGGAAATGATAGTTTGCTAAATGTTCAGGGATAGATTGGAGATTCTCAGCATATTATCACCCTCAAACCAATGGTTTGGTGGAGAGATGCAATAGAGCCATTGTAGAGACAATTGAACAAGCCTTAAGAAATAATATGCCTGTGGATGAGGCACTCAAAGAGAAAATTTGGAGCAGCAGGATTTCTTTGAGGAGGGACACAGGGAAGTCTCCATTTGAGATGATGAGAGGCAGAGTGCTGAACACATTACTCAATCCGAGTTGGGTTAATTATAGGAAAAGGAAGGTTTGTGATGAAAAGGATGTTAGTAGTACGAAGGAATGTGTTGAAAGGAACAGGTGGAAAATCGTACCAGGTGATTTTGTAAGGATCAAAAAGGGACGAAATGTGAGGACAGGTGAGTCGAAGTACTCTAACCTTGTAAAGGTAATAGAAGTAATAAGAAGAGCAGTCAGAGTCCAAGGCGGATGAGTGTGGAATTCGGACAGGATCAGCAAGTGGAATTGGAGGGGTGAGGGTGTTCTAAATGAATGCTTTAGGAAGAAGGATAACAGAAGAGCTATTGGGCTATTTTAAAATGATTCACGCCCAATACATAGCAACCTTAATTATCAACAGGCAAGTGAGGGAAGAGAAGTGCTTGTACATGGAGACGTGAATATGCAACAGTTTAATGAAGTGAGAGATTAATGTGTACATGGAGGTGAGCATGTTTGCGATGTGGATGATGGTAGACTTGTTCGAGGTGTTCGTGGTACAAGGATCAGGAACATGCCATTTTGGTCTAAGGACTATGTTATGGACAAGTAGTTAATTGCATATTAGAAATTGCATATTTTGACATAAAAAAATAAATATTGCAATGGAACATTTAGTTCTGGTTTGACATTAATCACATAATTGAATTTCCTAATATTGTTGTTCAGTCTATTTACAATTATTCTTTACATATTGCTGTTTATACAAGATGCTTTAGAAACATTTTTGGTTTGAGTTTTCTGTATTTAGTTTTCCTCTTTATGTTTTGTTTTGTTCCTACATTCCTTGATGACATAATTGTATTCTGCGTCCTGCATCCATCCGCGCGAGAGAGAATGTTGATTATTGAAAGGTATGAGGGTTCCAAGGTGAATGAGGAGTGCGTAGGCAGGGAGAGTAACGGGTGGACTGGTGGCGGCAGATGGAGTGCAGGGCGCCGGGTCTTTGTATTAAATGAAGTTGTGTCCTAACCTTTTACCTGGAGAAGTTTATCATCACTAGATACATCAGATCCATATATACTATTGTGTTGAAACAAAGCATGCTTTAGGTACTTTTGATAGAGAAACATTAAAAAGAAGGAATCAATTGCAGGTTTCAAATGTGTGGATTGGAAAGTTATTTTTATGCATGGACTCTTAGGTTTTATTAGTGTTTTTATTGGAGTGATCAAATGAAACAAACTATTACTAAAAGCTATTACTCTCACTGTCGGGCCTGCATTTCATCCCATTGTCCAGAAACTCACCTACCACATCACTGTGACATTTGCAATGGAGATGTTCTAGGCTGCAGATTCATTTTGTTTACATTCTTTGTCTGTGGACACATCAACTGAGGCTGGTGTGACACTGTTTATACACCGTTGTAAGTAGGGAGTCTGGCTACTGTGGCGTTGCCCTTTTAAGGGTACGCACGCGACGGAGTGACGTTCACTCCGTCGCGTGCTCTGTTAAATAAACGGGGCGGCTCCTGGTGACGTCAGATCACCGGGGAGCCCACACCGACAACATCACTGTCTCCGTGTCTCATTATCACGGGGGTGGGGGGCTCACGGAGGCGGCCCATCGGAGACTGCCAACAGTGGCGACGAGACCGGGATCGCTTCCTGGGACACGCGGGGAGTTTCATCGAAGCGCAGATGATCGCATGTGAGCGCGCGACGAACTCCGACTGCAGAGAAGGAAGCGACGCACGCGGCCGGCGGCCATTTTAATCAACAGGCCTCGGAGACTCACGGCTTCATAACGAAGCGTCGGTGAGCCATCCGGACTTAATTTTTGGAAACTTCAGCGGCGGATGATCGCTGAACACAGCACATGTCAATTTCAAGAGGAAATTCTGACATTTGTCACTGTTATTGTCGAGCAGAGGAAGGGAGACTCCATGGGAAGCCTGCTGTTGCACTAGGGGTCTCTTCCTCTACTCAATTTTTGGACACCTCGTTGTCTGCATGCTGGCTGGAGTGACACCTTCACGAAGATCACGGCTGGTGGTGAGTTGCGGCCCCTTTCCTACCAATCTTTTGGGGTGCCTGTGCGCTTTCCACCATGAATCAGGCTGCTGCTGCTGCTCCTGCTGCTGTGGCTCCTGTACCGCCTGTACCTCCGCCTGCTCCCCCGCCGAAACCACCGGGGTCCCTACAGCCAATGCCTGAGTTTGATATCTCGGGTGCTCCATCGGGCCTGGGACAGAGGTGGAAGATGTGGATGGATAGGCTGGAGATGTATTTCAGGGCCACAATGGAAACAACGGACGACGGCAAGCTGGCCACCCTCCTGTACTCTGCTGGTCCTGCGGTGCATGAGGTATTTATGTCCCTGCAGCCGGTGGACGGATCGTTTGCTGCGGCAAAGGAGGCACTCCACAATCATTTTCTGCCAATGGCCAATGCGGACTATGAACGTTTTCTCATGGGAACTGCTCGACAAAAAGATGATGAGACTCTGGATGTGTTCTTTGGGCGGCTGCGGCGTTTGGCAGCACCTTGTGCCTGGAATGACCCTGAGGTTATGATTAGGAACCAACTCATTCAGGGGTGCAGCTCTGGGAAACTGAGACGCCAGATACTGCGAGAGCCGGGCATCACCCTCCCTCGCATCCTAGAACTGGGTAGGTGCCACGAGGTCTCGGAACTGCGTGCAACCAGGATGGAAGCGGGTGCTCGCCCAGCCAAGGTGGAAGAGGTCTGCGCGGTCGGAAGAGGCCGCGGGTTAAGGCGCCCCATGAACACTCAGAGCCAGCGCGCGCAGGGGTCGAATGTCTCGTGCCCGAAGTGTGGCTACGATCTCCCGCACCCCGCGGAATGCCCGGCAACGGGAGTCAAGTGCGGCAGATGCGGAGGCCCTGACCATTTCGCCAGAATGTGCAAATCTGCCGCCCCCAAAATTGTGCCGAGGGGACCAGTTCGAGCCGGCTTCTTCCGGCCCCAGAGGGCCTCCAACGTTGCCCAGGTGGACCAAGGTGACGAAGGGGCCCCTCAGGAGGAGGAGGAGGAGGACGAGGATGAGGAGAACGTGTTTTTCGTGTCCAGTGTGAGCGTGCTCAAGTCCCGCTCCAAAAGACAGCCCCGGTGCAACGTGCTGGTTAATGGAGACTCTGTGCCGATGCTAGTGGACACTGGCGCATCTGTAAATGTAATGGCCCGCCAGCATTACAAGACCATGCTGGCCCCGCCTGCGCTGGCTGCGCCGAGGGCACGCATATTCGCCTTTGGCGGGGACCGGCCTTTGCCTCTAGACGGTGTATTCGTGGCTGGTGTGCACTATGGGGACTCACACATACGGGCTAGATTCTATGTCACACCAGTGAGCGACAACACCCTGCTCTGCTGTGCCGCGGCGGAGGCACTGGGTATCGTCACGTTCGCCTACGCAGTGTACTTAGATGACATCCAGGTCCTCCTGGCCAAACATGGATCCCTGTTTGAGGGCATTGGACAGCTGATGGGTGAGCCAGTCCGGCTCCATATCGATGAATCTATACAACCAGTGGCGCTGAAGCACCGACGGGTTCCTTTCCATTTCAGGGATCTGGTGGATCGCGAACTGGACAACCTCGTGGGGCTGGACATAATTGAAAAGGTTGAAGGACCCACCCCCTGGGTGTCCCCTATCGTCATCGCCCGCAATCCCAAGCAGCCCGATGCTGTGAGAATCTGTGTGGACATGCGGCTCCCCAATAAGGCCATAAAGAGGGAGCAACACCTCACCCCCACCATCAATGACATTATTGCGGAGCTGCAGGGCGCGAGGTTTTTCTCCAAGCTCGACCTGAGATCGGGCTATCATCAGGTGGTCTTGCACCCAGAATCCAGGTACATCACTACCTTCACCACACATCGGGGTCTCTATCGATACAAAAGACTAAGCTTTGGGGTGTCCTCCGCAGCGGAGGTCTTTCAAAACATAATAAGGGGTGCACTGGCGGATCTGGAGGGCGTCCTTAATATCAGCGATGATATCCTGGTGTACGCCAAATCGGAGACGGAGCATCTGTCACGCCTGTCCAAGACTTTTGAACGGCTACGCTTGCTGGGCCTCACCTTGCACAAGGACAAGTGCGAATTCCTGAAGACGGAGATCGAATTCTTTGGGTTCGTATTTAAGGCGGATGGGGTGTCACCGGATCCCCGCAAGGTGAGGGACATTAAGGAGGCGCGCCCGCCCGAGAATGTCGCGGAGGTGAGGAGCTTCCTGGGGATGGTCACTTACTGCGGCCGTTTCATCAGAAATCTCGCATCCTGCTCTGAGCCTCTGAGGTCGCTCACCAAGAAGGACACCACCTGGCAGTGGGGCCCTCTGGAACAGGCGGCATTTGACGACATTCGAGGGGCTTTAGCGGCGCATGACACCATGGCATTTTTCAACCCGAGCCTACAGACGGAAATCGTGGTGGACGCCAGCCCATATGGGCTAGGGGCGGTGCTCACGCAAGTAGGAAAAGACCAGGAGGTCCGACCAATAGCCTACGCCAGTAAGGCCCTGTCCGACACTGAGCAACGGTACTCTCAAATCGAGAGGGAGGCCCTGGCGGTGCTGTGGGGCTGTCGGCGCTTCCACCTCTATATTCTGGGGCGTCCCGTGACCGTGGTCACGGACCACAAGCCGCTGTTGCCGATCATGGCGGGCTCGTCATCTCGCCCGCCAGTGAGAATTGAGCGCTGGATGCTCGCCCTGCTGGAGTATGGGGTGTCATTGACCTATCGTCCCGGTGCCAACAATGCGGCGGACTACCTATCTCGACACCCCAGGAACGACTCGCAGGAGTCGGCATCGGTGGAGGAAGCCGACGAGCACGTCTGCCTGGTCGTAGAGACTGCGACACCCAACTCCATGCAGGTGGAGGAACTTGAGGCTGCATCGAGAGGCGACGAATGTTTCGCCATCCTGAAGAAGGCCATGCAGAAAGGAGCCTGGAAGACAGTGCTGGAGGCGGTGGAGCGAAGAACATGTGAGGCCCGGGTCACACTCAAGCAATTGTGGAGAGTGAGAGAGGAACTAACATTCTCCGAGTCGGGGCTACTGCTAAGAGGGGAACGGATCGTAGTGGCCCAGACCAAAGTGGCACAGGTCATCGCGCTGGCGCACCAAGGTCATCAAGGGGCCCCCAAGACCAAAGCTCGCCTCCGTCAGAAGGTGTGGTTCCCTGAGCTGGAGCGGAAGGTGGAGGCGTTCGTGGCCTCTTGCGTGTGGTGCCAGGCGGCGGCCCCGGCCCAGAAGGAACCGTCCATTGAAGCAATGCCCCGAGGGACTCGACCATGGGAAGTGGTGCACGCCGACTCTGGATCTACATCCAGAGGCACGCATTTTCTGGTGGTGGTAGACGAGTGGTCGAGGTACCCGGAAGTTGAGTTTATAGACTCAGTGGCGTTTGAGAACGTGGTGGTGGCGCTGGAGAAGATCTTTGCCACTCATGGCCTCCCCTCTGTGCTGTGCTCTGACAACGGAGCCCCATTCCAGGTTGAGAGTTTTGCCGAGCTCATGAAAGTGTATGGAATTCAACACCGGCGGGTCACCCCACTGTGGCCCCGCGCCAACGGGGAGGCCGAGCGCATGATGCGCACTCTCAACAAGGTGTTCAGAATTGCCAATGGAAAAGGGGAGTGTTTGCAGAGGGCTCTGTACGTCTTCCTACGTGGTTACCGAACCACCCCTCACTCGTCAACGGGGGTGGCTCCGGCAGAGGCACTCTTCCAGCGGTGCCCGAGAGATGTCATACCGGAGGTGGGGGACAGAGACCCTGCCGTCATCGATAATGAGCAGGTGGAAGAGGACAGACAGGTCAGGACACAGATGGAGAACATCAGGAGGGGGCTCAGACCCCCACACATCGCACTGGGGGATGAGGTGCTGGTGAGAGATCGTCACCCCCATGGAAAACTGTCTCTCAAGTATGAACCCGCCCCCCTAGATGTGGTGGCCGTCAAGGGGTCAATGGTGACTGCCTCGGATGGAACTTCATCGGTAACTAGGAATGCGTCGTTCTTCAGGAAGATTGGTGACCCCAGAGTGGACAGCCCGGACAGCCGAGCAAGTGAAGGCGCTCTGGATGAAGGTGGGGGAGAAAGCTCCGCAGTGGAATCTCCGGCTCGAGGCGGACCCAGTCCAGGAACACCAGCCAGGGACGGTGGCAGGAGGTACCCCCTGAGATCAGGGAGTGGGAAACCTGCCAGTCTCAATGACTATGTTACGGACTGAGCTGGGGAGGCTGACCGGGGACTAATGGTCAGGCCACGACAGGTACCCATGGGGGATCCGGGGTGGCTGTCAATAAATGGGGGTTTTTGTTGAAATTTATAGAGTTATATGTGTCATAGATGTGTGCTAGTTAAGTACTCCTGTTTCCAATTTGTTGTTATGGAAAAGGAGGAGTGTGGCGTTGCCCCTTTAAGGGTACGCACGCGACGGAGTGACGTTCACTCCGTCGCGTGCTCTGTTAAATAAACGGGGCGGCTCCTGGTGACGTCAGATCACCGGGGAGCCCACACCGACAACATCACTGTCTCCGTGTCTCATTATCACGGGGGTGGGGGGCTCACGGAGGCGGCCCATCGGAGACTGCCAACAGCTACCACTACTATATTACTGCAATGAGAAGGACAACACTATCCCATTGGGCCCAGCGCGAACAATCGTTGAGGCGAACTGCAGCATGAGTTCCACACTCACAGAGAAAGCTTTTGAGAAAAGGACTTAAAGGCGTTGGTCCTGCGTGCCGCCATATTGTTTACATTAGCAACCACATTTATAACGTGGACAAGGGAACAATACATTTCGATTTCACATGCTGTAATTTTGGTGTCAACAAAAGAAACAGTCTGTCTAAACAGGTAAACACACTTCCTGCAAAAGGAGAACGCATGAAAATAATATACTCCCAATATTTTCTATCTGGAATATGTAGAATGTGAAAATGGAATGTGGAATTTAGGAACTTTTGGGAAAAGATGCAATACTGAGTGTACGTTGGTTGTAGACATAAGTGTGTGTAGAGGTATGGGGGGGGGGGCTCTACTGTATTACTTCAATAAAACAGCTTTTCTGCTTACATGTAGCAGGTCATTTCTAGGTTTGTACACCTTCCAGATACATGGATGGACAGATTTGTTGAGGGGGTTCATTATTGTGTGCAGTTGCTGTTGCTACATGCTGGGGCTAAAATAGCACCTCTGAACACAAGATGCTATTTTAGGCCATCACATTACATTTGACAGGGTTGTACTGTGTCTGGTCCGTAACAAAAAACACACATTGACCTGCCATGAACTGAGCAGAGTTATATTTGCTTTTAATAATAAGATCATTCTGCATTATTTGGTGTATGGAAAGTAACCATATAAATTAAATCTAGACGGGAGAGGACATTTATGTAGAAAGCCCTTGACCGTAAAACGCAGTTTGTACTTTCTGAGAGGCACCTGAACTGTAAAATGGGGGAGATGGCTGCGAGGGGTGGGACTTCCTGAAGATTGTATCACCTTATGTACCAGGCTCTTTTCCATGGCCCATACTTGACTTTGCGGTCAGAAATGACAAGCAATGTGTGCCAATATGTATGACAAAATGGCGTGTAAAATAAAGGCTTGCCCTCAGCTTGAAAGAACATTGCTTCTGCAGAAGGCTGGTTCCCTGCGTTGGCTCTCCCTCTCAAAGGTTTTCTTTACATGTTCCAATGGCTGTAAGTTAGGTGCAGTAGCAGGCACCAAAACTGAACTCTGGAGACACTGATGCACAGTGGGTGTGGGAGAGAAAAGCTTTTTGAAACTGCATCATTCTCTCAATGCACCTGAAGGCCCACTGCTGGTCGTCCCTTCTTGCACAGTACCCGTTACTTCTCTTCACAGGTCCTGAGGTAACTTTATGCTGCTAATATGTTTAGTTGGCTTGCCTTTGGTCCCAAGGAAATAAGGGAATTTCCTTAATTGTGTTTCATTTCATCATTTGTATAAGCGCATTTCACCATGGGTATGGTACCAACACTCTGTAGGTTGAAGCCCTTGGAGGAAATGAAGCCCAAAGTATGGTAAAGTTAGGAGGTGCTAGTATGCATGTGTGCATAATGGCCATTAAAGGTTATGAGGGCTTGGCCGAGTCCCTGCTAACCACCCATGTCTAATTGGAATGTGTATGGGTGGAGAGTGGTACACTAGGGAATTAAGCTCAAGGGGTGTGTGTAAGAGGATAGTCAATTATGTGTGTAGCTACAGTTTGAATTCTTTGTTATGAATGGTAGCTACATTCTTCTGACAGAAGTGTTGTGCAAAGTGTCATTCAAGTTGTATGTAAAAGCAGATGCGTGCAGGAGTGTTGTCACACCTTTGGCTAATTCCAAAAGCGTGGCGTACTAGAGGAAAAATGCATTGGTTATAATCAAGTGAAAGACTAGAATTAATGCATTCAGCATCATTCTAAAACATCTGGGTTGGTAAATTATGGTGGGTGCATTCTGCATGTATCCAGCTATCATTAAGTGGCTACATTCAAGACCCCACTTAATCATAAAGGCAACATTCTACCAACACCTGCATTCCATGTAGTGCAATACATTCTACAATCGCCTAGAATTTGGCCGCCCTCATGGACACGACTAAGTGCAGCACCCTGGTCAAATGCATAACCCGTCAAAGTTCTATGCAACAGCTATCACAAGAGATCCTCTGGTGCAAGGCTAGAATCTGTGCAATGCAATGGCTATCCTCATAAACTCCTCAGAGAACACCACACAGGTTGCCCTCCTGAATTCTTCCAAGTGCAACACATTGGCCAACTGCACAAGTCTTCTACGTGTGCCATGTTGGCCACCCTAATGGATATTCACAGAACAAAAACCTTGGCTACACTTATAAATCATCTAAGAGCAAACACAATGGCCACCTTTCTAATGATGTGGTCCGACACCTTGGCCACCCTCTTAAATGACTCCAGTGCAATACATTGCTACCCCCCACAATCCATCCAAGTGCTATACATTGCCTACCCCCAAAATCCATCTAAGTGCAATACATTGCCTACCCCCAGAATCCATCAAAGTGCGATACATTGTGATAACAAGAGGTCACAAAGCCAAATAGCCCTCTAACTGGTATTGTCAAAAAAAGAGACATCACAGAGTGATTGTGGTATGCCAAATGCAAGGTAACCTAGTTTTATTGCAATAGACCCGGGGGAATAGCAAGATTAAAAGCCAAGCTCTCACTCAAGGATTCTCTAATGTTTGAACAGACAACAGAGGTTTATATAACACAAATGAGTCATTCTGATGTCATCATGATCACCGAGTTCTGAAAACCTCTCTCTACTGCCGTTGGTCCCAATTGCTAAGCTACATATAGCAATTATATATCCAACCCTACTAATTGGGTAACCCTCTAGCTAAGGTCCCACCCATAAAACATCTCATAAAATGTACGACCTCATCATGCTTGAATATTATTGGTAGGCCCTAAATTACTTTTGCAGTGAAAAAAAAGACATGTGTTCATCGGTTAACAGGCGGTTACACTCTCCATCAACTGGCTGCATGATGACATGTTTTATGTAGATAACAAGAGAGAGAACAAGCATATCGCCTTGTCATTAATTAAATAAAACTGCCCATGTTACCTCCAGTGCCATGAAATCGCTGAGTCTCAGGGACCTGTTCGCAACAGTGACTGCGCAATCCTGTTCTTGACACATTTATGAATAACTATCATGCTACTTCCACCCTGTTAAGATTTCATCTAGGCAATTAGTTGTCTTTTTCGTCGCATCGTATTCCTCTGTCACGCATTGATTGCCGATCGCAGAGGCATTAATATGCCAACTACTTAGGAACTTCCTGGGATGTTCAGTCCATCCCATAGACTTCAAATAGTCTGCCGTGTTATCGTAACTTAATGTACCTCGACAGCTGGATGCACACAATGGTATCTTGGTTCCGCCATGTAACCCTCCCCTACGAACCCTTGGGCTTTTGACATTCCTTTGAGGTAGCTACCATCTAGTTGGCCACAGCATTTTTCAGAATTAAGTGTATTTGTTCAACTGTGCTTAACTGTTTTTTTTTCTTAAAGATACAGAGCTCAGTTTCTACTGTGCTGGTCCAAAAATGGCAGCTGCTCGTCACATTATTTTCCTCTGTAGGACACATTTGCTCTGCATTAATTTTGCTATCCACCGAGTCATGGTGCATGCCTGGCACATGATATATCTTTTTTTTATATTTTTTGTATTAGTTTTATATGGTTTACAAAAGAAATCCTTTAAAACAGAGAACAAGATACACTTCTTCCTACTTCATTCCACCGAACATACGTTATTATATATCTACCTATGGGGAAGCTGCAACCTCATCCTACCTAGCCATGCTACCCTACTTGTGTAGTAAGCCCTATCCTGGGTACATGCCTCCCTGTCACCTAGTCGATTCTATTTAATAACACACTAATTGTGCAAGCTAATGCTTTATCTGTCCCCTACATGTGTAGTAAAACTAACTATTCTTTGTGCCAGCTTCAGTTTCAAATGTGTCCTTTCTGATTTTATAAATCCATTTCTTCGGAGGAAGGCAGGCAGGCACATGCTCACCAGTCAACATTTGCCCAACTACATTCCCCCCTCTGGTCGAGTCATCGACCACACCTTCATTTTGTCTCATCATATTATAGCCATCCACGGATAGCCACACCCTGGTGACCCCCCTCAAGTTACCTCCATGTGCTTGGTATTCTTCTGGACTGCATGTCATAAACCAGCAGTCGTCATGATCATCACATTTCATCCAGTGCTCATTGGAGTTATGGGTATATTTTGGGCATGTAATCAATGCTCCAGGTTGTCTAGCTGGCGGCCCCAATGGGTACATGGGACAGTAAACTTCATCATCAGTTTGAGTGCACTGATGTATGGTGTAAGCCACATTAACATTACTTTCAATGGAGTGCCTTCTTGCCAGTCTTTTTACATTGGTGTAGTGCTATTCTCAAGATGCAAAAGGGCATTAGGACCAGCACCAAAATTGCTAACAGAAATGTGAATGCATCTGTCAGCCAGGTAGGCATTCAGGAGAATAGATAACTGAACCAGCTATCATCCTCAATGCCATCCACTTCCTCCTCCATTTTATCATGCAGCTCTTTCAGGGAGTATATGGCCTCTGTCAAGGTCCTATTCTCTTCATCTTGTGTGTGTGCATATGTATAGTAACTTGGCCCTATCTTTGTGCACACTCCTCCCTCCCTGGCTGTAACTGGCTACAGAAGCTACAGAACATACCTGTTCTTTATGGTCATCAATCTGATCGCTCTTAACTCCTACTTGATGGCATTAAAGCCTTTTGTTGCGGCATTAATAGTTTGTAACAGTTCCCACCTAGTTATCTGGATCCAATGGGCATTTGCTGCTGCCAGGCATTAGAAAGGATGTGAAGAATGTTGTTGTTTTACCAAACAATTTATGACACTCTGGGATTTCATTGAATGCAGCATTGGCTTCTTTGGAAATATAGTTTTTTATTTCTTTTATTTTTATTAATTTCAACAAACCAACAACAACCAAAAAGATCCAGACAGTGAACAATTGTGTTTTCCAAGTCTCCTTATACAGTTTCTATGCTGTGTACACCGCTTCCCCCTATCCCCTCCATCCCGAACCTACCCCACACCACCCCCTTCTACCACTTCATCCGAGGACACCACTCCCTGCTCTCACTCTGGGGAACCATCGTCTTCTAGGCCAGTCTGGACAGACCCTGACAGCGTGGCTACTAGGTGCCTCCAGGCCATCAATGACTTTGCTTCTTACTCACCCCCTCTATTAGCTGCCTCGCTCCACACCACCGTTTCAGCATCTGCCCATTTGCAAAGGTCATGCCACCAAGCTTCAACTTTTGGTCTATAACTTGCTTTCCAACTCATGGCTATTCTGCGCTTAACAAGTATATAGGCCAGGTCTTTAAGTTTACTCACATGATTTAACTTACGTGGTCTGGGAAACCCCCCACCACACATGCCCACAGATATTCCACATCCAGCCTTATCTCTTTCTCTGACATGAGGTGGGCTATCTCCTCCCAGAATCTCCTTATTTCAGGTCATGCCCAGAACATATTTACCAACCCTGCGTTCTCCTCTCCACATTTAGGACATATTTGTGTACCTGCGTTCTTCTGAGGGGTCATATACACTCTGTGGGTTACATATAGTTGGATTTGTTGTAACCTTGCATTCCTGGACACTTTTTTGTGGTATCTCTGTACTTTCACCCACAACCCATCGCTCATAGATTCCCCAGCTTCCTCTTTTAGGTCCCGTCGCAACTGGGTCACCTCCTTTACCACTCTCGACATCAACAGTTCATTAATGTGGAAGATCTCATGGCCTCCGCAGACACATCCTGAAATGTTTCTATGGCCGTGTCAGGCTGACTTTCCAGCACTATCACTGGCCAGGTGTCTCTTATGTTCCACAACAGTCTAGTGTAAGTGATCTATTGTCCTCGGTGTAAACCAGTGTCAATCACCAATTTGTTAGACTCCACCGCCTTCCCCTCCTGCCACATATCCCCCAATGTTGCTATGCCAATCGGTTCCCAGTGTTTCCAGACTGTCTTTTTTAATTGCTTATCCACTCCATCCAGTACCACTAGCGGCATTTGTGGGGAACATGGGAGTGGGTTCTCCATGACACGGTAGGACTTTGCCATATCTTCCGTCCTAAGTCTAACATTCTTGACCCTCCATATCCCTGTGCTTTTGGCACCCATATACATTCTTTGAGGAAAAACGGAACACAGTCAGCCCTCAACAATCTGGACTCTGATGTGGAGTCTTCCGATAACCACCTCGCCACATATTGTAATTGGCTGGCCAGATAGTAAATCTCGAAGTTGGGCAATTTAATGCCCCCTCGGTCATATGTGTTCTGCAATTTCCATAATTCTACTCTGTTCCTAGTATTGTGCCATATAAACCCCCTGCATATACCTTGGATTTTAACAAAGTATTGCTTGGGTATCCAATGTGGTATATTTACAAAGTAGTGCAACAGCCTAGGCAGCACCACCATCTTCAACAGTGCCACTCTTCCCAGCATAGTCAAAGGGAGCTTTGCCCAGAACCTCATGCTGTTTTCAATGTTGCCCGCCGCCTTCTCTGTGTTCTGTTTGCGTTCTTCTTTGGAAAAATAGTTAGTTCTATTTGTGCATTTTAGGCCTAGGGATCTCGTCTTCCTGTTGTGTGCCATGGAAGGAAAAGTCCCAATGTCAACCTCACTTTGTGGTATTACTAATGCTGGTGCAAACGCATCAGCATTAGTAGCACATTTAGTAGCACTATTGTAAATATGCCACCCGAGTTGCGTGGAAGCTTCATATAAGCTCTTGCACCGAAGGCCCAGTAATGGTCCATTAGTACAGCTGTGTCAACTTTCATACCGGGTAAATCCATAATGCGTTTCCACCCTTCATTGTCACCAAGCTTTACTGAACCATTATTTCTAAAGCATAATTTTGGTGATTGTAGTTTGGTTATGGGTAGTGGTCTTGCTTCATCTTCCACCCATGTTAAAAATGTTGCAGTTTCTTTCCAATCCTCACGGCAGACTCTGTCTGTGTTTATTTTCACTTCTATTGGTGCAGTCCATATTGCCTCTGCTTTGCATCCCATTATTCCATCAACCCATCCTCCTGAGGAATATACTTTCCCTTTTATTTGCAATTGTGGTCTGTCGGCACAATGAGGTATCAAATTAAACTGAGCATCTGTATACCTTAATATTTGGTGATCCACTACTACTTCAACATCTCCTCTTTTTTAGACCTGATAGTTTATACTTGAGCACCTTACTTTTTATTTGTATATTCTCCATTATGTATGTCTATTTTACATAGTTGTCTTCATATGGGAATTCTGATCCTGTGAGATACTTTATCATGGCCGATTGTCCCTGAAATTGTCCTCTGGTCTGGCATACTGCGAGATGTACCAAGCTGCGTGCTCTGTACTCAGGTACTTCTTGAGGTATAAATACTCAAGAGGCTGTCATGGCATAGGGGATAGGTGAGCAAACAAAGCAACTTTCCCTTGATCTCTCTGTCTCTCCCCACCTTCTCCATTGACCAATACCATGAGTTTCATTAAATATTTATGAAATTATCAAAATACCTTCTCATGAAATACTCATCATCTGCAATACTTCTCCTAGCCCTCACTGTCTCCACAACTGGGCGGAATACCATTTTGTGCTCTACCTGGAAATCTACTTGTTTTTTAACTTCTTCACTAACATTATGCCATAAGGGCACATGTATATTATCATAATCAGTTAAATGCAGCGTGAGATAAAATAAGAAAAAAAAACATCAAAAGAGAAAAGAAAACAGAAGGACCGCAATAGCCATAATGTGAGTTGCTTGTAGATGTGTCCTGCAGTGTATTGATCTGGGTATTATGAAGATATCAGGAACATAAGGGTATGAAAACATTTGTACAGTTTACTTAGTACTGGGCAATAGTGGGTTATTTTTCAATGGTGAGTGAGGCGAGCTGTATATACATTTTTCAAAACATTTTGCAACCACGTCTAATGACAATAATACCATATTTGATTGATGATTTCCAAACCACTTCCACTATTATGTGGTTCATTCAAACATATAAAAATAGTGCTAATAAAAAACATAAAAATATAAAAATGTGGAAGATAGAAATAGTCCCAACAAAAAGGTAAAGATAGAAAAGTAGAACAAATAGTCTGTTATAGATGTATGTTCTTGTGAAAAATAGTATAAAAAATAGTTCCAATAAACTGTAAATAGAAAAGTAGAATAAATAGTCTGTTATAGATGTATGTTCTTGTGAGAAATAGTATAAAAATAGTCCCAATAAACTGTAAAGATGATTGTTCTGTGCTGGTGATGTATTCAAAAGTCCTCAGCATCAATTCCTTTCCTACTGTTTCAGGGATAATTCTGCCTCAGTGTTCCTGAAGTTGTTCACTGTGATTTATATCTTCTTTAGTCCTAATTTCCTTATTCATGTTATCTTCTTTCTCAGCATACACTTGAGCTCTTGTCCTGGATCTGGTTTTGTTCTCTTCTCCCTCTGGATCTTGGTAGTTGAGCAGGGAGGCGGCACTCTTGTATCGTCTTATGTTGGCTATGTTGACCCATAGGAAAAAGTTGACAAATGCAGTCGTATTCAATTCTATTTTGTCTTTTTCTGTGCCTTTGGCGATACCTCCACGCCTTTCCTTTCCTGTCAAGAAACGAAAGGGAGAGGTATTTATTCATAGGCATCAAATAGTCATGTAACTCATTTACAAACACAGTCGCAATGCTTTGGACATCTTTCTGCGCGTGCATGAGCGAGGAAATGGGCGCATGCATCCTGCGACCTGTCACCAACTCATAGGGAGTCAGGTGATAGTCTGAGCCTTGCTGATTGCACAGGGCAAAAGGAGCCATCGGAAGGCAATACATTCAGTCCCTATGCAGTGTGTAACGCAATCTTGCTATTCTTGTTAACCTGTGATGCCCGAGAGTTTTGTGCGCTTTATAAATGCAAAAGAAATAAATAAATCATGACCCTCCCTGAGATTTTTTCACTATGTATACAGCAGTGTTGCAACGAGATTCTGATGGCACTATCACTCCCTGATGAATGAGCAAATGTATTGTTTCATAAATACCCTCATCTACATCTTTGGACATTGAATACTGTTTTACTTGAGGTACAATTGCCTCTTTAATTTTATTTTTACGGCTCAAATCCTTTTAACAACCCCACATCATATGGACTGGTCTTGCATAGTGTGCCGGGCACCCTTGCCAAATCTTCTTCCATAAATGATGGTACTTTTTTAGCTAGCGTTATTTGTTGTGGCACCTCTGTATACTCTATTCTCAATTGACATGGTACATTTATCTCAAACAACACCTCATCATCAGAGCCACTGTAGTCAAACAACTCATCATCTGTCAACTGGGTCAGTCTGTGTGATGCGTCAAGTGCTATTACTGTGCGCCAACTCACCCCTGCCTCATCAGTGCTGTGTAAAATTACTCTATCCTCCTTCACTACAGCCATCTTCAGCTCAATTGTAACCAGTTCCCCTTCAGTTACATCTGTAGGTATTTGTGTTCTGAATAAAAAGTCTGTGGGTATTCTCAAAAACTGTCCCTCAATGCGGGGAAGCCATGCTAACATCACTTGTACTTCATAGAAAAATACTTCAGGATCGACTGGTACTCCCCTCTGTACTTTCTGCCCATGAAAGGCTTTTATGTATTCTTTTGCTGTCTGCAAATATATGCCTGGTGTAGAGCATATTATGCCGTCCTCTGTGAATCATATGAACATGTTGAGTTTGGCCATAAGATCTCTTCCCACTATGTTAACAGGTGTCTTCCGGGAACACAGGAATGGGATAGGTACCGTCTGATCTCCTACTGTCACAATATTTTGTTGTGCCAGTGTCAGCTAAGAATGAAAGAGGCCAGCCGCCTATAGATACCTCCACCCTCTGTTCCTGTTCAGTGTCTATGGTTACTGATAGCATAGGGCACATCAAGCTATTCCGTGGGCTGTCCTATAAGGGATACATGTTCAGTCCTGATCCTGTAAAAGCGTTCCCACCAACTGCTGTCACTCCTCCTACGGGGTGGTGTCTGTGTCGGTGGCAGAATATTGGTATCACACTGTGTCACTGCTTGTTGTGATTGCACTGCACTCTGTGGTTGCTATGTCAATGTCTGCTGTGGTTGTTGTGGCATAATCTGTGGCTGGATCTATGGTCTTTGGTGTTGCTCCACTTGCTGTGCTTATGTCTGATCTGGTGAATATTGTGTGTAGTCATAGTACTCATAGTTTTGCAGTGGTGCACCATTTGGTGCTGGATATGCCACCCCCCCCCCCTCTTGGCCCATACTGCATTGCACTTTGCTGCATTGCTCCTTTACTTCTACACACTCGTGAAATGTGTCCTACTTTCACATATGTTCAACATAACGCTCCAGTTCCCCCAGGCCCTCCAAAGCGGGGCTGTCCCCCACCAAATGCAAATCATCTCCCTCTGTGAACAAATACTCTTCCTTCTCTGGGGTAAAAGCTACTCTCCCCTCTTCCTCCAAAATAATCACCCATGCCCTGCTGTGTCATGACAGCTCCCTGTCCATTATTCCCGTCTCCTGTATTTATCAATACCGCCGCTCCTTCTACCGCCATTTTGGATCATTTATTATGCACAAATTCAGCCTCTTCCTTTTGCCTTTCCTCTATTTTCTTTTGATCCTTCTCCTGCTTTAACCTACAGTGATGTGCAATAGTTAATTGTATCTCTCGCCATGGTTTCATTTCAATCCCCACAATCTTTTTTAACTGTCTCTGTACATCTTCAGGTAGGCCCCGACATAGAATATGGTAACAAAATGCTATATTTTTATCCCAATGGTCTTTAATTTCCAAACGCCAACTCTCTTTAATGTCTTGGATATAGGCAGCGGAGTCCTCAGCAGGCCCCATCTTCCTAGTCATTATGGAGTATAGTGGGGTTGCCCTAATCACTTGTGGAGCTGTGGGAACTGTGTTACCCCTTTTTTTTAAAAACGTTATTTATTACTGCCATGAAATCATGAAGAATCTCTGTACAACAGTTTGTACAGTAGGATAACATGAGTATACAACATAACATATGTGCATGCACTGTATCGAAGCATATGTTGGGCAAATAGTTAAAATTTCCGGCTGCCCCTCTTCCCCTTCTGTCTGGTCTTTGGGGTTACATAGGTAGTTTCTGAGGGGCGCCCAAATGTCTTTAGGTCTAGAAGTAGCTTGTACACTTTTCTAGAAGTAGCTTGTACACTTTGCATATAGATCTCCTCGTATTCCTGAACCTGTATCAGGTCTCATAGCCAGGACCGGAGAGTGGGGGAGGTTTTGGATTTCCATTTCCTAAGGATATTTCACTTGGCCACTGCTCCCGCCACAGCAAACAGTCTGCGGGTCTTTATCGAGGATTTTCCAATGTCTCCTAGTAGGTACTTTAGTGGAGTCGTCGGGATTTGGGTGTTCAGTATGTCACTGATTGTTTCTGCAATTTCCTCCCAGAATTGTCGGACAACTCCAGTACATGTGGATAGCGTCTGCCGCCAGCGCACCACATTTGGGGCAGGTGGCTTGTTTTGAGGAGTCAAACTTGGTGATCTTACTGGGGGTGATATGCAGTTGGTTCAGAATTTTGAATGATGAGCCTAAAATTGGCATTCAGGGAAATTGCTTTAGTATGTCTGCAGTAGTTCATCCAGTGTTGTTCATCGATTACGATGCCCAGGTCTTTCTCCCATTTGGATCTCATATCATTTTTAGACATGGTGTGTGTTTGCACCATTCTATACATTTCGGAGATACCACTTGTGAAACCCGCTTGTGTCAGAATGTCTGTCAGGAATTTGTGTATCAGCAGTTCTTTCGGGAAGGATGGCCATAGACCCCGGCAGGCTGCCTTCACTTTTTCTTGGACCGCTGTATGCTTAACAAAGCGTTCCTCTGGAAAGAGATCTCCCAGCTTAGCTTCCTTCCTATTCTGCAGTGTCCGGTCCATAGTTGATCAAGATTCAAGTAGCGCCACAATGGGGCGTGAGGCCAGTACAGTATTTCACATTGCACCCTCTTAAGGATTTGAGTCCATGCCCGCACTGTAGATGATAAAGGGTCTACCAATATATCTTTTCCTCTTTAACTTTAGCAAACATCATGCTCTCAAGGTTCCTGGGAGCTGCCGCAAATTTTTCAGCATGTATGTGGGCATATTGTTCCGAAGTGTTGGACCAATAACTCACAAAGTGCACTTGTGCTAAGTAGTACTAGAGAAGAAAGTCTGGAGCGGCCATTCCTCCTCTGTCATAATGTTGGCACAATTTGGGCCAGCTTATCCTTGGGATGCCTCCTCCCCAAACGAAATTCACAGCCTGCTTTTGTAGCGTTTTGAAGAATTTTCGGCCCAACCAGATAGGGACAGCAATTTGGGAACTATCACCATTTTTAGCAAGGATATTGTGCCATACATGGATAATGGGAAAATATTGAATTTGTTTTCTAGTTAAGACAGGAAAGGAGCATAGTTATTGGAGTATAGTGTGTTTTTGTCCATTGCCATGATGATGCAGAGGTATCGGGCCGTGGTCGGGGACCAACGGAAGTGGATTGTGGCTTCAGTGAGTGAGGAGGAGCCAGTTAGGGGTATTATTTCAGATTTGCCCTTGAATGGATGACACGTGTTTCGGCTCATGCGCCTTTTTCAAATCCGGGCCTTATATACTTTGGTTGAAATCCCCCTTTCCTCGGAAATAAATGTGTGGTCGGATTAAGTCAGCGTGGTTCTAGGGTTCAATCCCTCCTACAACGGTTTATGGTGGCAACTGGTCGCATGAAGTGTTGAATTAACTTCCGTCTCTTTTCTGAATGTTTTGGTATATAGTTGTTTGTTGGATACATAGATGGTTAAACCCAAAAAGTTGATTTCTGATCTGCTACTTTCACCAATAAACTCCAAACCGAATTCATTATCATTCACTTGATATAGTAAAGATTCCAGTTCTTCTGTTGTTCCATTCCAAATAATCAGAACGTCGTCAATGTATCTAAGCCATTTGATTATTTTGTTCCGAAAGTCCGGTAGTTGGTATATGAATGAATCCTCAAACATGCCCATCACAATATTAGCAACACCCATTGCCACCCCACGTATTTGACGAAAGAATTGATTATCGAAAATAAAGATATTTTTCTCAAGGGTTGCCATGAGCATTTCTTTGAGCATGCATGTAAAATTGAAATATGACACAGATTTGTTTTTAAAGGTGTAATCAATAGCCTCCAGGGCCAATTTGTACTCAATAGATGTATATAGAGCCTTGACGTCCCATGTTGCTAATAGTATGTGTCCTGCCATTGAATTTCTTCTATGATTTTTATAGCTGCTGTTGTATCTTTTAGGTATGCTTTAATTTTAGTTACTTCGGGTCTTATTACATTGTCAATGTATTGCGCTATTGGTTCCGTCGCCCATCCTATACCACTAACTATGGGCCTTCCTTCCGGGATAGTATTATATTTTTTGTGAACTTTCGGGAGAAAGTAAATGGTTGGAATTGTCGGTTTGGTTACCCGTAGATGTGCTTTCTCTTCTTCTGTTATTAGTCCTTGTTGATGCCAGGCATTTATGTTACTTGTTAAATCTTGTATTATTTTCAATGTTGGATTAGTTGTTAGTCTCTCATAGCATTGTGGATTCTCCAGGTGGTTCATAGCCATTTTTATGTAATCATCTCTATTCATTACTATGATGTTGCCACCCTTGTCTGCCTCCTTGATAACTATTTCCGTGTTAGATTGTAACCTTCGTACGGCCAAGATTTCGTTTGCTGTAAGATTTTTGGGAATGCTCTTATTTTTTATTGACAATCTGGTTCTTAGATGATATAGGTCTTGTGTTACGGCTTTGTAAAATGCGTCCAAAGTTCACACCACAGCTATCACCGGACAACATGGTGGACGCATTTTACAAGAGTAGCTCAGAACGCAAGGTTCCACGTGCCATCACGATTGTCAGCAAATACACGTGGCACCGCTTGCAGCTACTAGAACGCTGCAACAAAGCAGGGAAGACCAGCGCGAGCTTCAGAGCGAAGAAGCTCTTCTGACCACGCAGCCAGAGAGGGGATAGTCCCTAATGAAGCACAAGGCCCCATCTGAGGACATTTTGATATATATTGCCCATCACAGGCTCGAAAAACAAGATTAAGTCCGGTGCAGCCACAAAATAAAAAAATAAAAAGAAAATTTGATTTTCTTAAAAGGAGAAGAAAATAATGCTTACAATAGACTACGGTTCAGATTAGGTCTCTGGGTTCACCATTTGTAGCATCTGACTTAAGAAGTGGGCGTGCTCAGACACCTGTTGCAGGTACACAGGCACAAAGCAACCTCCCAAGATGTCGGAATTCGAGTGGAGTGAAGAGGAGCAGTCATTAGACGTAGCTGCCAGCTTCAAGGAGGTGCTTGGAAATTCTCTAGTTGATGCTGTGGCTCAAGGGGTAAGACCCCTACAAGAAAGCTGGAGACCCTCAAAGCAATGCTTGACCAGCCCAAAGATAGCACCACTTGGACAGAGAGCACACACTCCAAACCCTCAGACTCAGGGTCTAAGGGGAGTACTCAGGCCCGGAAGAGGAAAACCTCTCATGACCCTCAGGGCCCAGCGGATGGGGTGAAAGAAAAGGCCCTGGAGGTTGCTGACGCCTTTGCAAAGCTCAGGGAGGCATACTTGCAGCATCAGGCAGTGCCAAGTCTTCGCTCTGTTGGCATGACATTGTGTGGGGTTTGCGAGTGACAGTTCAGAGCATGTAAAAGAGAGGAGGAACTCAGGGACAGGATGTGGTCATAGCTGAGCATGGAGAGATATGTACTGCAGAGACTATGGGGATTGTAATTTAAAGAAGGAAAAGCCACTTTGGACATTTTGCAGTGTTTTTAGTTATTGTTTGTTGAAACTGCTGAGTAGTAATAAAAGAAGTTGAAGCATAATGCTCACCACCTAGTCTTTAATAGAATTAAAACTCCCTGCACAGTTAGCAGGGGCAATCTTCATTCTGCTTGTCAAGAAACATACTTACAACAAATATTGTTTCCAGATCTCTGGCCTAACAATGCCATTGTACAACCAACGGCGTAAGTGACACCAAACCGAACTACTATTTTCTAATCCAGCCCAGCGGACCCCACCCAATACTCTGCTATGGACCTATGCTCTGCTTTCTTCAGTGGCAGCATTGTCAACATGCCCGAGGGCAGCGGCATCTTCTTTTATTGGCTCTAAAAAGCAGACAGATGGTCTTGCATTTGGATCTCACTATCAGAGTGCCTCATTCAGTGCATGGCTTGTTTACTAACATTGGCACACAGAACACGTCAGCTGCTACCAAATTAGGTGTTAGGGACATTTTAGTCAACAGAGGCAATGTTAAGGCTGAAAGAGCATCTGATTTTAATCACGCATCACTCATACCACTTTGTGATGATGACCTTGATGAATAGGACTGCCTTGAAATCATAAATACTTTAGTTAGCATTGAACCTGACCTCCAGGATCAACCTGTTCCCCATGTAGGTCTATCCCTATTTGTAGACAGTTCAGTCCGAAGAAAGGTGGCAGAGGGAGCACTGGTTGCGGCCTATGCTGTAATAGGGTATGATGAAGTAATAAAATGTTTCACTGTTAAACAAAATGTCCTATTGTTCCTCTGTGTTCCACACAAGTAGCAAGATTGGTATGTCTCACTCAGTGGTGGAAATGGGAAATAAAAGGTGGGGGATCCCACATGGGGGGGTGGAGTTTGGAGGGGGAGCGCTGCCCGGGGAGTCTGGGTTTAGGGGGCAGAGCTGGCAGTTGAACTCTGATCAAAGGCAATGTCCAAAATAATAGTTTAAAATGGCGCTATTTCTTTCGTGCTGCTTCTTTTCCAACTTTAAACCACTTCCATGGCATTGGTGATGAGTTACTTCACTATGCTGATACTATTTTTAACCAGTGTTCCTGAGTAAATATTCTTTAAAATGCACAATTTGCATCTCATTTTATATTTAAAAAAACTCCACCTTGGGTGCTATTCAAACAGGGTGATTTCTGTTCACCATAAGCAACGTTTACTTTTACTTGAACCACACCCGGTACAGCTCCTGCTGCTCCCCTCTGAAAGCAGTTGGGTGGCTGCATCCTGTGTGACAGTTTCAATGTTAATAGGCGTATGTATTTATTCATGCCATGTTTGCTGGACACCTGTATATTTATTTATGCAAATGCATAAATAAATAAATAAATAAACCTGGTCCGTGTATCTGACAAACATTGCATAAATACATTTTAAAAACGTGTTGCGGCTGAGGACCAGGTCGTGACTGAGGACTGTAACTTCCTTCTGTGAACTCTTCCACAGGGTCAACAGAGGAAGTTAGTTTGCTTGCAGGCGCTTTTTTTCTTCTTCTTTTTTGTCCCCCATCCCTGATCTGGGACCGCAGTTGCTACCCCTGTGATCTTTCTTGCAACTCCAAATAAAAAATGTAAAAAACGGAAGTTGGGCTGCAGTCAGTGGCGATGGCGTAGCGTAGGCAGGGACGTAATTCAGTGGTTGCTGGAGGTCGCAGCTGCGACTCCTGCATCACAGAGGCTACCCCATTGCGACCCCTCTGCCCTGCCCTGTTGAAAACACCAAACGATTTCCTACCATTTCCTGCGTTGTCGGTGGGGCACACAGCGCCGACCCCAGGAAACGGACACAGTGTCTGTTTATTGTCCTAAGGCTTTGAGACATGAGCAGAGTAGCTTCTCCTCAGACTCCAAGAGCAGAGTGTATTCCATGCAGCCAGGGAGCAGAATCTGAGCTGCCTGGTGTTGTGTGGGGGTCTAGTTGTTTGAGCAACGTGAGCGCCGTGACTGTGTCATGACGCTCACGTGCTCCTTTAATAAAAGGGGCTCTGCTGGCTCTGCGAGGGCAGAACAGCAGAGCCCCAGGAAGTGGCAACTCGTGTCTGTGTTTATTGTGCGGGGTGGGCCTGCCACGTGGTCGTGGCCTTGTGTGTGCGGCGCGGCCCGAGTGCACTCGGAGCCGCGACCGCTGGAATCAGGGGGTGACACCCCCGCACGTTGGATCCTGCGCCCGGTGACACCGGGCGCCGCAGGGTGCTTCCCTGCACGAGACACGCCGGCTGTCCGCCGACATGTAACCTGCCCTCGGGTGATCCCGACGGCATCAGAGGGCTGCCCCGGAGATCGGAGGCAGCCCCCCAACACTGGCGTCGAGGAAGTCGCGCCCGCTGACTGGTGTTCGCGGCAGCGGGCGAAGAAAAGGATCCGCGCACAGGGCCGCAGTCGGCGGCCGTATACAGAGCGGCCCTCAAGAACAAAGGAAGGGGGCGGGCCTGGAGCTCCGGCCCGCGGTGCCGCGGGATATCAGTGCGGGGAGATCACCCGGGCTGCCACGGGTGAAAACATTTGCATTTTGCAAAAAAAAAAAAAAAGTGGAGGTTTCCTTTTTCCTCGCGGTGCGGGAAAGGGGCGGGGCCTCATCACGGTGTGGCCCGAACAAAGGAGGAGAGGTGAGGCCAACACTCCAGTCCTCCCACACGAGAGGAAAGGAAAGGGAGGCCTATCCGTGTCCGGGCCCAAAGTCAAAGAAGGAGGCACAGTTTCCAGTGGCCCACGGCTGCCTTCCCCAGTCACATACAGTGATCAGCCTGGGAAGGCCAGAGGCCGCTAGGAAGGAGGTGCCACAAATACCAGGGTCAGTGGAAGAAGGTAATCCTTCTGTACTTCTGTCACGTGTGGACCCGGAATCTGGCCAGGCAACATAGAGGAGGGGCGAAGATACAAAACGCTGACCCCTCCTGCAGGTCATATTTACACTGAGCCTGAGGGTAGCGGCTCTGACCTGGAGTGCTCGTGCGCCCTGGGCAGGAGAGACCAAATGGCCCTGGTGAAACTAACCAGGGAGGGAGAGACTTTGGAAGGGCCCGGGGAAACGGGCAGTGCAACTCCACAAGTCACACGTGTGCTAAGCCCTGGGGTTGCGGCTCCACCTGGAGTGCTCGTGCGCCCCTGGGCAGGGAGAACGCCAGGCACCCATCGACCGCTACTTGAGCCCGGCAACAGCAAGCGCACATCAAGACTAGTGAGTGGCAGATGACGTCCTCACCTGCCAACAGCATGTCGGACGATGAAGGGGTATGTAGGGGCCAGCTGGCACCAATACCCCATTTTGATGTCCTCGGTGCACCGGCAAGCCTGGGGGCCCGGTGGGTGGCCTGGGTGGAGAACCTGGAGTTGTACTAAGAGGCAATGGAGATCAAAGACGCAGCCAAACGCCCGACACTCCTATACTCTGCCGGGTTGGCCGTCCAGAGACTGTTCAAGACACTAAAGCCCCGAGATCAATCGTACGGTGCAGCCGTTGCAGCCCTGAACGAATACTTCAGAACAATTGGTCAACAGGGACTATGAGAGGTTCAGGATGAGGTGTGCGAAGCAGGAGGAAGGGGAAAGCCTTGATGCATTCCATGGGAAGCTGCGCGGCATTGTACTGGCATGTGACCTGGGGAACTTCGAGGAGGACGAGATCCGGGCGCAAATCATCTATGGCTGCAGCTCCACCAAACTGCGCAAGCAGGTTCTGAAGGACCCAGCGCTGACCCTCGATCGAATACTGGAGCTTGGCCGGGCCCAGGAACTGCCGGAGGCGCGGGCCTCGGTCATGGACTCCTCTAGACACCACCTAAAGATGGAGGTCCCCACGCAGCGAGTGAAGATTGAGGAGGTGGCGGTTGTCAGCAGGTGGCCAGGAGGAAGAGTGATGAGGAGGGGAGACTGGCCGAAGAGAGACCCCAACGCCACAATATGTCAACAGTGTGGGTGGGATCTGCCCCACCCGCAGGACTGCCCGGCGATGGGACAAATCTGTGGAAGGTGCGGGAAAGGAGACCATTTCGCACGAGTGTGTCTAGCTCCAGCCCCAGCCGGCATGATAGGGGCATCAGGGGGGAGTGAGGTGAAGGGGAGAAGGACCCCCAAAGTGGCGGCGGTCCAGGAGGCGGAGAGTCCCCGAGAAGCACCATATGATGTGGGGGAGGAGTACGAAGAGAATGTATTCTTCTTGTCCTGCAGCGGCGCCGAGGGTCAGTTTGATCCCGGAATTTTCTGAGTGGGAGGACCCCGTCATAGGGCCCCATGGTGTGGGGACTGGAGCACACCTGTTTTTGTTTTGCGGTGTCAAAGAAGAAAAATGTTTGGGTTGGAGTAGCGGTTAGGTGGTGCGCGGACTGGAATGCACCAAACGTTTGTGGTGGGTTTTTCTTTAATTTTGTTTGGTTATAATAAAGAAGGGATTTTGTGTGGGGGTCTAGTTGTTTGGGCAACGTGAGCGCCGTGACTGCGTCATGACGCTCACGTGCTCCTTTAATAAAAGGGGCTCTGCTGGCTCTGCGAGGGCAGAGCAGCAGAGCCCCAGGAAGTGGCAACTCGTGTCTGTGTTTATTGTGCGGGGTGGGCCTGCCACGTGGTCGTGGCCTTGTGTGTGCGGCGCGGCCCGAGTGCCCTCAGAGCCACGACCGCTGGAATCAGGGGGTGACACCCCGCACATTGGATCCTGCGCCCGGTGACACCGGGCGCCGCAGGGTGCTTCCCTGCACGAGACACGCCGGCTGTCTGCCGATGTGTACCCTGCCCTCGGGTGATCCCGACGGCATCAGAGGGCTGCCCCGGAGATCGGAGGCAGCCCCCCAACACCTGGTCAAATAGGTGCGTGAGGAGAAGCACCATGAATAGAGTTTTCATGTGCTTAACCTCATTTGACTTTTGCCGGCACGAGCGGAGCAGCTCGTGTATGTGAAACTTCAAGTTGTTACTTTTCAATAAAGTGCCTGCCACTGAGGTGCCAGTGCAGCTCAGATGAAGTGAGCAATGTTTCAAAACAATGTTTCAACCTGCTGTACTGCGAATGCGCAAACTGTTTTGTTGGTCGTTGGCCCTGTCCAGTGACTGCTGCTTGACAGATCATGTGAGACAGCAGCACGATTCCAGGTGCTCGAACTTCACCTCTTCCCATTTGTCCTTCCTGGCATGGCTAATTTCACCCTACCTGCAAAAGCACTGCATGCTCTGCAAAGAACACAAACATATTTCACTGCCACAGCGCGCCTAAATGCTACGTGATTGAACTTCATGGCTGTTTTCAGCTTTCTGGTAAAGGATGACCACAGATTTAGATTTGGGAAATGCATGCACACTTAACTATAGCAACCTCTTTTCAGCTTTACTCTAGACAATTTGACCTGGCCTTCTTTATCTTGGGACAAAAGGTATGGCTTGCAATCACAGGTTTTGTTTGCCCACTTTGGATTTAGGGAACATAACTGACCTCTGTCGGCAGGCCCGGCTCCAGAATGTATCATCTAGGTGGGCCAGAGGTGTTATTGGGGGGGCCCAATTTCCAGTTGGTGTGAGAGTAGCCTAACCCACCCAGGAGCAACATTATATAGCCTTGCAAGCCTCTGGCACAAGCAATATGCAGGTTAGATTCTGTTTCCATACAGACACTATGGACAGTTACCCAAACTGCATGAGCTAATGAAGATCAGTACTTTTATAAACAGTCCCAGCCATGACATCCTCTGGCCGGACAGTCTTCCACACTTGTTTTATCAGAAACCCTCCAGTAAATCGTACGACAGGTAGCACTGAAACACGGCCCATATTCACCATCGTGCCTTAGGGGTGGGTGTTTGTGCATGCGAGGGATGTAGGCACACGCATGTTTTGTGCATCCCTGGCATATCGTATGTCCCGACCCAGTAGTACACTAGTATGGTTCTCTCCCTGTTCTCTGCCTCTCTTCTACTTTCTTCCTGCCTCCTTCATTCTCCCCTTGCTGCCTGTTTACTCTGTTCTACCTCTCCCTGCCCCCTTCTTCCTGCCTTTTCTGCACCATCTGTCCCTTCCCTTCCCTTCTGTTCCTGTCTTCCTGCTGTTCATTCTGCTTTTTTACTGCCCATCTCTTCCCATCCTTCTCTTCCTTCATATTCATTTCACTCAGCTCTAACCCTCATGTCCTGCCTATCCCTTCTACTTTCTCTGTCTGCCCTGCGCCTCTCCTTCCATCCTTCGCATCCTCAGTGCCTATTTGCTCTACTCTACCCCACCCCTCTATTGCTGCTTGTTACTTCTGTTATCTTCCTGCCCCCATTCATCCATCCATTTGTCGCTGCCCCTCTCTCTTTCTGCCCCCTCATCCTCTTACTTACCATTGCCTGGCTCATCCTTGTACTCGCAAATGTCTCCCCCTCATGCCTCCTTCCTGCCCATTTTCTTGGCGGCCTCTTTGAAGGTAGGCTGCGACAGCCCCGATGCCCCACAATGCAGGAGCACTGGAGCGCATGGGCCTAGGGGTGAGGGGAGTTCAGGAGTGGGCATGGGGCACACTGAAGTGTGTTCCTATAATAGAAGGGATGCCCCTCTGCGCCTCTCGGGTCTTAAGGGCGTTTGCCTCTTCTCCAACATTGATTGTGCATAGCATCTGCTGCTAGTGTGACCCCAGAGCCCATGCCCCACCCCTGGATATGCATGCACCCCCCCTCCACCTACATGAATAATGAGAGAAAGTCGCACAGGCCAGGTGCAAGGGGGTGGCATGACAGGGTGAACAAGAGTCCAGACAACAGATGCATGGCGATGGTAGGAAGAAGGAAGAGCAGTGTAGAGGGGCTGGTAAGGCGACAGGAAGAGGTCACAAACATACGTACGTGTGGGGATGAGTAGGGTGGGGCAGGGAGAGACAAGCTGCAGTTGCTAAGTGTATGAAGAATTTGGAGAAATATCTTCCAGCCAAAAACGAGACTGAAGGAGAGGCAGGGAAGAAAAAGTGAATGAGGCTGGAAGTAAGAGAGGGAGTACTGGGGGAGCTGAGGAGACTGAACAGGGTGATCATGCGATTTTCGGAGAGAGCGCAAGTAAGGGAGAAAGTCTGAGGCCAATCCATTGCAGTGTTGCATGGGGTTCTTGCACCTCCCCTCCCAGAGTTGCAGGAGGTGCCCTCACCCCCCAGTGTTGCAGACAGTGCCTACACCTTACTCCCAGTGTCGCAGACGGTGCCAGCTCCTCCGCTCGGGCTGTGGGTGGTGACTGCCCCCCCCCCCAACTGTGCCAGCAGTGGGTAAATCAACCCCCATTGACATAATCAGCCTGGGCCAGGAGTCACTACCATAGATAAAGTCGGATGCAGTATGGGATTTCTTCAAACCCCATGCAACAAGATGGAGGCCTCCTTGGCTCAATCAGTAAGCGAGGGATTAATCAATGTCAGTACAGCTGTGTGGACATTAGCCACACCGCCGCTGCTGACAAGTAGTTAAAGTTTTCGATGTGGCCAGGACTTTTCCAGCAACCAACATATATTTTATGACACCGCGTGGAGGACAGAGTGGAGTTTTCTCCGCAGTTCGCTGCAGGAAAAATGGACAGAAGCTGGTAAGTCTCTCTTATATTCAACTACTCAAATCACAGTTATCGGACATTGAGCCCCAGGCATCCAGAGCCAATTGCCTGAAACTACCCATTATTAGTACGCCTGTCACTTCAAGTGTGCTTTCAATCAAGTGAACTTAGCAACGTGGATAAGAAAAATGTTTATCTTGCAATGTCGCAGATAATCCAAATGCGAATGAGAACACATAAGAACAAAAGACTCTTTTCCATTCCTCCCGTGCCATGTGGGAGCAGTGGAAAATAGTATTTTGTTCTTATGTGTTCTCATTTGAATTTGGATTATCTGCAAGAGAAGCATTTTCTCAATACTCATAGAAGTGCCAGCCAATTATAAAAAAGTAAGCAAAACATCAAACTCCCGTCTGACCACCCCAGGGCTAGGGCTAACTGGACGCTTCCTCCTCCACCTACCTGCAACTCCTTCTCTGACCTCAACCAAGTTCCAAAGTAAAGTGTAGGTACTGCAACTGGCCCTGTGACTGCATGCAGTGCAACATTGTGCCAGCAAGGGTGTTTAGGTTTGGCTGCTGCGGCTTGGCCCACGCCTGCGCATATTGAGGGCACATGCAGAAATTACAGAATGTCAGTGCTCAATCAAGGCGCAGGTGTGGGCCAAGGCTGTGCGATCCAGCCAGCCGCCTTGCAGTATGTGTTGCTCTGCTTTGTTTTACTTCCATGAAAAATGCATTGCACCTGAGCTACTCTATAAGTGCTGCTTATTGTTTGGTACAGCACAGTGACAAAGTACGGAAGAGCTACCTTAAACACGTCAATAAGCCCCAAAATTGTGCATTTCCTCTGCGCCCAAAATCTGCTATGCTTATTCTCATTGCAAATGCATACGCATAGCCAACTGTGATTTTCAAAAGAAAGACAGCACATTTCAAATAGAGCTCAAGGCTCCCTCCAGCTCACCTGTACCCTGCACCACAAGTCTCAGAGTCCTGGAAAATCATGAGCTCCTCTAAAGCGACCGGGATGTTGCAGTGTTCCGGCGACACTGTGCGTGTGGGGCAAAATAACATATGGTGACCAACGTGCGTCTGGGACAAAATAAAATATGGTAACCATGTGTGTGTGGGGCGAAATAAAAATTACTACTGTGTGAGTAACTACATGGCCGCGTGGTTTGTAAGGCACCCAAGGACATTGATCAGCCTGATTACACAAAAATTCGGACTTGCGCAATTGACTTGTCCAGAGATAGAAGCACTGTAGAGCGTCATTCCACATGGCACTGTGCAAGCTCTGCACCACAGGGTGCCTTGCCAATCAATCGAAAGACAAAAAAAGAAAAGTGATTAGCGAATCCCCTGAGCGATGGAAAGCATGTCCAAAGCAAAACAAGCACTGGCAATATAAACAGTTTGGGCTTTTGTGCAAGCATGGAAAGATATTTGCCAGGCAATGCTATAGAGGTATTAACTGGCTATCAGGTGCAAAATGGTACGAGTACATTGGTATCTAATGGCACACCTGTATACCTCCTAATTAACCCAATACTAAGCTGGTGACCACTGTGCGTGCTGTCTGCAGTGTGTGTACCGTTTTCTTTTAGTTCATATACAGAACGAAAAGAAAACTGGACACAAGCAACTCTTGGTCAGAGGCCTCCTTTCTAGGGGGGGCCAGAGCAGTTTCTTTGGGGGGCCTGGCCGCCATGCAGGAGCCAGGCCTGTCTGTCTGATATTTTATAGTATTCAAAACAAAAGTGTAAGAAAAAAAGACTGTAATGTGCTGCAAAGTAACCATTGAAGAGAGGAAAGAAGAACGTGCCCCCAGTCCCAGAAGACCCCCCACCCCCCAGCAAGAAGAAACACCTGAGACAATATGGCCACCAATCATATGAACTTACACCCATTCCTTCTGCTCCCACAATGAAAAACTACCACAGAAGATATTCTCCCAGCCGACCCTACAACCCTGCAGTGGTGCGGATCCTACCCAAAATGAATGAAGAGACTGAAGACAGAGCTGGAGACGACTACATGGACAGAATTGAGTAAACGCTGAGAAGCCATGTCACTTGTCATTAGAGGCCTCACAACGACTTGGCCACGTTAGACATGAAGCATACGTGCCATCTGCACATCAAGAACACTCGCACACACCCAACTACATGAAGAACACGGACACGAAGCCCTATAGTTAGAGGACTGTGACATATACATACTGTCTGCATATTTATTATTTTGCCATTAGGCCTGCTACAGCACCACAGTAACACAAGAAGCAAAAGAGTTCATGTATATGCTTGCTGAGGATCATATGTAAATAACCCCATAGTATGACAGGAGTACTCTAGGGACCTGACAGCCATAACACACTAACTTATAGTCAAATTATAACATGTGTACAGCAGAATCCAGACTATGGCTCACTAACTCGAGTAGGCCACGATCAGCCTAGATGCGGGACCCAATGCCTCACAGGATCATGCACAGCAGGACTGCTGCGACTGCAGCTAAGCCACTGCCAAAGTCGTAATGCTACAATTGGCATTCCTTCTTCTGAACTGTTTTAACATCGGCTGCAGGAGAGGTGAGCTCTCGGACAAAATACAGAATAAATTGAATATCCTAGGGTCACAAATACGGTCTCCAGGCACGTGATTAGACCATGGTGAGGAGCTGGCAAGAGTATGGCCTGAGAAGAGCCACCTGTTCCACCGTTCAGACAATAACTGAAACAATATAGTTATAGTTAAAGCTACAGCGTAACACTGTGATGGGAATCGGAGTGTTCTCAGTACGGCTATGTGCTGCACACCGTATGATGCTTACACATAGTTGCACCTTACTGATATCCAAGTATACAAAGTATTGTTCACAGGTGTTCACGGCCTGAGAAGAGAGTTAGTCCCAGGCTTGGGGCCTATCCAATCAGGGCAAATAACCTTTGGGGTGGATGGTGAGGAGCACCAACCAATCAAAGGGTCCAGTCACTTTAACTAACTTGAAGTAACAATTTTAGGGGAACGGCTAAGCATACCACCTGACACTGTCCAGGCCAATAACCAAATTCTTCCATATGTCTCTATAGAGGACTTACTACTCGACAGTCTGTCCCAAGTTAGGATAGGTTTTTGAGACGGTTCCCAGCGATGATGCCAATCACGACATCACATTGTTGCAAAACTGGGCTGCGAGCCAGAGTCTGTTGAGAGCTTTGTGTTTGCCCTTCCATGTATGTGATCCCTGTGGCATGTTTTGTATAATAAAATCGCAGTAATCCCTTGTGTGGACCTGGAGTTCTTGATTAGGACCAAGGGAAGGAGTTAGTTCTTCCATGGACTCACTCCAGCGGGCCCCCAAAGCGTCTTTGACCAGGGGCTCGATCCCTAACAAGTTGGAGGTCCCACCAAGATCAGGAGTGGCGCCAGCCCGGCCGGACGCTGTCTCCTTAGCCGTCGGAACTAGAACACTGCAGGACCCTTGCAGGAATTGCGAGATAACCAGACAGCGCAACCGGAGATAGGCCATTGGGAGCTGCCTTGAGAAATCTATCCCGCCCGCAGTCGGCGAGGAGTCCACGCAGTTTGGAGGGCAAGATGAGCTGTTAACGGGGAGCCAGTGGCCGAGCAGTAAGTGTGTTCCACATAACAGGCAATGTGTGAGTGGGTGGGTTTTGTGAATATGTGGGAGTGGGAGGCCGAATCTGAAGTAAATCTTGGTGTTGGAATTGTTCTTTTATATGTGCTTGGTGGTAGAGACTGGAGCGGAGGTAGAAGTTCCCTTCTGTGGTTGTTCGAGTATTGCGGTGAGTGGCTCTGGTGAGGAGCAAGGCTTGTGAACTTAGTAGGCTCGGACTGTGAAAACTGTATATATGAGGTATACCTATGTGTTGGACGTTTTAGTTCGGAGCATAGATGACGGATCCCTGTAATGGTTAGCCGGAACCATCATAGTTGCGGAAGGTGTTTGTCTGGTTAAATCTTCCTGCAGCAAGACAGTTGAACCATCAGGTGACGCGTCAGTTGCAACAAACACAAGAGATAAAAAGAGAATATGCCGCCCCTGGAAAGGTGGTATGGGGTTATTGTGGATTTGGGGTCTATTGTGGGAAGAGGGGAAAATGGTCATTCATCATGTGTGCACAAATGACTCTTCATTTGTTGAATGTTAGTTTGGTGATGTCACACTCAGGTTGTATGGGAAACTGTGTAGAGAAGAGAGGAGTAGAGGGTTTAAAGTTGAGAACGGAAAGCAGAGGAACGAGCGGCAGTGCGCGGAAGGCACCTGCGCACGATTGAGGCGGTGCGCTGAACAGCGACAACGTTGGTGAAGGCGGGGCTAGGTGCGAAGCCCGCTGTGTAAGGTACTGAGCCGCGGAGGCTCGTAGTGAAAGCAATTGATAAATTCTGTATTGTAACCCTTTTCCTTCCCCTGACAGCTGACATCGAAAGCCTCAATTAGAGGTCAGGTAAAAGTTGCAATGTATCCATATGGTGGAACAGGGACCATGTACAGTGGGGCGGTGACTCCCGTTCAACATTTGTGTAGAACTCTTCCCGCACACAAAGATAAAATCGTAAAATAGCATACAATGGTCTAAGGGTACAGAGGGGAAAATAGCGAGACCATGGCCGCCTAACGGCAGTTTCACCAAGGACGTGCTGCAATCGCTCATGACACATTTACAGAGTACATACAAAGGGAAAAAGTTAGCCAAACATATGGATATATTTGAGTTGTCTTGTATGTTTCAAGAGGATAGGCCATGGATGATGAGTTTACTGGAAGCGAACAAGGGGGGTGTTGGATCCATCCGTTCCACCTCCGCACCACCGATCATCATATCAAGCGATGCAGAGGAGGAACAGGGCCTATTACCCATTAAGAGAATTAAAAGCAGCAGAAGGGTATTCAAACCCTACATACAAACCCCCCCATATGCCCAAACCAAAGCATTAAAAGAGACGGAACAAGCTACTCATAGTACATGCTACAACGAGGATGGGCTACGACATGCAAAAAATTAGCTCGCAGCTATAGGGTCTGATGAATGGATAGCTGCACAAACATTATTGAAACTAAAAGGGGCCACAACGGGGGAGGCGGAAGGTGTATTGCAAGCAATAGAAAGTTTGGAGGTAGGACACAGGTATAATGGAGATGCAACATGGGGAGAGGAGAGCAAGGAGGAGCAGCTCCAAGACGGCACGCCCATGGGAGTGCAGCAGAGTATTGCATAATAACTTCAGTCACAAGGACAGGGTAAGCGAGATCATCTGACACCATTACAAGGGGGACGAGACAGTGTACCAGGGAGGGAAGGAGTAGCCAGCAAGAGAAGAACTAGAAAGAATGTTGGAGGAGGAGAAGGTGATAGAAATGGCGCTGTGGAAAAAGAAAATATTATTGCTGGAATGTCGTAAGTACGAGGAGAAGCAGTTGAAGCAATTGAGATTGGAGGGGTGGGCAAGAGAGCAGGCTAGAAAGGATGATGAAGCACAGGCGATGGAAAATGTAAGTGACCAGGATAAGATGGGATGAAATTAGCCAGGGAAAGGAGGGGAGGAGGATAAGAACAAAGGGAAAGGGAAAACACAGGTGAGTGTGAGGGGGAACCGAGAGGACACAGTGCAGCACATTTAGGAGCGAGGGAGGAGGAAGATATATGTAAGTTAACAGAGATCGACCTCAATGTACTACATGACCCTGCCCTAGTAAAGCAAAAATTGATTTTCTCAACTAGCTTTTGCAACTACATGGATGATGAATATAGTACAGACGATGATCACAGAGACGAAGAAAAGGAAGGGCACAGCAAACTATCTCACAAGGACAAATGGGGGACTTCCTGGGAGTGCAAAACATACGGACAGAGGAGCAAGTCACACGATAGATCGGCACAAGACACGGCAGAGGAGGGGACCTCACAAACACCGTACACCTATAGGCTAAGGGATCTTCCTGGGCGCAAGAGGGATGGGGCAGCAAAGGCGCAGTCACAAGGACACTCATGTTCCAGAGGGCGAGGGGCATAATGTCCATAGGTTAAGATGTGTCATGGTCGGACAGGTCCCTCGAGTACTCCTGTCCTTCCATAGGGTTAATAGCAAGTAGCATCTGCAAGCATGTACACAAGCTCTTCTGGCATCTTGCGTTTCAGCATTGCTATAGTGGGCCTAAGTGGCAAAATAATAAACTTGCAAACAGTATGTATATATCACTGTCCTCTATCTCATGGAACTGTGCACATGTATTCTTCATGTAGGTTAGTGTGTGAATGTCCAGAATGTGTGGAGTGCACGTGTGCTTCCTGTCTAATGTAGCTAGGTCATCATGACATCTCTAATGACTTGCAGCATGGCTTTGTGGTGTTGTTACTCGATTCGGTCCATGTAGTCGTCTCAAGCTCGGTCTTGTCTCTCCTCGCTCACTTTGGGTAGTGTTCGTACCACCACAGGGTTTTATGGTTGGCTGGCTGGGTATCTTTTGTGGTGCATACCTATGGCAGGAGCATTGGGAATCAGTTCGAGCTTATGCAATCAGTGGTTGTTTTGCCGGCGATGCTTCTTTCGGTTGGGGGGGTCCATCGGGGGGGAAGGTATATTTGGACTTTCCCTCTTCAGTCCCACCTCTGGTCGACTTGTCGACCGCAAAATTGTTACTTCTTCTGTCGTCTCTCAGGTGCCACACCTTAGTGATCCCAGATAAGTGTCCATAGTGGTTGACATGATCTTCAAATGACCAATACATGTATACGCATCCCCCTGCGGGCTTGTAGTAAACCCATTTTCCAACATACTTCTTCGGGTTTCTCAGGGTTCTCCAATTTCATTGAAGGTGGATACATGTCTGATTCTGTCAGCTGTCTTTCTTTCTCTTAATATTTCATCTTTCTGCTGTTCGTCATCCGGGGGCATAAGTAGCTTTATTCCAACCACCTCCTCTGCTGTTGTCTTGTATTTTGTCACGCATGCTTTCACCCCAAACAAGGAGGCCACACCCAGGATCAGTCCGCCTGTGAGTACCTTCAGGCCATCCGAGAGCCAGGATGGCATTCAGGACCAAATGTACGAGAACCAGCTTCCATCCTTATGTGTACCTTTAGAGTCTTCTTCCATTTTAGCGTGCATCTGTGCCAATTGTGCTACAGCTTCTGACAGCGTGCCATTGTCCTCGTCGTTCGCTGGTATGAACGTGCAGCAGGAACTCCCTATTTTGGCACAGACTCCTTCATCGCTGTCAGGAGGTCCAGGGCATGTCTATTGTGTAGTGCCACTAGCCGTATTGCTCTGAGCTCTTCTTTTATTGTGTTGAACCCATTCACTGTTGAGTTTATTGTCATCTTCAGCTCCCATCGTGTTATCTGGAGCTACTTGGCGTTCGCATACGTTTGGAAACCCGGATATATTATTGCTGAGAAAAACATAACAGTTCTGCTAAATAGTCTGTGTGATGGGGTTCATCATCAAGCGCCGCCTCTGACCAACCCCAGAAGTTCTTCCCTTCTATGTTTACCATCTTCAGTGTTTCATCCTTGTTGGTTGTGGCATCCTGGGGGTTTCATGTCTGTGATAGTGACCTCCTCTTTCTACTGTTACCTTCATCCATTTTGGGGAAGTCGTCTAGTTTGACATGTTTTTTAGGCACTACCAACGATGGTATGTTGACATATGCTAGGGATCATATCCCTCCCCAGTTTGGTGGCAGCTTGTCGTATGCTTTTGACCCACAGGCCCAATAGTAATACTTCAACACTGCCGTTGCTGTCCCCATTTCAGCAAGCTTTTCTAGTCTGTTACACCCATCATTTGTTCCCACTTCATTATCTCCGTCATGCTGGTAACATAAGGCCGGTGTTGTCAAGGGGATTGTTATCAGTAGTCCATCATCTTTATCCACCCATGTCAGTAAACTTGCACTCTTGGCCCATTCCTTGAGATACCTGTCATTTTCTTCCTGAACTTTATTTAGTGCTGCTTTTGTCAGTGTCAGTGCCTTGCTTCCCACCACTCCATCCTTCCATCCATCCTTTGTGTATACCTTTCCATATACCAGCATCTGTGGGCACTCCCAGCAGCCTGGCTCTCCACCCATCTCCCTTGCTCCCCATTTGCACAGTAGGTATTACAGTGTTACTGTTTTTATTTCACCTTTTTCTGGACCATCAGTTAATTTTCCATCATGGGTAGTGTTTTGATGTAATTATCTTTATAAGGATATGTTGCCTTTGATCTCAATCTTAGTGTCGCTGTCTTCCCTTGAAATCTCCCTCTTGTTTGGGGCTTTGCAAGGTACAGGAGGAATTGTGCCAATGCTACTTCGTTGCAACGAATGTCCTGGAGGCGCTCATGACAAAGCAGCTCTCCCTTGTTGTGTCCTCACCAATCTTTGTGTTTATAGCACATGTTGTTGTTTACGTGTGCAGTGCCAGTGAGATATGTGTGAACTCCATTACCATCTGTGCCAACACTACACTTACCTCTCCTTACCTTAGCGGCAGTGTCTTCTGTACCACCTGACAAAGTGCTCCTAGCAGCTTGGATGGGGGACACATTAGTATTGGGTACTGCAGAGACATGCAAAGCCATATACAGTTGCCAAAGCACAGTTGCTAGCAAGCTGGTGAACAAAATTAACCACACCATTGTTATAATAACTTTAATAACCACAACTTTACAACCTTTAAGCCCTGTGTACTAAATAGTCGTTTAATGCCCAAACAAACATTTCCTCCCAAATTTTCCCTATGGACCAATGTCTAAATGTGGGCAGGACGTGGTGAAGTTGTGGGTACGTTTGATCCATGTACTCAAGGAATGCGTAATAGTAGATTCATGGTGGCCTTGGTCTGGATTGTATGGGCCCTCGTATAGTGTGGATTTATTGATGAGACAATGCTTCAGGGTGATCAGTAGGGGGGCAACATCTGAATCAAATACCACAACCTATTTCTAACATTTTATTCATTTACAATTATCAGGCGCAGAACCCTGCATTTGCAAATAAAAAGAATGTTAAGACAGTGTTAACACAGTGTATTCACTAGTAAGATTGTGCGTGCGGTATGATCACGTCTATATGATAGCATTTGTTGATTTTTCGATCGGCACAGTGAGGAGTTCTAGTACAAATATATCCTTACTACTGAGTGTATCCTTAGTATGAAGGCAATGTTCGTCTTATTAATCTATGGGGGTCATTACGAGTCGGGCTGTAGGGGATACCGGGCACCAGTAAGGAGACCAGTGCCAGTAATCCCCTACCGCTCGATTCTGAGGTTCCCTAACCACATGTCCCTTACGGGTCCCGTTAGGGGACCAGGCCGCTAATTGCGGGCCTGCCATTAGCACCTTCCCCATTCCCATTTGAGCCCTATTGGGGCTCAAATGGGAATGGGGAATGGTTGGTGCAATGGGGACTTACCTGTCCCGCCAGGGTCGGACTAGACCGGTAAGTCCCCATTGCACCACACCGGACTCGGTCCTGTTATTGGTGGCAGTCATGGCGCAAATAGCGCCATGACTACCACCAATCTCGGAATGAGGCCCTATGTGCACCAGCATTGCCGCATGCTCTTGCTCACTTGTATTCAGGGAATCATCAAATACTGGAGCTTTTGAGATTGGGGTACTACAACTGTCTGGAGTGTCGCTCATTGCTGCAGCATTGGCCCTGTCGATTTCTGTGGAGGCGCGTTGGGGCAAGGCCGATGCTTTATAGGGCTTGATGTCCTGCAGATGGTGCAAAACTGTTCGACCTTCAATTTTTACAGCTCCGTCTACTACCGCCTCTACTATGTGAGAGCTCGTAAATCGAGGCAAATTCCAATGCCTTGTGAAATTTCTAAGGAGCACCTGGTCTCCTATTTGAATAGGCAGTTATTTTCTAAGTTCCTGAGTATTGTCACTCTCTTGTATGTTATCTTCTGACCTCCCCTGTGTCCGTCGAATCTGTTGAGAGATAAAAGAGGCACTAGAAACAAGTGCATTCACATACTCATGTATTTCTGTACCAAATACCTCCGCAGCCCCCTCACAACCCCTTACAGCCCTTGTGGGTGGAGCTAAAGTGAGGTGCATGCAGCGTCCGGTGACCACCTCATGGGGTGTGAGATGGTGATCGGAGACGGATTTGTTCCGCAATTCGAACAATGCCACGGGTAAGCAGTATAACCAGTTTTTTTTTGTGCTTTGCTGCGTTTTGGCTATGCTTTCCTTCAGGAGTCCATTGAGGCATTCACAGACGCCATTTGCTTGCGGGTGATATGCACATGAAAATTTACGTTTTATCCCTAACAGGGCAGTTATGTGCTGGAATAATTTGTTGGTGAAGTGTAGGCCGTTGTCAGACCATAGGCCCTCACAGACGCCCCATCTTGGGAATACTTCTTGAACCAGGAATCTGGCTGCTCTCAAGGCGTCAGCATCGGAGCCTGGCCCAGCCTCTATCCACCTTGAAAAGGGACAGACTACCACAATCATGTATCGGTAGCCTTGACATACATTGATCATGTCCACATAATTAATGTGTAGGTGCAAAAATGGGCCTTCAGGACAGGGTATTGCTCTTCTTATTACTCTTAGTGTGTGCCCAGCAGTAAATTGTTGGCATGTTAGGCAATTACTGATAAAATCGGATACATGGGCGTTTAAGTCAGGGCAACTCCATGATTCTCCAATGCGTGTTGCGATGACCTCTTTCCCTGTATGTGTAGGATGGTGTCGCTGTGTTAAGGCTATTTTCAACAGTGCAAGAGGCATTACTACCTTTCATGTGTTGTTTTGCCACCATAAGGCATCAGTAGGGGACATTGAGCACACTCTTTTTACCCAGAGTTCCTTTTCATCCATTGGTGCTGCTGCCTCTAATTCCATTATTTATGTTTCTGGTTTGGTGATTATAGCCTTCTTTCTTTAGCATCTGTCTCACCCATCCCCTTTCTTTTTGTTTTTCTTTGAGGTCCCACATTTCCCCAAAATCTGAGGCATGTTTTGCATGTTAATCTGCTGCTTCATTCCCTTTTGAGATTGGATCGTCTCCATGAGTATGTGCTTGGCACTTTACTAATACGATTTCCGCTGGGTATATTACTACCTCTATTAATTCTCCCAATAGGAGGGTATGTTGTACAGGGGCACCATCTGCCCGAATGAACCCCCTTCTTAACCATCTTGCTAGGCCGGAGTGTACTGTTGATGTTCCCTTCACATTCCCAGAGAGCTAATATCAGAGCCACCAGTTCTGTTGCTTGCGCTGAATATTGTGGGGGGGGGGTAATTGAACACTCTTTACTACCTTGCTCGTCCAATCCTCTTTTAACCTCACCACTGCCGCATCTGTTCTCCTAATCCCATTGCTTTGATCAATTGTGGAGGAACCGTCGATGTACAGCACCTCTCCTCCCCTCAAGTGTATCCTCCTCTACCTTCCGTGTTTCTCTGTATACCTCAATAGCGTTTGTGCAATCATGGGCATATCCTCCTTTTTCATACTCTTCTGCCAGGAAGTGCGCTGGGTTTACATTTTTGCACCTTACTATTTTCACTTTGGGTTGTGACAATATTATCTCATACCCTGTTGCTCTTTGTGTTGTCAGCGTGCTTTTTGGCTTGTGCAGAATCGCAAAGAGGGCATGTTCCACGTAAAGTGTGGTGGAGCACCCCATAGTTATTGATGATGCTTTTTCTACAGCGAAAGCTGCAGCAGGCAAATGTTGTTTGCAAGGGAAGTGTCCTGTCATTACTGGATCTAACTGTCCACTGTGGTATGCAATTAGTGTGTGACCCATGCTCACATTTTCCATGAGTACAGCTGTAAGGGATTTCAATCAGGCACACACCCAAGTCTCGCCTAGTATGTAGTGCGTAAATGAAACCCGTATTTTATATTTCTCTGTAAGTTCAATATTCTGAATGATATACCACTCATATCACACCCTTCTCAAAACATTCCCAGGTCACACTGAACCAGGAATTAGGCTAGTTTGTAAAGGTAAAGATTTATTTATTTAATATTCAATCCCACATAGGTTTAATATAGATATATATGGGGCAGCAAACACCCAAAGGGTGACAATACAATTCAGAAAGATAAGCAAAGCAATTGAATTCACTTATAAGGAGGCAAAATCGAAAACACAGGGAAAAAGAACAGTTTGTTTTGCACACAGGTAGCGTTTAGGTTAATGTTCCACCTGCAAAGTTTTGTTTAAATACAATTGAGCAGTCCTACAGCAATGTGAGTAATCAGCAGGTTTTCAGGAATGAAACACAATGTCTAGAGTTATAGGCAATCTTCCCTCCCTAAACAAGAGGGGAAAACCATTTTGGCAAATGGCACTTGTACATTGGCAGATGAAAAATGGCTTTGTGAAAGACTGCAAAAAGATTAAAAAATGCTTAAATGGAGACAAGTTCTGAAGAAAGCAACACTTATCAGTTCCTACTATACATAAGCTATAATATAAACAAAAATATGCACTTGAGATCAGGATGGGATGGAAAAAGCACTTTGTAAACTTTTAATATGCGATATTGAAGAAAAATGGGTCAAATACACTGATCCGATTTTTGTTGTGGAGATAGCTAAGGGTGTTAGGTATCAGTGAGAGTTAAAATGTTGTTTCTATCTTTAAAACTGAAGGAGTTATAGAGGTTTTAGTGAGAGGCATTTTTTGCAAAATAGGCGCGTTATTGGAAACAGAAATGCGCTTTTGAAAATGACAGATGGGTTTGATTACACTATATTATGACTATGAAAAAGAGAATGCCACAGATGGATCCTACAGTCATGTGATCAGTAACCCGTCCTGTTGTGAATACTCTACTTCTTCCTGGAATTTACTTTAGTTATTCAGAATCACTATGGAGTTATGGTTTTGGAACACAGGTAAGACAATCAGCGCAAGAAGGATTCTAACACTACTGGAGTTCTGAATTAAAGATGGGATGGGTTGAGATAGGGATAATACAATGCAGATATACTAAGGGTCACTGTTCTTCCTGTTAATCCTTACAGAAGAAGTTATTAAATTGAACCGTCAGCTCTGCTCAATAAATTGGATCTGGTCTACCAGCAGCAAGGCACCTCTAGCGGGATTGGATCAGCAAGGCGGTTCTGGTCAACTGGACTGCACCTCAGCCTGGATTTGGAAGGGTTGCTTCTGGTTACTCGACACGGTAGATAGCAGGATGCAAGTTTTCAGCGGGCAAGCCTTAGTGGTAGCAAGCCAAGCTGAATCAGAATTAAATCCCTTCAAGTCTGGGATGTTTGCAAGTGGGTCGGGCTAGCAATAATTTTGCAATGATAGAGTCTGGATTCTGCAAGGAAATCTGGATCTTTCAAGAATTCTGGAGTCAGCTACAAGTTGAAGAGTTCTGTAATAAGGTGCTGCGCTGACATCTGGAAGGGTTCTGGAATCAGTGTGTTCTGCAAGCAGTCTGTCTTTTGTGTAGTGAAACTCCTATATTTATACATTACAAATTACATCCCCCAGTTTATGGTGTGGGCAGAACTTCAAAACACCCCCCCCCCATGTCTGTAAGTGGCTACTGGCGTGTGCTTTGTCCTGGTTGGCAGTCTAAACAGAGCTGTCATCTTATGACAGGATTTAGGAACTCCCACCTGAATTTTTACCCAAAACATACTTTTGCACAAATGTAATTTTCTACCATTATGTACTCTCATAAAAATGTACAGATATACATTATACTACACAATTATCTACATTTACATCCCCTTCCCATCTTTGTGAGAGCTGTATTGGTCATTCTATGGATTTTTACTTAATTTTACCCATAACACTTTGGATTAATCATTTCTAATTTGATACATCTCTGGGCGCTGATGAGGGGGATCATGAACATACAATTTTAAGCTTGCAACATTTATAGTTTTGCCACAATCAGTGTTTTAGTGTATCATTGGTTCCTTATGTAGTACAAACTCTTACCACATCTTCAACTGTCTAGTATGAGTTAAGATTTATAAGTTTGTATTTTTTACTTGTCTACTTATTTTGGCTGTCCTGTTAAATGTCAAAGTTCTGAAGCAAAAACAAGTAATTTCCGTTCAAAATCCAGCCCAGGTTTTCTTTTCTTACTTTCAAAGTGAGCAAATGGCCAGTCCTTTGAGTTAACTGAGAAACCGCCTCCACATCCGGCCCCTTCTTTAGGAAGGTGGGTGTACAAGCCTTCCTTTGTCCTTGGGTCAACTAGGAGACAAATGTCTGAGGCTTTCTTTATTTTCATTATGCGGGAACCATTAACAGCCATTAGCCTTCCTGTTCTCAAGGAAATGTCACGCAGAGATGCCAATTTTCCCAGCCCAGGCTATCAGATCAGAATTACATAGTGGATTGGCCCCAGTCTGGGCCCTTTGACATTTAAGTTTTTTCATTTTCCATATAAAATATAAGCACAGTTTATAAAGGTTTTAAACATTTTAAAAGAATTAGCCCTTCACCAACAGAGGTGATTTTTGCCATTTTAATCAGGAAATAGAAACACTTTTAAACAGGGTTTGACAGCTAATTTTCTGATGTAGCTGTCAGTCAGTGAGGCCTGGATTCCTCTGACTGCTTGGATAATCCCAGATTTCAGCACACTTTCCTTTCAATAATTCACTGGAGACTTTGAAGGTTGCCATTGATTAGGAAACTTTAAGACCATTTTCGGATTTTAGCCCTTCTGTGGCCTTGTTTCAAGTGACAGATGACAGATGACATCAGTGATTCCTGTTTTTACACCAACTTTGCCTTTGCGTGTGGCAGGGTGTGCAGCTCTTTGGTGGTTTATGCTCCATGCACAATTTTTCATATTTGGCGCGCACAGGGTTATTTCCTCAATTTGTGACAGTTGTCTTTTCCCATTGACAAAGGGGTGCAGTGTGGCACAGTGGTGTGGATAAAAATATTCCCCACTGCCTTCATGACCACCCCATCAGAGTCTGAGAATATTAAAAATTCCTTTTTGTAATTTGGGGTCCCTAAAACTGGGGCTGTAGATATTGCCTCCTTCAGTGCATGGAATGCATCAGTCATTTACTCTGTCTACCCCAGCTGTTACCTACCCCTTTGTGCTTCTATAAGGGCTGTGAGTAGGGGACATGTAAAAGTACTGTATTCAAAGACCCATGCCCTACAATAGTCACATGGGCCGAGCAACTGCTGTAGCTCCCGTACCGCGTTTGGTTGAGGTGTGTCAAGTATTGCTGGTGCTATATGCCTGCCGCTTTGAGATATCAGCTGACCTATGTACAGTACCTCTTTCTGACAATATTGTAATTTTGCCTTGTCCACTTTGTACCCTTTTTCTGTTAATACAGTGAGCATGTGTACTGAGCCCTTCCTGCACTGTTTCTCTGTTGTGCTGCAAATGAGAATGTCATCTACATATCGTAGAATTGTGCTCTCTGTTCGGATATTGCCTAGATCCATCTGAATCACCATGTTAAAGATGAATGGGGATTCACAATACCCTTGTGGCAATTTAGTGTGTTTCCATCTCTGATTGCGGTACATGAAGCTTCTCAAATCTTTTTTCATGCCAGAGAGTGTTTACCATTGTACCTCCAGCTCCATCATATGCATGAATTTTATGCGGTTTAGGCTTAACCAACTGCCAGTGTATGAAAGGATTAAGTATTGAAGGGATTTCCTTTCGTTGCATGGTAACAACACAAATACCCCTGTAGGTTCTGTGGAGTTCTTGGTTCCTGTGAAACTCTGAGACATTTGGTTATTGTGTGCCCCTTTTTTGAAGATGAATGTGGAAAGTGCTTCAAGGAAAAAAAACTCTGCTAATTCGGAAGTGTCTAGGAATTTGTTTTGGTGCAGGTGTATGTGGGGATCAAGCATTTCTTTGCTTTTAGCTCTGAATCTTTTTTTTTTAACCTGTATTAATCTTGAATTGGACAACAAAAACTTGGACATGACATAATAGCTGTATAAAGATATTAGATTTTGGGGAATTGTATTAACTTGAAAGTTTTATTGTTGTTCTTCTTTTCTTGTTGTATGTCTAGTGTGGAGTATACAGTGATTTTTATGTTGTATTTCTTATATTCTGTTTCTATTTGCCTTGGAATAATTATGTTGTATAAGGTTTCTTGTAAACTATATATGCAACAATTAAAAAAATATATTTATTGTGAATCTGGATGCAACGGTATTGAGAAAAGGGTGTTTTTGAGATCGATAACCATGAAAAATATAGCCTCGGTCAGGATGCCACAGAGCATCATGCAGAGTTAGTCGCCACAGGGTATTCTGCCTCAACAATGTTGTTAAGGTGTCATAAATCCTGGATAAAATTCCACGACCCCCCGTTTGCCTTGTGGTCAGGGTACACAGCAGTGTTACATGGGGATTCGAATGGCACTAGGAGGTCTCTGTCTATGAGGGCACTGATTGTCTCATATATACCTTCATCTGCTTCTTTCGTCAGTGGGTATTGTCTGACTCTTGGCAGCATAGCTTCTTGTTTCAACTTTATTTGCACCCCCCCTATGCTTTTTATATACCCTACGTTGTAGGGACTTGTAGAGTCCACAGTGTGTTGGGTACCTTCTCTAAATCCTCCTCGCAAAAGAGAGGTGGTGCTGGGAGGGGTGCTTCTAGCACCATTGCCACATTTTGGGCCACTTCTCTGTATGTTATGCGCAACCAAAAGTACACCCTCATTCCCAGCATCATCTCACTCTTTTTCTCTTGTGAGAAGAGTTCCTCATCAGACACTTGGTTTAATCAGCACCCTTCTGCAATTATCACCCTCCATGCCTTACCCTCATCATCTAGGTGCACTGCAACCCAGTCCTCCCTTGCCACAATTCCCTGTTTATCAATTGATATGAATGCTCCCTCCTTTTCATCTGCTAGTGTCCCTGGCCTGAAGAGGTACTCACCTGGCCTTCTCCAAACTTTCCCTGCTATTCCTGACAGCCATGCAAGTGTGTCTGTTCCATATTGGAACATTTCAGGGTCAACCGGCTCCCCCCTCTGTACACTCTTCCCGCAATACACCTGGAGTATTTGTCTAGCCATGAGCATGTGAATGCCTGGTGTGGAGCACACTCTGCCTTTGTCTGTGAAGGAGATTGTCATGTTCGGTTTGCTCATTATGTCGCGTCCCAATTGTTTACGGGTGCTTGCTTAGAGTAAAGTAAAGGTAAAGATAAATCGTGATCTCCTATTGATAAGGAGATGTTATGAGTGATGGCAACCACTTTGAGTCCCAGAGAATCCTTGAGTGGTCATGGCATCGCCTGACAATGTGTACCTTCCCTCCAGTATGCTTGACCTAGTGGCCCCAGTTTCAACAAGAAAGGAAAAGGTTTTGTCACCTATCGCCACCTTTATGCTAGGTTCCTCCGCAGGGTTAAGTGTTACTGATAGGATGGACACAACAAGTTTGTCTGTGGGCTGTCCTATTGTGGGTACAGTGACTGTCCGTTTCCGGTCTAAGGGTTATGTCCCACTATTGTTACCCCTGCCATCCTGGTTATTGGTACCGCTGCCGTTGTGTCCATGGGTTGTAATGAGTTGTCCTGTAGTTGTGTCAGTTGTTGTTCTGTTTGTATGTGTTGGGGTAGAGGTGTAGCCATTTGTTGTAGTGTTTGTGGCATTTGTATTTGTTGGGTCGCTGGCATTGTTTGGTGTTGCATCTGTGGTCGATGTATGGTTTGCTGTGGCATATTTTGTGGTTGTCCTGTCAGCTGGGTGTCTTGCGTATAGTGTCCATTTTGTCCACCCTGGTAACTTTGTTGCCCTTGTTCAACCCACCTTCGTTGTATGCCTTTACTTCTACATGTGCAGGAAATGGGACCTCATTGTCCACATGTCCAGCACTGGGGTGGTTCCTGCGCTTGCCATGGGAATCCTCCTCCCTCACCCTGTCCCTGTTGTCCTTGCTGTGTATATCCCCTGAACCCTCCTCCTGGGTGATGTGATTGTGGTCCAAATCCTCGCCCTCTCGGTAACCCTCATCGTCCTCTATAATTGTTTTGATACCCGCCCATTCCCCTGAACTCCCCTCCCATTGGTGGTGCGTTTTGCTGTACTGTATTATACAGCTGCTGCGGTTGAGGTTGTGCTACTGCTGTCTGTGCCTGTGGGACTGGGCTTGTTATGCGTGCTCCTTCTAGAGCGCATTTGGATAGTTTCTTTTGGACTAATTTTGCTTCATCTGCTTTTCTATCCTCTGCCTTTTGCTTCATCTTTTCTTGCGACAGCCTACATGGTGTACTATTGTTAGTTGCATCTCTGACCATGCCTTTGCTTCCATCCCTACCATTTTCTTCAGTTGTCTCTGCACCGGCTCCGGTAACCCTTGTATCAAGATGTGGTAGATGATAACTATCGTTTTTTCCCATGGCTTCCTAGTCTCGAGGCGCCAGAGCTCTTGGATTTCTTGGATGTAACTAGCGGGGTCTTCATCGTCACTCATCTTGCATGACGTAATGGCTCCTATATCTGATGTATCAGGGTATTGTGTCCGCAGTGCCTGCCACACTGCATGTCTGCAGTTTGCAAATGGAGATCTGTCGTGTGTTATGTTTTGGGTGGTTACACCTGGGAACCCCGCCCTTTTCCAAATGTCATCTGCTGCATCACCCAATATGGAGACCAGCAATCCCTTAACATCGCCCACCGCCAAACTATGTCCCGCCGTCAATTTCTCCATTTCATATATCCTTTCTCCGTTCCCCTACTTAAGGATGGTAACCTATACTTTATGTTTTCCTTATCTGTGTGCTTCCAAGGCACATACTGTGGTCTTGTCCATCCCCTTTACAATAAGGGTATCTGCAAGTATGCAACCCTCTCTTCAGGTCTGCACCTATATTGTCGTATCTGGATAGGCCCCTTCTCATCCTCTGCGTCTGCGTCTCAGAGCCTGTTAGTGTAGGGCGTTTGCGGGGCCACCCCTGATGTTGTGTTCTGAGTTATGTTGTCAAAGTGTTGCCCCCCACCCCTCTCATCTTGTGTTCGACACTCCCATAACATTGCTGTGCCTTTTCACGTTATATACAGCTTATTTGGCCCCTCTCGTTCTACATCACTATTTTCGCCGTCTCCATCTGCCTCTTCCTCATCGCTACAGAATCCATCCGAAAATGTCAATTTACGTGGAAGTGGATAGCGTACCGTTACTGTCTCAAGATCAATGTTCGCAAAGCCACACATGTTCTCCTCTCCCCTTCCCCCCAAGCCTTGGACATCGGTCCCCTTTGTATGCACCGTAGACGTACTTGCATTATCCACTGTGCATCCCTCAGGGACCTGTCTGTTCTGTTGTCCTCCCCGGTGCTCCTCGCCCCGTCTATTCCTGTCCAGCTCCTCCCTTACCACTTTGCTCACCCTTTGAAGTGCCCTCGCATCTTCGTCTCTCTGATTCCGTGCTCTCCTTACCCTCGCCTGTCTTGACTACTTCAATCTTCCCTCTTCATACTTACGTGTTTGGTCTAAGAATATCTTCCGCCTCCAAAATGCCATTTCCCTTTCGCCTCATCCCCCTCAGTCTCTTCTATTACCATTCTCCTTGTCTCTGCCTGCACATTGCTCCTTTCACCTGTCGTATTCCTCACTATTACCTCTCTCCGTTCCTTTTCCAACAATGAGACATGGTCCTTTCTTTCCTGTCCCTTTAGCTCTAGCTGTTTTACTAACACATTCCTTTGCTCCTTCAGTTCTGCAATTTTCGATCTAATTTCGCTTCCTCGTCTTCCTGCAATTACCCTTTCCTTACTACGTGTATTGACCTTTCTCTACATCCCTGTCTGAGCTCCAACTCACCTATAGCCTTAGTTGCTCCTTATACCTCTCCGGTAGAGACCCCTTGTAACTTCAAGAGCACCTGTGTTGCTACCCATTCATCTGGACCTATTCTCACAAATTAATGCTTTGCTTGCTGCAACCCTTCCTCGTCGAGGCCTGAACCGTCAGCCTCTCCCTTGTCCATTTTTGCAGGGCATAGGTGCGTGCACCTTTGGAGCGTATGGGGTGGTTTGTATGTGGGGTTTGAATAACCTTCTGCTGCTGTCAATTCCCGGGGCTCCTTAACTTCTCTTAATTCTCGCACTGGGTATAAACCCTGCTCCTCCTCAACATCATCAGTGGCAATGCTGGGAGGTGCGGGAGGTGGATCGCAGGAGTCTCTCCCCCCTGTTGCCCCCTGCAAGCTCATCATCCATGGCCTGTCCTCCTGGTGTGGGAGGTGGATCGCAGGAGTCTCTTCCCCCCTGTTGCCCCCTGCAAGCTCATCATCCATGGCCTGTCCTCCTGGAACATACGCCACAGCTCAAATATCTCCATACGGTTAGGTAATTTCCTCCCTTTGTATGTGTTCAGTGATTGCAACACATCTTTGGAGAAACTGCCGTTAGGCGGCCATGATACGGTTACTTTTCTGTCAGTACTTTTTGTCCATTGTACGCTATACTTCACTATTCTATCCTTATAGATGAGCAGCATTTTACAAAGGTGCTGGATGGGAGTCACTAGTGTTCCGGACCCGCTGTATGATGTCCCTCCCATCCCTCCGTGGTTCAACATGGTTGGTTTGTATGTTACCTGACCTCTAGTTGAGGATTTCAACTCTCCACTGTCAGAACAGGGATAAAAAATGTTGTGGATTATACAGTTCAGTTTGGCTGGCGGTTATCTATGAGCCTCCACGGCCCCACACCTTGCACGATATACTCTTGAACTGCCCCACCTCCACCAGGCCTGCCGCTGTCCGGCACATGCACTCAATCACGCATAGGCGCCTTCGACGCACTGCCGTTCGTTCATCTGTCTAGCAATCCAGCACCGGGCTGTTAACCTCTCATCCATTGATAACACAGTGTCCTATGTAATGACCTATGGGTGACGTCACCAAGCTAAGAGTTCACAGAAGAAACCAATTTATGCACGCACAAAGCAACAACCCATCTGTTCAAGCCCATGTTTATAACCCACAATCCCACAGCTGTCTTCCCACCTCCCCGGAGTAGAGTATACTTCGTCAATTTGTTTTGTGATTAAACTGCACCCGTCATGTCACCTGACATGTGATACGTTTCTCACCAGGTAAACTTAACCAGCTAATGCACCATCCGCAATCTAAGATAGCTTCAGCTAAATTTTATGGGAATACAACATCTATTCACCAAGCTAGAACGTTCAACTCATATGAAAACCGCACACTTACACGTACATTCACTGTCCAGACTTGTCGGCGTAAGAACCCTTGTTTTATTCGGGAGCCTGTTGCCCCGCATCGGGAACCCTCACTAAACACAGAAAAGGGACTACCTCCGCTCCAATCCCTACCACCGCACACTTGCTTTAGTTCCACGTCTGCCGGTGCTGCTCGACCGCTGACTACCCGCTCTCAGCTCGTCTCGCCTCTTCTGGACTGCGTTGGACAACTCACCAACTGCTGGCGGGATGATTTTTGAAGTCGGCTCCTGATGACCAATCTCTGGTTGCGCAATCCGTTTCTCTCGCAATTCCTGTGAGGGTCCTGCAGTCCTCCGAGGTACGACGGCTGAGGAGACAGCCCCTGGCCGAGCTGACATCACAAACGATCTCGCTGGGGCCTCCAACTTGTTAGGGTAATTTCTGGGCAGGCAAGGCTCTGTGCCTTTCCTCTGCCATATAGAGAGCAGGAGTACTGATGCCTCCCTCCGGTGCTTTACAGTTACCAGAACCAGAACCAGTACAGAAAAACTTTAAAAGGTTGGTGGGGATGGAAGCGAAGTCCTGGCCAGAAATACAGCTCACTATAGTACACTATTGCAGATTATGGCAACAAATACAGAAGCAAAGGACAGAAGAGAGAAAGGCAGATGAAGCAAAGTCAGTACAGAAGAAATTGAGGTACGCATTAGAGGGAGCCCAATAACGAGCCCTGGTCCACACACACAAACAGCGACTTGACAACCTCAACCTCAGTCACAACAGTCACACAACAGAGTACCAATGTATCCTCCGCTCATGGGAGGGGGGTACATGGGTAGAGGGAGGGGAGGCCCTCAGAGAGGAAGGGGGTTTGGACCCCTATCACACCAATATATAGGAGGGTTCTGGGGCTACACACTGCAAATACAAAACGGACTGGGGGGGGCAAGGGGATTTCCATGGCAGACAAGGGAGCCCCCACAATGCAGGACATGCGGGCATCTAGGACACATCTCCCGAGTGTGTAGGAACAGGGGAATCCACCAAGGATGGGGGAGCCAGGGTACCAGGAGGAACCACAAAACATACAGCAGCAAAGACAGACCCAACACCAAAACCCGGCCCCAACAACAGCGCCACCCCAGATGATGGTGCCCCAAGGAACAGCACCAACACAGCAGTTAGTAGAGGGACATGCTCACTCCCCAGAACCCATGGATACTACAACACGGTACCAGTTCAAATGATGGGTGGGATCACTATAACAGGGAACAACCCCTACACAGGAGGCAGACTATACTTATTTCCCCAATAGGGCAGCCCACAGATGAACTTGTTGTGTCCCGTCCTGTTGGTCACACCTAATCCTGCGGAGGAACCTCGCATAAGGGTGACAATAGGTGATAAAACCTTTTCCTTTCTTGTTAACACTGGCGCAACCGAATCATGCATATGGGAAGGGCCTTTTGCAATGGCAGGTGATGCCATGAACACACAAGGATACTCTGGGGCTCGAGGGACAGTTCAATTTACTGTTAACATCTCGTTATCTATCGGGGAACATGATCTGTAATTACCTTTACTCTATTCCAAACAAACATGCACCTGTTAATATATTAGGTTGAGACATAATGAGTAGATTGAATATGACCATTACATTCACAAAGGCATAATATGCTCAACACCAGGGATAAGCATGCTCACAATGAGACAACTTGTCCAGGCATATTGTGGCAAAAAAGTATAGAGGGGGCAGCCAGCAGACCCCAAATTATTTCAATACAGCAAGACATGGCCCTTGCATGGCTGCCAGGGATTGCAGGGAAAGTATGGAGGAAACCAGGTGAGTACCTCTTCAGACCAGAGACACCATCGACGAAGAAGGACTGTCAGTACCCATAGACATTGAAGGCATTGTAGTGTGACAGGATTGGATTGCAGTGCATTCAGTAGATGACTAACAGAGAGCATGGAGGGCAATAATTGCAGCGGTAGAAGGATGCAGGTTAATTCAAGTGACAGATGAAGAACTATTCATAGAACATAAAAGCGAGGCAGAAACAATATTAGAAATTAGTATTAGGTTTTGGCTATGCATCACATAACGGGAGGTGGCCTAGAGAATGGCAATCGCGCTGGAAGCACCGCCTTCATTCATGGAAAAGGACCTGGCTAAAGTGCCCAAGGACTACTGGACTACAGGTCCCTATGATGTGGGCTATATACAAAGTATAGGAGGAGTGAAAATTAAGCTGAAACCTGGAGCAATACTACACAGAGCTAAGCAATACCCCCTAACAAAGGAAGCATATAAGGGTATCTTTGAGACGATCAATGCATTCATTGAGTGAGGCATCCTTGTACCATCAGAGTCTCCATGCAACCCCATGTACCCAGTGTACCCCGTGTGAAAGGTGGACAAGGGTCATGGCGTTTCATCCATGATCTCCGCCGACTTAATGAGATTGTAGAGGCAGAATATCCTGTGGCAGCAAACCCTACAACGATCTTGTGCGGGATACCAGCAGAAGCCGCCTGCTTCACTGTAACAGATCTCAATAATTCATTTTTCTCAATACCATTGCACCCAGACTTGCAAGATCTGACCAGCTTTATGTACAATAACCGGAAGTGGAAACAAACCTGACTGCCACAAGGTTACTGTGAGTCACCTTCCATTTTCAACAGAGTAATACAGATGGACTTAGCAAATATCCAAACAGCCAGCACCATCCTACAGTATGTAGACGACTTCCTGATCTGCAGTGAAACAGAAAGACAGTGTAGGGAGGACTCAGTACATGCACTTACGGTGCTAGAAGACAGAGGGTACAAGGTAGACAAAGTCAATCTTCAGTACTGCCAGAAGGAAGTGCTGTACATTGGGCAGATAAGATCTAAAGACGGGAGACATATTGCACCAAAAAGAACACAGACCATACAAAACACTCCCCAGCCTAAAACAATACGGGAATTGCAGCAGTTCCTCAGATTATGCAACTATTGTCGAGCATGGGTCTTCGAACATAACTCCTATACATGCCCACTCTTAACAGCCCTCAAAGAAGCGCAGAGAGATGCAAAACCACTGGGTTGAACGAGAGAAATGACTGATGCTTTCAATTAACTAAAAGAGGCTATGAGCACAGCACTAGTGTTAGCGATCCCAGACTATAAAAAAATAATTATTCCCGTTTTCTCACGTCCATGGTGTAGTGATGAAGGCAGTCCTGACCCCAAATAATAAGCCTAGGCCACAAGCCAATTGCCTATTACAGTGCGCAACTACACCCAGTAATAAAGTGACACATCCCGTGTGAACAACATTTAGCTGCTGCAGCATTCACGGTAGAATAAGCTTCATCAATCACCATGTGATGCATAACAACGCTTCATGTGGAGCATGCCTGCTTTATGATACTGCACAAACCAAAAAGCACTTTAACAACCCAAAGCGCAACAGGGTATAAAATACTAGTATCAAGACCAGAATTGAATATAGTGAGATGCAAAAACATTAATACTTCACAGTTCGTAGCAGAGGTCCAACAGCCAGGTGAATGGTCTCATGACTGCACGCAAAACATTGAGTTCTTCACTGAGGTGCTTCCGGAACCGGAGATGGTTCTCCTCAAGTTCCAGGGAGGCAGGAAGGCTGTTCCAGAGGGAGGCCCCTGCCGCGGAGAGAGATCTACCCCCAGCTCGTTGCTTCGAGAAGCGGCTGACCTTGACATGCAAGGTGTGAATCACACACACCTGCGAAACAGGCCATGACCATCACTGTTATGTCAATCAAACCCTCCCAGACCACAACATGACATGGCAAGCAATAGCCATACACCAACACAGTACCAATAAGGTACACATTGCCATGTTAAAAATGTACATTGGCATCAGACAATGATGCCTGACATGGAATCAGATGAAATGACTGACCAACAACCTCCCACCCAAAATTAGTCATTCCCAAATGCATTACAAAAGTTGTAGCCGTAACATAACAATGAATGCCTGTCTACATGCACATTGTGCATTGCAAAATCAACACTGCAGCTTATGTGTGCTGTGTCCAACTCCTGCAACACACTGCTCAGCGCACAGCACAGTGAACAGCTATTGTGTGTGATGCACACCCTGAGCATCACATCTAAGCGACAAACCACATCAAAAAGCAAATTAGGCATGTACAGGATCCATAATTGGTCACAGAACATGTGCTGCAGGGACACAGTGGGCACCAGAAGGCAAACAGAGTGTACACGTGGATATCCAAGGGTGGTTGTACATGTAGTGCATCATAATGCGAGTATGTGGGTCAGTAAGGACATGCACTCAACATATGCATGTGCAATCAAGTGACCCTCAGTGTCCTCTACACATCACATGTGAAAATTCACCATGTGTACACCCCAGCATGTCAAAACACAACTATCCCCTCACACCTGAAAGGTAAACACAAGACATGAACAGGCATTGATCAGCAGAACACATCATGTACATAGGATACCACAATTACAATGTCAGGGTTCCCATCACACTGCAGGGCAAGGCAACTATCAACAACAAAACACCCCCCCTCCCTCACAAATCACCATGACCCACTGAACAACTGTACCTGGGTCATGGAGCCTTCAACCCTCAATTTCACCTGGCCACAGGAACACCCTTCCCCTTCGTCACCATCTCCCACCTTGTGTGTAAAAAGTTGTCTGCACCCTCAGAGTCCACCTTCATTTGCAAAAACACAAAATCCAAGGCAGACAAACGAACCAGAACAGCGTCCAGTAGATGACTTGAAGTAGCAGTACCTCACAAAGTACTACCACAATGATGTAACAACCAAGGTAGCACAGTAAAACAATGTCACAACAGGATGTGAACCATGTGTGGTACATAACATAGAATGATGCACCACGAACGGATGTGTACTGTCACAGCTCCCGTGTACAGGCGCAGGAGTGGCACGAACCAACCACCCCCACCGTGGCCCAGGTGCCTGCAAGGTCAAACTCACACAGGCCTCTGAGACCCTGGTGGGGAAGGAGGGTCAGGGATATGCAGTCGGGACAGGCATTGGCACACTGGATAACTGGAATGAGTGGCAGGAGAGGGGAGGAGGGATGACACGTGAAAGTAGGGAATGCACGAAAATGTACTACCTGCATGAACACATACACAATCCTAACAAACTTGTACATCATTGTCAGGGCCTTCCGGAGTCCAGGCTTAGGAGTGGCACGAACCAACCACCCCCTCTAGGGTTTCGGCGCCTGCAAGCTTGGGGCTTACACAGGCATCCGCAACCCCAGCGGGGAAAGAGGGTTAGGGAACGTTGGTTGGATAGGTACGGGAAGCAGGAACACCGGGTAGAGGGTACAGGGTTTAGAATTGGATAGGACTCCGGGTGATTAGGGAAAAAAAAAACATACCAAATTGAATTACACATTCATCCATGCATTAGTGCACCCCCCAGCAAGCCTATGCAGAGCAGTTTGAAAGAAAAACAACAAGACACTTAGCTCTGGTTTTGAGTGCTGGTCCAGTTACAGGAGCACTTCAATGCTGCAAAGAGAGCCACAGTTAATAATCTGTGCGTGCCCATAACACAAAAACACACCACCAAATATGCCCCATAGCAACAAACTACTCTACAAACAGACAATCTGGTGTGGATGCTTCGTACCCATATGTAACATTACCCCTGTGATGGGTCATACACAGTCAATGCAGTAAGTCAGCCGCCGGTGGGTGCGTGGCAAAGAGAACACCAATGTGTCACAATTCACACAACATGCAATGTTCCCTGGGTAAGCAGACAGACCCATATAGCAAGGCATGTCTTCAGAACAAGTCATGTTCCACCATGACCGAAACAAAGTAGGCAGTGCATGTTTCAAAATGTACATGGAAATTAAATGCACTGCACCTGAGTATGTCCCTTGCTGTATGTCCCTGTGAGCTGCTCCTTTCCATGTCTCGGAAGGCTAAATGGGTGATACAAGTGCCTCAATGGACCTTGGTGTACCGGAGGGTATATGCCACTGCCCCTGCAGGTGCCCCAGACAACCTTACAATCAACAGCCATCAGCCATCAGTCCACCAACACATCTGAGCTGTATTGTGTGCTTCAACACCAATATTCGTCCAAGCTCACCCCAGTTCTAGGATGTATGTCTGCAATCCCTGTGCCTCTGCTTGCGCACACATGTGCATGTGGGCACCAACAAACGTGTCCAGAATCCAGACATCCAATGGGCCGTGTCTGCTGGCAAAGGTGGTCTGGAGGCTCATCCCCCTGCAGAAAGGGCATGAAACACATGATTAATGCTTTAAAGTCATCTGTGTGTGTCTCTTCAGGCATCTCATTACTGGACCATGTCCGAGACGTACATCAGAAATCACACCATCAGTCCGTCTTTCACATCCAAAGTGTGGAACACACTATCTACAGCATGAATTGCAACAAGCACGTGTACAGTAAAGATAAGAAACACAATGCATAGCAATGAATGTACACATTAATCATGAAGCACCCCATCTAGCAAAAGCAGAACAGTGGTCAATAACACCGCAATCATCCCCACTAGAGGTGTTAACACAAGTTACACACCACCAGACATGCCACAGATATGACAGTCCAAAGCCCTTGTGTAATGGGCTGTTACACCGAACCATCCTTGCGAGCCCATGGATAAGGGAGGCAGGAGTGGCATATGTGAGTTAAGGACCCCAAGCAGCAAACACATACACAAGACAAGACTGAAGGGCCCAGCTGGAACAGACAGTGGATGCTTTCAAAAGCCACAAAGCACCGTACCGTCACATGAAAGCACAATAGACAAGCAATTTTAAACTATATTAACTAATTACACTAACTATGAAAAACCTACATTACCTAATTAAACTAACTATCAAACAGAAACTTAACTAACTAAACTAAAAGAAAAATCAAAAATGGCCACATACGACCCAGGGGGGAGGGGAGGCACCCAGGAGGGGGGAGGTACAGGGTGCTGCTCAACACCCACATGCGATGATGCTGAGCCAAAAAAAACCCTCCATGGGCTCAAAACTTGCACAGCCCGACCTATGTGAGAGATAGATGGTCGTCCGAGTCTGGATCATCCTTGAAAGGAGGACGTGGCACAGTAGCCTGGCCACGCCTAGCCGCAGCTTGCCCCTCGACGGCAGCAAGTCTGCCGGACGGGTGAGCCTGGTTCTGTGTGGCGATGTGACGTAGGTCTGCATTCAGAACCTCACGTGATACACGTGCTTCCTCTTGCAAGGTAGCACATGTAACACGGAGTTCCTCCTGCAAGGCCTGGCTGGACAACCGCTGCACCTCCCGGCAAGCCTGTAGCTCAGCCGAGATGGTACGCTCAAGCTGTGCAAACCTCTCCTCTGCCCGCTGCCTCTGGGACATCATAAGGACACCCAGAGTGGATTTGAGGGAAGCATACTCCTCCCTCAGAGCATCCATGTGCACCTCTGCGTGAGCAGCAATTGCTTTACGCAGAGACGACATTTCAGCCTGGCGTGCCCTGTCTGAGGCCGCCATGCCCAGCCTGAGCGAGCGGGCCGTGGACCGTGCCGCCTGCTGCTGGAGAAGCACCTGCCTAGCAGGGGGGAGCACAGATCGGGCCACACGCTCCATGCTCTCAGTGATGTTCTCCATTGCTGCCCCCTGCCGTTCTGAATTGGCAGTCATGTCTTGCTCCCACTCAGTTTACTGCGGTTGCGCACGGCGACCGCGTTGATGGGCTTGGCCCCTGCGGGACCTAAGGACTGGGTGTCCTTGCTGTGTTGGCACCGCCCGTGGCTGCACGACTACATGCCCCCGTCGACGTGATGTCCCAGGCACATCAGTGACTGGTGTGGAGGGTGACCCTGCGTCCCGATCCACCACGGGCAGAGGAACCAAGACTGTCTGATCCCTCAGTGCAGGTGTCGCGGACAGAGGAGTGTCCACATCAGAATCACTCACCCCTGACACATGGACTTGATGCTCATCCAACTCGACATGGACGTCAGAGTCGTCATCAGGGCTGGACTCATAGGCAGCCAGAGACAAGATGGACTGTAGCACTTGGGGGTTTTCGTGGCCTACCACCCCACGACCCCCACTTGTGCCGGGTTGATGTAGTGGTAACAACCCTGTGTCTGGCATGACAACACCATCCTCCGCCTCCATTGCGTCATCACCTGAAAAATAGAGAGAAAAAAGGTCACTACACATGTCAGAAGCACACAACACACACACACACCGACAACAAACACATCAGGCAGACATGTGACACACAAAATAGAACCTGGCATGCATGCTGGGTCAACTTTGAATTGCTTCTGTGATCAGACCTGTTGAAAGGTGGCATTTTGCATAGAAGTGGGTCTATGCAGTGCAGAAAATGTGTATTTCACTCACTACCTACATGTACAAGGACTCCATGGTGTGTGTCAGGAAATGTGAAGGCAGTGCAAGGTCAAATTCAGGCATCACGTGCACTGTGCATTCAATGGGTAGCATATCTACAAGCAAAGCACCCCTCCATCCAAGTACAAAAGCAGGGATGCCTAGCATGGTATCAAAAGGCTGACCATAGACCTGTGTATTGACAGGCAGTGTTGACTGGCATCAACAGCTTAATGTGATTCAAGTGACAACACTGCAAATGATGATGGGACAGTAAGCAGGACACATGATGAAAACTCTGTAGGCCGCCCACGTGTGAAGAAGACACTACAACAGTCGGACAGAGTCATTGGCCATTAAACAGGCTGAGGCCTGTGACCAACACAGATTGTCAGACCCTAAACATGTGTGCAACGCAGTACTGAGCCACAGTTGACATGGGAAGTCTGATGAGATGCCATGCAATGTATGTCACCCAGGACTTGTATTACAGTGATCATCCAGTCAAGGACACATAGGGGCATGCGTGCAATGCACATGGAGCATGAATGGGCACTCATGTCCCTGCGGGGCATCTGACCTATGCACAGTACAAGTGAGATACCCTGCATCAAGTACTAAGGCTGTACCACACAGCATATGTCTGGCAGATTGTACGCTGGAAGTTAGCATGTACACAGGACGCATGAACAGGAAAGTACACAATGGCAAGATTGAAGCAGACCAGTGCAAAGGTGGAACTGGGGTGCACAGTGGCGGAGGAGGGGCAAGGGAGCATGCCTACATGGAGTACCCGCATGCAGGCAGAGAACACATGCACGTCAGTCATGCAATGACATTGTGCCTGGGCTGAGAGGAAGGTCACCCCACGCCACATGCAGAAGGGCCAGTGAGCTGGAACATGGACCGGAGGGGTATACTGGTAACCAGCATGTGAGTAGGGTGCAATAGTGGTGATGCGGACAGTCCCCGTCTGCTCCACATGTCCAGCATCCAGCAGAGCAGACATGCATCACAGAAGCATTGCATTGCATTACTTACACATCAGAACCATGTACACATCACATGTAGTGGCAATCATGCACAACACATCCCACAAGTAAAACGCGCACGTCCTCAAGAAACACGCATCAACACTCACTGGACTGGGCATCAAAGTCCAGCATCTCTCCCACTCCTTCGACCGATTCAGGTGGTATGAACTCTCCGCAATGAGTGACTCATGCGGAGTGAGCTCTTCCTCCTCTGGTGCAGGCCCACCGCCAGTCACCAGAGTCAAGTTGTAATTTGAGGCACGCTTAGCCTTAGCGCTGCCTTTGAGGTCATTCCAACGCTTTTTGCACTCTTTCGCCATGCGCACCTCATGGCCGAATGAACTGACATGTTCCGCAACATGCTTCCAGAGGGTGTCACGGTGGGCAGGCGTAGTCTGACTATTGGCACCCACTACCATGTCACGGCTGTGGCCCCGCATGTAGTCCACGAGGAAGTCCAGTTCCTGCTTGCAGAAAGGCTTCTTCCTCAACGTGCAGGAGGTCGTGGCTGTGTGTGGGGTCCCAGCCTGTGCTGCAGGTGCAACCTTCCTCCTCTTGGACTGTGGCGCAGACCCTGGCTGGCTAATGCCGCCCTGACCAGTATGGCCAATGGGTTTGGTGGATTGAGCCAAGGGAGTGGCAGGTGGAGGGACGACCAAAGGCCTGACTTGTGTCAGTGGCATCTGGGTGCCCTCTAATGGACCCTGCGCAGCAAAATCCGCTGTGGCAGGGTCATTGACCGCAACGGTCCTGATTGGCAGACTCACAACCTGGGTGTTGTTGGGTGTATCTGCCCCTGCACTTGTCAACACCCGGCTGTTCAGGGCAGCAGATGACATAACTGCCCCAGGGACACGTGTCTTGGTCAGAGCAGCCCTGCGTGCCCCTATGGTTTCCCTCCTGGCCTGTTGGAAATCTACCAAGGGCTCTTCAAGTGCCAACGCAGCCTGCGCTGGCAGACCCTGAGCCTGGGTGACGGTGTCCACAGCTGCACCTGCAGCTGCCACTACCCTTGGGCCCGTGGCAGTCAATGGAACTACTGCCGGGTCACACGGGCGCCAGTGCCAGATGCAGAAGCTGCATCCCCCGGAACCACAGGGGGTGGTGGCATGACTGCACCAACACATGGCACAACATTGTGCTCAAGGGCGCACCCCTGCCTCTTCCCCCTCTGTGGCCGCCCTGGACACCCTGGAGTCCCCCTACTCCCTGGTCACCATGGCCACATCCCCGACCACGCCTGGCACGAGGAGTACGCCCAGCTGAGGCGCCCCTCACCTTTAGTGGCCTCCCAACCATGGCACAGATGTAGTAGTGCCGGCACAGATGGAGTAGTGCCAATGGGAGGTGTACACCACAATTGACCTGGGAAATTGGGGTGAAGGGGGTGGGAAGCAAGGTGTTAACAGCCCCCCTGCACCTGCAAGGCTGTATGTGACCCCAGTGATGTAGTGACGGGTCACGCAACACTCAGGCACCCCAAAACTGCAGTAAAACCGTGCACGCAACCTTGCAGCCTACGTGCGTGGAATCAACCTCCCGCAGTACGCGGTGGCACCCAGTAACACGAATAACGCGTACGCGTGGGACACGCAGGCTACTATGACCTCAAAAATGGGTGTGATACACAGGGGCACCCGCAGTGGGAAAAATAGCGTGTGCGACTCACCGTCTGACTAGCGCGATGCAGAAAAACACGGGTAGCCAATACCCCCGCCAAAAGAAGAGATACGTCCTTGATAGCTGTGAAGTTGTGATGGCGCGTGAAACAACAGGAAGCAGCAACACACGTCGGTCTCCACGAAAGGCACATACAGCGAACTGCTGCCCCCGCTCACCTTTAACCCGTACTGAGGGAAACGCCCGTACGCGTCACGTCACTTACTCGCATGGGCCCTTTCCTCGGATTACACGCATTCCCACGCGGACGTGCAGTTTTTCACACGCGCTGAAACGCCTGTGCATGCCTGCGTGCGTCACGCCACAGAGGCGCTTACGCTTGAAGAGCCTTTGCTCCAATGAAATCGCGTATGCGTGCAGATGCGCTTACGCGCTAAGGGCCTTTCCTCGAATTACATGCTGACGTGCAATTTTTTCACGTGCCAAATCACTCCGTATCAAGCTGGCCACTCAAAAACACACGAAAGACCACATTCCTGCCCAAAAGGCCGAATCACTGCCCCCTAGAGCCCCTAGCACGCTCCCACCTGCCATCTGCTGCTGCCGGACTGTCTGCTGCCCTCGTGCCCTGCCATTTGGTGCCTGCACATCAGCCATCTGCAGGGGTCCAGTTGCTGTGTCCACCCCTGCTGGAACAGAAGACTCCCGACATGGATACCATCACGCCACAGCCCAGCCCCAGGACCCAGTTGCCCACCCACCCCTGCCTTGGGGGCCGCCATGTCGGGGCAAACACCATCTGAGAACACTGGCGACCCCCAGCCAGAGGGGCAGAGGGCCACCAGCTTCAGTCAGAAGGAAGTTGGTGTCCTGGTGCAGCTTGTCCTGGGCATTATGATGCCCTCTTCGGATCATCACGCGCCGACAAGGAAGGACGGGACAGGATCTGGGACGACTTTGTGGTTGCCATCAACGCGGAGGGGGTGGCAACCCGTAACATCAAGCAAGTCAAGAAGCGCTGGGAGGACTTGAGGTCCAGGACCCTCATAAAGACCCGGCGCCTCGTCGAGGGGGGCCGGGGCAGCATGAGTACCATCCAGATGAGGGTCCTGGAACGCGCACGCCCAGCGCTCCATGCCCAGATCCTTGAGAGGCAGACCCGTCTGGAGTCGAGCGGTAAGTGGCCAAGCATTGCTGTGTGAGACAGGGCATGTTGCAGTGTGCTGGTTGTCTGATACTTGCCTGTATCTGTGACATAGGCCATGTACGCATGTGTGTGTGCAGGGACATCATGGTCATGTATGTGAGACCAGTAATGTGTGAAGCACACGGTTGGTGTATGTGTTTAAATGAAACATGGGGAGCCCTATGCGGAATGGACACATGAGAGCATGCCATTCTCTGTTCCTGGACATGGGTGGGGGTGAGGGATGGGTGCTGATGCCATGTACATGTATGGTGTCCATGTCTGTGTGTCTGCCCTGCGTGTCTGTGACTTGTGAATGCCATGGATGCATGACACATGTCTGTGACAATGTTCAGAATCACTGATGCAGCCTAGTTATCCTTGCATCCACTGTGTCTGGGGTGTACGAGTCCAGATGGATGAAACTACGGTGAAGTGTGTGCATGTGATAGGCATGGCCCATGATGCATGTGAGTTCCAAAACAACATTGTATATTTCAAGAGTCCCTTGGACATGTATGCTAATGTCCATACCAGACGCCATGCCTGTTACTGCATGTGTTTTGCCTGCACTGACCCATGTGTTGTGGAGGGACATGGTGGAAGTGATCTTTGACAGTGCCACTCATCTGCTATTGTTCCTGTCTAGGGGACCATTGTACAGTACCCTGATGCTTGTGTTCTATGTCTCCCTCTACACAGCGCCAAGTGAAGAAGAGGGCGGAGACGGCGCTGTGGAGCAAAGCGGCGAGGATGCCCCCATGGCTGCAGCGGAAGGGGTGGGTGAGCCCCCACAGGGGCTTGCAACGGCAGAAGACGGGATGGAGCCATCCAGGTTGGTGGTTTGCACAGAGGAGGAGGAGGTCGCTACTGAGCCGCACATGGGGCCTGGTAGAGGGATCCCTGCTGGTGCAAGTGGTGCAGTCCAGGGGCAGGAGGCAGCACAGGTCGCCGTGGAGGGGCCTGTGCATGTCACTGTCCCTGACACTGTGACTGCGCCACCATGCACCAGCAGGGATGCCCCATCCCAGGCCCGTACGCAGGTAGGGGGGATGTCCATGTCATCTGACTCCCCTCCACCTGCGGACAAGGGGACCCCTGGCCATATGGAGAAGGTCCTGATTGGTGTCGCGTTGCGCACGGGTGTCATTCGTGATGACGTGCGTGCTTCATGGGGGGAGCACGCACGTCATCACGAAGAGCACCGTGCCAACGTGGCCCAGTTGGGAGCGGCCGTGGTCGGGGGTTTCGTACATGTCTCGGCCACTCTGGCGACCCTCTCCTCCTCTGTGGAGGCTATGCGCCAGTCGTTCTCCATGCCGTCTTCCGGCCCAGATGCCACCAGGGCCCCCTATGGACCTGCCCCGACCAACGCAGCCAACTCGGTGGGGATCCGATCCCTGCCACAGTCGGGAGTCGGAGGTCCAGCAGCAGATAGATGCGGAGCGGCAGCGGACAGAGGAGGAACGGCTCACAATGGTCAGGGCGGAGAACTCCATGCGGAGGGCGCTGAGGCGGGCTGAGTGCCTCGAGGGTATTGGCAGGGAGTTGGAGCTGGACACTGCATTATCCCTGCAAGACCTCGGGGCCAGGGAACATGCCCGCCTCCAAGCCATTGAACAGGAGTTTGATGATGCCCTGGCCCATGACATCAACCAGTGAGCCGTCGGACTAGCCCGCTGCCCTTGTAAATAGTTCTGTAGTTAGTGTTAGGTTTCCTTTGCTTTTTTCTTTATTTTGGACCTTTTGGACAATGGACCACATTTTTGTATATAGTTTTTTTATTAGGTAGTATTTTTAGATAGGTTTCATTTCTTCAGTTGGGATCATGGACCCTGGATTGTTTATCTGTATACAGTTGACTGTTGGATTATAGTTTTTTTTAGGGGATTTACCCATGGAGCAATGGTTTTCGGTTTTGTTTTTCCCTTGGATTTACTTTTTTTGAACTGTGACTTTGGACACCTTTCCTTTGGATTATGATTTGTTGTTTTTCATTATTTTACGGACATGCTGCTTTTCGTTTTTAATTCCCATTGTCGTTTGTTTATTTTAATTCCATTTATGTTGCTTTTAATACATTTTTATCATCAAACTTCAATGTGTAGTATCATCTCATTGGTTTCATGCATGTCATGATATGGGTTTTGACATTCACTTACACCCATTGTGTGTATGTGAGGGACATGTGTTCATTTACATACTTGCAATTGGGGTTGTATCATGTAATTGGCATTTCTAAGTGGGTGGATGCAATACTTGGGTGGGTGTTTGGCATGTGGAGGCTGCCCATAAGGGCCAGGGATCTAGATTGTGATGACGTGTTGGCTGGGGGACATGTGTCGGGGCCTGCGGGCAGGTGCCCCGCACTGCTGGGGGGTGGGGGTTCAGGGGGACATGAGGGGGACATGAGTGGGGGCCTGCGGGCAGGTGCCCCGCACTGCTGGGGGGTGGGGGTGCAGGGGGACATGAGTGGGACATGAGTGGGGGCCTGCTGGCAGGTGCCTCGCACTGCTGGGGGGTGGGGGTTCAGGGGGACATGAGTGGGACATGAGTGGGGGCCTGCGGGCAGGTGCCCCGCACTGCTGGGGGGTGGGGGTGCAGGGGGACATGAGTGGGACATGAGTGGGGGCCTGCTGGCAGGTGCTCCGCACTGCTGGGGGTGCAGGGGGACATGAGTGGGGGCCTGCGGGCAGGTGCCCCGCACTGCTGGGGGGTGGGGGTGCAGGGGGACATGAGTGGGGGCCTGCTGGCAGGTGCCCCGCACTGCTGGGGGTGGGCGTTCAGGGGGACATGAGTAGGACATGAATGGGGGCCTGCGGGCAGGTTCCCCGCACTGCTGGGGGGTGGGGGTGCAGGGGGACATGAGTGGGACCTGAGTGGGGGCCTGCGGGCAGGTGCCCCGCACTGCTGGGGGCTGAGGGTGCAAGGGAACATGAGTGGGACATGAGTGGGGGCCTGCGGGCAGGTGGCCCACACTGCTGGGGGATGGGTGTGCAGGGGGACATGAGGGGGACATGAGTGGGGGCCTGCGGGCAGGTGCCCCGCACTTTTGGAGGGTGGGGGTGCAGGGGGACATGAGTGGGGGCCTGCTGGCAGGTGCCCCTCACTGCTGGGGGGTAGGGGTGCAGGGGACATGAGTAGGACATGAGTGGGGGCCTGCGGGCAGGTGCCCCACACTGCTGGGGGGTGGGGGTGCAGGGGGACATGAGTGGGACATGAGTGGGGGCCTGCGGGCAAGTGCCCCACACTGCTGGGGGGTGGGGGTGCAGGGGGACATGAGTGGGACATGAGTGGGGGCCTGCGGGCAGGTACCCCACACTGTTGGGGGTGGGGGTGCTGGGGTGCTGGGGGACATGAGTGGGACATGAGTGGGGGCCTGCTGGCAGGTGACCCGCACTGCTGGGGGGTGGGGGTGCAAGGGGACATGAGTTGGTGATGAGTAGTGCAAGGAGACATGTGCCTTTGCTGGGGGGGCATGCCCATGTTGGGTGGGCTGCCTGCGGGACATGACCAGGGGTGCAGGGCAGTCCCCTGTGGTGTGGGCTGCCTGGAGGGGCCGTCGAGGGTGTACAGGGAACACCTGGGAGGTCCCACACTGCCAAATCACTTGTAGGACTCCCCGGCACCCCCGAAATACACGTACCCTGCTGAAATCACGTGTGAAACTTCCTGCGCACCCCTGAAATACATGTACCCTGCTGAAATCGCGTGTGAAACTTCCCGCGCACCCCCGTAATACACGTACCCCGCTTGCACAAGGCCAATTGCGTGTGAAACTTCCCGCGCACCCCAGTAATACACGTACCCTGCTGAAATCGCGTGTGAAACTTCCCACGCACCCCAGTAATACACATACCCCGCTCGCACAGGGCCAATCGCGTGTGAAACTTCCCGTGCATCCCAGTAATACACATACCCTGCTGAAATCGCGTGTGAAACTTCCCGCGCACCCCAGTAATACACGTACCCCGCTCGCACAGGGCTAATCACGTGTGAAACTTCCCGCGCACCCCAGTAATACACGTACCCTGCTGAAATCGCGTGAGAAACTTCTCGCGCACCCCAGTAATACACGTACCCCACTCGCACAGGGCCAATCGCGTGTGAAACTTCCCGCGCACCCGAGTAATACACGTACCCTGCTGAAATCGCGTGTGAAACTTCCCGCGCACCCCAGTAATACACGTACCCTGCTCGCACAGGGCCAATCGCATGTTAAACTTCACGCGTACCCCAGTAATACACGTACCCTGCTGAAATCGCGTGTGAAACTTCCCACGCACCCCAGTAATACACGTACCCCGCTCGCACAGGGCCAATCGCGTGTGAAACTTCCCACGCACCCCAGTAATACATGTACCCTGCTGAAATCGCGTGTGAAACTTCCCGCGCACCCCAGTAATACACGTACCCCGCTCGCACAGGGCCAATCGCGTGTGAAACTTCCCGCGCACCCAGTAATACACGTACCCTGCTGAAATCGCGTGTGAAACGTCCCGCGCACCCCAGTAATACACGTACCCTGCTGAAATCGCGTGTGAAACTTCCCGCGCACCCCAGTAATACACGTACCCCGCTCGCACAGGGCCAATCGCGTGTGAAACTTCCCACGCACCCCAGTAATACATGTACCCTGCTGAAATCGCGTGTGAAACTTCCCGCGCACCCCAGTAATACACGTACCCCGCTCGCACAGGGCCAATCGCGTGTGAAACTTCCCGCGCACCCAGTAATACACGTACCCTGCTGAAATCGCGTGTGAAACGTCCCGCGCACCCCAGTAATACACGTACCCTGCTGAAATCGCGTGTGAAACTTCCCGCGCACCCCAGTAATACACGTACCCCGCTCGCACAGGGCCAATCGCGTGTGAAACTTCCCGCGTACCCAGTAATACACGTACCCTGCTGAAATTGCGTGTGAAACTTCCCGCGCACCCCAGTAATACACGTACCCCGCTCGCACAGGCCCAATCGCGTGTGAAACTTCCCGCGCACCCCAGTAATACACGTACCCTGCTGAAATCGCGTGTGAAACTTCCCGCGCACCCCCGTAATACACGTACCCCGCTCGCACAAGGCCAATTGCGTGTGAAACTTCCCGCGCACCCCAGTAATACACGTACCCTGCTGAAATCGCGTGTGAAACTTCCCACGCACCCCAGTAATACACATACCCCGCTCGCACAGGGCCAATCGCGTGTGAAACTTCCCGTGCACCCCAGTAATACACATACCCTGCTGAAATCGCGTGTGAAACTTCCCGCGCACCCCAGTAATACACGTACCCCGCTCGCACAGGGCTAATCACGTGTGAAACTTCCCGCGCACCCCAGTAATACACGTACCCTGCTGAAATCGCGTGTGAAACTTCTCGCGCACCCCAGTAATACACGTACCCCACTCTCACAGGGCCAATCGCGTGTGAAACTTCCCGCGCACCCGAGTAATACACGTACCCTGCTGAAATCGCGTGTGAAACTTCCCGCGCACCCCAGTAATACACGTACCCTGCTCGCACTGGGCCAATCGCATGTTAAACTTCACGCGTACCCCAGTAATACACGTACCCTGCTGAAATCGCGTGTGAAACTTCCCACGCACCCCAGTAATACACGTACCCCGCTCGCACAGGGCCAATCGCGTGTGAAACTTCCCACGCACCCATGTACCCTGCTGAAATCGCGTGTGAAACTTCCCGCGCACCCCAGTAATACACGTACCCCGCTCGCACAGGGCCAATCGCGTGTGAAACTTCCCGCGCACCCAGTAATACACGTACCCTGCTGAATTCGCGTGTGAAACTTCCCGCGCACCCCAGTAATACACGTACCCCGCTCGCACAGGCCCAATCGCGTGTGAAACTTCCCGCGCACCCCAGTAATACACGTACCCTGCTGAAATCGTGTGTGAAACTTCCCGCGCACCCCAGTAATACACGTACCCCGCTCGCACAGGGCCAATCGCGTGTGAAACTTCCCGCAATCCCCAGTAATACACGTTCCCCGCTTGCCGTGCTGGTACAGGGTTAGCGCAGCCCTTTGCACTGGATTAGGGATTTGCATGGCTTTTCCCTGCGCAAGGGGCGTTCTTGGGGGCGTAACTGGCGCTCCTGCAGGGTCGCTGCGCCACTGTGCGCCACGGCTGGTTTTGGTAGCTGAAATCCATGAATACGCTGTGCGCGGAAATGGATTTTAGCGCACGCGGCTGGCGTAGAGATTCGCACACGCACACTGTGCGCCAGCCGCGTGCGCCACTTGAGCACTAAATTCTATGAATTACCCCCAATGTCTTAACATTCTTTTTTCTCGCACACGCAGGGTTCTGTGACTGTTGACTGTTAATGTATAAGTAATAGTAGTAAATGTACGGGTACAATATAACTCAGATGCTGCCTTCTATTGAGCACCCTGAAGCCCTCTCCCATCAATTTGTCCATGCTATAAGACCCACACATTTCAGACCCCGACCACCACGAATATATTATTATGCATTTCTTGAATATCTAGTGCAAACGTACCCACAACTTGAACGAGGTGCATACCCTGTTTTACCCACACTCCGACACCGTTCTATACAGAAAGAGATGCTTGCATGGGCTCTCAATGATTATTTAGTATGCAGAGCTTGAATTTTTATAACGCATTTTATATGCAATTTTCAGGCAGGTAACTTTATCATCTCATCCGCTACAGCTACGGTTTAAGTATAAGGACCAAACATGACAGTAAGAAAAACAGCATTAATTATTGTGTCAGTATTACTATCTATTGGACTATTGGTGACTGCCCTTTGGCAGCTCATTTCTGCCTTGCATGTCTCTGCTGTACCCTGTACTCATTCCCCAATCAAAGCTGCACAGACCACATTGTCAGGTGGTACAGGCGATACTGCTGGAAAGTAAAGAGAGGTAAGCGCTGTGTTGCTTCTGACATGAAAGGGGTAGAGACATACCTTACAGACACCGCACAAACAACCAATAACATCTTTTACAAACATATGTCTAAAATTGGGAAGGACACAACTGATGAGAGCTGTTATGTCTGCTCATCGATTCCCTATGCCATAAGCGCCTCCAGAACCTTTGTAGAAACAAATACCTGCAGCAACAGCACAATGCCGTATTTTTTATTTTTTATAAAAATTATATAGTTTTTAGAAACTTTTCATTTATCGGTGATTCTTAAGTTCATGCTTTACATCAGTTTTTTTAATAAAGCTGCTTAAATTACAAATTCAACTCATTTCATTAGTTCTAAAACTTTTCGTAAAAATTGCACTATTGTAAAGATGAGTTTTTTTCATGTCCATTCATGATTTTTGCCCATCTCGTTTCTGTATCCATTTCAGTTGATGAGATCTTAAAGAAGGCTCCAAACATCTGTCTCTTTTCATTTAGTTCTGGCCATATCATTGTCAAATGGTAGATTGCATCACATTCTTTTGTTTTTCATAAACGATAACTTAGTTTCCAGTTGTTTTGTCGCAGTCTCTGGTCGGGAGAATATTGATTCTGATTCTCATGTATGTTGCTCTTATCTATGGGTCTGGAAAATTTGCAAGGTACATCAGTGTTTTGTTGATTGTTCGAATATCCGTAAGCTAGTGATGTTTCTTGAATATCTTGTGATACTACTGCACGTCCTTATCCAGTCATTGGTCATTATTTGTTTCTTTGCGTGTTGTGGTCTTTTTATGAGCATTTCTGTTGTGATATCTTCAACTTCCATTATTTGGAATAGACCTTTTTTCCACGCCTTTAAAACTGAGTTGTTTGTGGTTAGTTTCTGTTCTCTGAGCATGTCAATTGCAGGTATTCTGTCGTTTGATAGCATTTTGCGTAGAATATCTAGTTGTTTCCATTTTACTATGGAAGCCATGGATTGGGTGGCAATTTCGTGGCATAATCAGACCATCTGGGACCAGGCTGGTAAGCTCAAGATCTTTCGCCAGAAAGCGCCTTCTAGTCTTAGCAACGTGATGTCCTTTATTTGTAGCATTGACCCGCTTCCATATGTGATTGTTGGTAGAACCTTTTGTATGTAGTATGCGAGTATTGGTTTCATTGAACATTTTCCATATTTTTGATGTATTACACAACCTTCTCTTGCTAGCGATTGTATGTTTGCCTCTAAATTTACAATCCATTATTTCTCAGTTGACGACTGGTTTATGGTTATTCCTAAGCCTAAGTATTTGTATGTTGTAAATTTGTCAAGTCTTCTTCCGTTGATTGTTAATTTTAGAGGTTTGCCACTTTGGAATAGCTGTTTTGCCAAGGACATCACTTTAGTTTTATCGCTGTTTATCTTCAGTTCGTTTTTTTCCATGTACACACTCAATAGTTAGACTTTCCTGTAGTCCAGCTGGTGTCTTGTCCATCAGTATAATATTGTCCGCGTACATCATTATTGGAACTGGAATTGAGTTTATTTTTGGTGGATTCAATGTTTCATTTTTGATGTCTGCTTCTATGTCTGCAGTGTATAAATTGTAGAGCGTGGCTGCCAACGTGCAACCTTGTTTTAATCCGTTAGTAGTTTCAATATTCGGAGTAGTGATGCCATTTTTTGTCATTCTTACTGTGATCGAGGTATTTGTGTACAATTGTTTGATTGGTTCTAGTAATTCAACTGGGCAGTTCCATGTTCTTATTTTTCTCCATAATTTGTGTCTAGGTATTGAATTGAACACCATGTGCAAATCAATAAAGGCTGCATGTACATTGGTCTTGTTTTTTATTTCTTCTTGTTTAATTAAGTTTAGCAATAATAGGATCACATTTGTGCCTACATTCGCAGTGAAACCTGTTTGCCGGACCGCAAGATGGTTATTCACTGTTGCCCATTGTTTTCTTTTTTTGCAGTAATGATGCAAGTAGTTTGCCCAGGGGATCCAATAGCTCTATGTGTCTAAAGTTCAGAGGGTCCTCTCTTGTTCCCTGTTTGTATAGAGGTGTTATCGTCGCTTTTTTCCAGGACTGCAGGATTTGATTTGTTGTGTTAATTGCTGTGAGGATCAAATCCATTACACTTACCCATAGCTCAGGCTCTTTTCTGATTGTTTCATTTGATAGACCATCAGGTCCCGGGGCATGTGAGGTGTTCAATTTTGTTATCTCTATTAGGTCTTGTTTTTCATATTTAATATACCATTGGGTTGTGACTTGCTGTTTGTTCCCCATATCAGTGTTTCGATTAGCATATATTGTGGAGAAACGCTTGATCCATTGTTGTTCATTGACGTTGGCTGTCATATCTTGTTGTTTCTTGGCGTTATTATTTAGTAAGTTCCAAAGATCTCTTAAGTTGTCCGCTTTGTAGGTTTCCATTATTGCCTCAGCATCTTTTTGCAACATTATGTGCATGTGAGATTTTTTCCAGTTTACATATGATTGTCTTATTTTTTTATTTGTTGTTCACAATTCTGACTGTTGTTTGATCGCAGCACAATGCCTTATGTACCTTTATACCTAGCCATGTTCCAAACTAGGGGAACATTTCAAGGGAAAACAGCCACCCTAAGATGGACGTCCAAAGCAAACGTTCCATACGAAGACAACTATATCAAAACACTGCCCATGATGAATAATTACTGGCAAATAGCTGAAAGTTTGCAATACATTACAGAAGGGCCAGAGAAAGAAGAGACGAAAACTATAACTCTGAACTATCTACCATGTAAATAGAGAGCAAAAGAGATAGGAGGAGAACCAGGGTGCTGGGAAAGACCACAAATATGAATCTATGGACAAGTATACACAACTGAAGGATGGGTGGATGGAGTGGTAGGAAGCAAGGCAGTAACACTTGAAAAGGCAGCAGCAGTGAATAAGGTACAGGAGGAATATGGCAAGTGCCTCAAAGAATGGGACAAAAGCGCCAAATTAGTAACATGGGTGGACAACGAAGCAGGACCAATATCAATTATTCCGTTAACGCCAGCTCTCTGCTTCCAGAATAATGGCGAAGATGAAGTAGGGGAAAACATTGGATGCAAATCAATACAGACAATACCAGAAATGGGGATAGGGATGATTGTCTTAATGGACCATTATTGGGCTTGCGGCACAAAGGCATATGACAAGTTGCCTCCAAACTGGAGAGGGATATGCTCACTGGCACACGTTAACATGCCCTCCCTAGTAGTGCTATGGCAAGATCTGCAAATAGGAGAGTTCCCAAAAATGCAATACAGTACGAGGAAAAAGAGATCAATAGCACCTAACTTTGACAGCCCAGAAGATAATGACAATGCCAGAATGCTCACTGGGGTGAAAAGAGAAGGAAACTACCTGTGGGGACGGTCTGAAGAAGCATTGGATGAAGTACCAGCCTCCCATAGTCTATTCAGCAGAACACAAATGTTCTTCGCAGCATTAGTTCCCAGAGTACAGTCGTATGCCAATGCAAAATGGTTGCAGATCACCAGGTTGGAACTCATGGTCACTTTCAATTCAACAGTGAAGAGGTTCAATGCAATAAAATAATAAGCAATAAGGTTAGTGGCACTTTAGAACAGATATGTCTTGGCCCCGATGGCTATGGAAGTAGGGGTTTGCGCAAAAATAGGAAGTTCCTGTTTCATGTTCATTCCTGGCAACGATGAAGATAACAGAACGCTATCAGACGCAGTAGCCCAATTGACCCACCTCCATGCAAAGATGGAAGCAGAAGCACAAGGAAAGACAAAAGCTTGTTTACCTATCACTGTTCCTGGATGCCCTCCTGGCTGGCAGATAGCATGAAGGTACTGGCTGGAGTATTGATGCTAGGAGTGGCATCACTTTTTGGGATAGAGATGTGCTTTGCAAGAACACGGCAGCATAAGTAATGGGGCTACAACTACTGATGGAACTAGAAAACAGAACAAACGGACATCATCAGGGAAAGGGAGAGGCTGAGGAAGCAGATTGCAGTATCAGATATCTTTCTGCCTGGAATGAAGGTGGAAAACCCCTGAAATCCAAAAAATATGTCGGGACATGAGTATACTGTAAGCCTGAAGGGAAATGAGTCTATATGTTCTGGTCGTTTGAAGATCATGTCAATTACTATGGACATCTGGCTGGAATAACTTAAGTATGGCGCGTGGTGGACGAGGAATAAGATAATGGTGATGTGGTCAGACAAGTCGACCAGAGGGGGGACTGAAGAGGGGAAAGCAGAACGTTTCCCCCGGTCCCAGAAGACCACCCAACAAGAAGAAACACCTGAGACAATATGGCCGCCGATCATATGAACTTGCACCCATTCCATCTGCTCCCACAATGGAAAACAACCACAGAAGATATTCTCCCAGCAGACCCTACAAGCCTGCAGTGGTGCACATCCTACCTAGAATGAATAAAGAGACTCAAGACAGAGCTGGAGACGACTACATGGACCGAAGTGACTAAACGCTGAGAAACCATGTCACTTGTCATTAGAGAAATCACCACCACTTAGCCACGTTAGACATGCAGCATATGTGCCATCCGCACATCACAGACACGCACACACATCCAGGTACACGAAGAACATGGACACACAGCCCTATAGTTAGAGGATCGTGACATATACATACTGGCTGCATGTTTATTATTTTGCCATTAGGTCTACTACAGCACCGTGGTAACGCAAGAGTTTGTGTATAAGATTGCTGAGGCACATATACAAACAACCGCATGATATGACAGGAACACTCTAGGTACCTGACAGCCATAACACACAGACTTATAGTCAAATTAGAACATGTGTACAGCAGAATCCAGATTATGGCTCACTAACTCGAGTAGGCTACGATCAGCCTAGATGCGGGACCCAAAGCCTCACAGGATCATGCACAGCAGGACTGTGGCGACAGCAGCAAAGCCACTGCCAAGGTCATAATGTTGCAATTGGCATTCCTTCTTCTGAACTGTAGTAACACCGGCTGCAGGAGAGGTGAGCTCTCTGACAAAATACAGAATAAATTGAATATCATAGGCTCACAAATACGGTCTCCAGCCACGTGATCAGACCATGGTGAGGAGCTGCCAAGAGTACGGCCCGGGAGGAGCCACCTGTTCCACCGTCCAGACAACAACTGCAACAATATAGTTACAGCTACAGCGTAACACTGATGGGATGCAATATAGAATATTTCCAGATACAAGTGTATTCTTTGGTCTTTGGTAAGAAGAATATTAAAGCGCAAAAGCATAGTAAATCGCTTTATATCCAAACTAGAGCATTTGGTAAAATAGCTGTAAGGTGTACTTTTCTTAAAACTCTGATATGAATATTCCTTGTAACATACATAATTATGTACTTTTTCAACATTAGAGGCCAAGACCCATTGCTGGGTTTTAAGTTTGATTATTCTTTCATAATCTGGGCGGATTCCAAAAATGTCCTGTTTAAGGACCAATAATGTTAGGTGACCTTTAGTAAACCCCTGAAGCTCTGCAATTAAGGGATTCGAGCAGTCGGAAGCTATCCCTTCACCCAGATGCTGTAACCAGGCATTTGAACAACGGTTTAATTTACACAGTTTAGCGTTTAACAAAACTCTTCTCACACACCACAGTGAATACAAAGACGGAAGACTATATTCAAGCCTCAATACCTCTACAGGGACATCTTTCAGGAAGTTAATAATAGAGCACAATAATTTTGGTTCTAGTTTCCCCAGCCATTTGACCTGCACTGATGGTAAAACTTCTAACGCATATAATATTGAGGGATTTATACTTGCTTTATAGATCTCTACAAACCCCCCAATATTACGCCCCCCATGTTCAATATTGTTCTTAAATAATGGCCATCTTTTCCAAGTTTGCTCGAAAACAAAGGCCTCATAATAAGGACGATCAAATTTTACGGGGAAACCCAAATATATAAATTCCTGTGCATTTTGCAATACAGTACTTTCCACTTGCCATTCAAAATTGTCTATTGCCGTGTGGCTACCTCCAAGGCACATTGTTCTGGTGTTCGATTTATTAATCACCATATCGTTTTCCCTAGCCTAATCAGCAATCTTAGTTAATGATCGCTTTAAACCAATACAGGTCTGATCGAAAATAATAATGTCATTAGCATAGGACATGCTGACGATCTTGGTGCCGTATATCCTTGGCGGAAGTTACTTATGCAATGTAAAGAGGGATCCAAGTCAGCTGTATAAGCATTATAAAGAATGGGGCCCAGTACACATCCCTGCTTCAGGCCACAATTTATTGGTGTATATTTAGAATATTGGCCTTCAGAACTAAGACGTATAGATATTGAAGTGTTTTTATACAGGGATTATATGAAATAAAGAAATTGTCGATCAATACCCAATTTTTTTAGTTTTTCCCATAACTTGGGTCTAGATACCAGGTGGAAGGCCTTGGAAAAGTCTACATAACTGCAAAACAGACCATGTTCTCTCTCTTTAGCACATGTGGAAAGAAGAAATTGAAGAGTAGCAATTTTAGTTATGGTGTTGTATGTTTTTCTAAAACCTGTTTGAAAAATACCCAGAATATTTTTTTCTTTTAACCAGAGACTAAGTTCTTAAAGAAGTATATTGGCAAAGAGCTTTAGGCTGGAGTCCATCATTGCCAACAGGCGATAATTTGACAGCTCCAGTCTATTGCCCTTTTTAAAGATGGGAACCAATATGGATCTCTGCCAGCATTCAGGTATAATGCCAGTCTGGATATTATGAGAAAAGAGTACATTTAGTACCTTTACCCACAAGAGCACACATTTTCTTTAAAAACTATATTAGGGATTCTGTCCAGACCGGGGCCCGTGAAGCTTTAGATGTGCTGATCAGTCTAGCTAAGTTTCCTTCTTCGATGTCAAAATTAGAGAGGCTCAGAGGTCTTACATTGGTGGACAGCCGATCACTGTACAAGTCTGGACTAAATTCAGGAGGGAATTTAGGTGGTATATAGTATCAATCCTGACTATATAGTAGCCATGTCTCCTGAGATTTAGAGTTCAGTTCCTGCGGGGGAAAAGACTTACAAAAGTCATTATAATGCTGACAGAATGTACTTATATTATGTGTTTTTTACCAAAAAAACAATGTCTGCCAGTTTGAACTTCTAATGGAGAGTTTATGCTGTTTTAGCCAATTTCTGTACTTGGTTGACATATTTGTTAGAGCTTTTTGTCTTTCTTGTAAATTTAATTCGAAATCGTCTCTAACAGCCGAGTGCTCCCTACAATGTAATATTTCTCTTTCAGCAATAACATATTCAAAGGGAGCAAAATTGTTAGTGATTTTATTATTTCTAGTTCTCCGTTTCTTGTTTAGCAGTGGTTGCATCTTGGCAGTAACCATTTTTCCCAAATCCCACTCAGCCGCAACCAAGGCAGCAGTCAATCCATGGAGATCATGATGTAATATCTCATTAGTATATTTGATGTTATCAACGCACCAATGGAGGCGATGGCCTAGATAATTTGAGGTTGGCATTAAGCTTCTCCTAATTTGCAAAGGAGTGCTTTTCAGTTTCATATGCCAACCAAGAGCCCCATGGTCGCTCAAACTATTATAAGTGATACGTTGACTACAATGTTGCTCAAAGCAGGATTCATTATCACACAGTCTATATATGATTTAAAAATGGCACTTTAAAAAAGGTTTTTATTATTTTATATAAACATAGTAATTTACAGACTTGCATAACCATGTACATCATATTTCACATCGAATCATGACCATATGCCTCCCACACTCCGCCCTTGCCTGACCTATGTCACACACAGTGGTTCCACTTCCTTGAACTCTTTTTTTGCGACCATCCTAGCATCAGTCTGCTCCTTCACAGGTGTGTTCCTTCAAGACTTTAGTGCCCTGCTCAGAGGTGGCCAGACCCGCTACCAACTGCCTCCAAACATCCACCCCCCAGCTCCTTGTTCCATGCCCTCACCCACCGTTCCTTGCCACACTACGGTTTCTGCATTTGCCCATTTTAATAGGTCTCTCCACAATACCAGCACTACCGGTCGCGCATGTGCCTTCCATCCCATTGCCATGCTGCATTTTGCAGGTATATATGCCAATTCCTTAAGCTTACTCACATGTCCTGCCCTCTTGGGCCTTGTGAAACCCCCCAGCAGACAAGTTAAGGGGGGATGCAATATCCAGGGTGATATCCGCTCGTGCTAACGCTTGGGCCACTTCTTCCCAGAATGTTCTAATCTCTGTGCGGGCCCAGAACATATGAACCAGATCTGCGTTAACATCTCCACACTTCGAGCATGATTGCGCTGCTGCCTGGCTAAACTTAGCTATTCTGTTTGGTGTCAGATATGCCTTATGTGTCACATATGATTGAATCAATTGTAATCATGCATTTCAAGACACCTTTTTGTGGTACGCCATAGCTCTAATTCACATCGCCTCTGACTTTGGTTCTTGCAGGTCTGCCTCCCAACTTTGTCTCGTCTGCAGTAACGGATCTCCCATCTTGGACATCAATAACTCATATCCTCAAGACTTTGTGTCGCCCTTCTGATACATCATAAAAGGTCTCCATCATCTCATCTACTTGCAAGGGCACCTCATTCTCCGGCCATCTGCGTCTAAGATTCTTCAGAAGGCAAGAATACGTGAGGTGTTGCCCCCGGTGCCCAGTATCTTCCATCAGTTCCCCAAAATCCTTGGGCAACCCTTCCTTTAGCACATCTACCATTGTCATCGTCGCCACTCCCTTAGGTTCCCAGTACTTCTTGACATTTAGCCTCAATTGCTTATCTACCCCTTCTAGTGCCACAAGGGGGATCTTTGGGTAATACAGTGTAGTGTTCCCTAGTAACTGTCAGGCTCTATGCCACATTACGCACCCAGGCTTCAACAGCCAGGGCAGGCAATTTGCGTGAGGGTCAGTTATCAATATCACTTCTTTCAGAAAGAACGGTGCATTAACTGCCTGCAGTAACTGTGATTACGGTGTATGCTCATCAGCAAGCCATTTGGCCACAAATTGCAACTGGCTAGCAACAAAATATTCTTCAAAATTAGGCACCTTTATTCCCCCTTGTTCATACGAGTTCTGAAGCTTCCACAGTCCCACCCTGCACCTCAAATTATGCCATAGGAAGCTCCTACATATATCATTCAACCTCTTGAAAAAAGCTTTCGGTGTCGCAAACGGGACATTTGCAAAATAATTCAGGAGTCTCGGCAGCACCACCATCTTCAGCAATGCTGCTTGCCCCATCATGGACAATGGCAATCTGGCCCAAAAGGACATGGAATGTTCGATTTTGTCTACCACCCTCACTGTGTTGTGTGTGTTTTCTGTCTTAGGATCATGATAAATGTCCACACCCAGGTACTTAAATGTGTCTATCTCCTATTTAATTGGTAGCACCTGCAGGTTGTGCTTGGGCCTCCCAGCATACCCCCCAGAGTGAACAGACTTGACTTCTGTGGGTTAATTGTTATACCTGACAAGGCCGCATAGCGCTCCATCACATTCAGGATGTATTGCAAATTCATCTCGGTATGCTGCAGGCACAGGAGCATGTCATCTACATACGATGAAACCAGATGCCGCCCTCCCGGTGTGGCTATTACAGCCTCTCCATATTCTTCAAGTAGACAGACCGCCAATGGCTCTAATGCTAAGATGAAAAGCATTGGGGACCACGGACATCCCTGCCTCGTGCCCTTGCTTAACTGTCATTGTTCTGAGATGATTGTGCCCTTCTTGACCCTCCCATTCGGTATCGTATCCAGCAGCGCACTCTTTTGAGGTACATAGGTACAACAACCGAACCTCTCTAACACTGCTAATAGCCAAGGCCATCTGAGTCAAACGCCTTAACTGCATCGAGTGACACCACCGCCAATTGTGGTGTAATCTTCTCAGGTTATTTGTGATATTTCTGTGGGACATATCCCATTTGGTCCGAATGTATTAGTTTGGTTCTGGCTGGCTTAAGCCTTTTTGCCAATGAAGCTGTACGAAACTTCCCATCTTGATTCAGTAATGAAAGAGGCCTATATGAGCCATAGTCCGTAACTGGCTGGTTTGGTTTAAGAAGGGGGACAATTATCAACTCTCTCAAGGACCCGGGCAGCCTGCCCGTGTCCAGCGCCTCATTCAACATCGCTAGCAGTAGAGCTAGGACTTCCGTCCTATTTTCTTTATAGAATTCACTAGAAGCCCATCCGCTCCTGGGACTTTGCCCGTCAGTAGTTCCTTAATCACATACTCTAGTTCTTCTATAGTGATGGCCATTTCCAGCCTGTCTCTCTTGTCCGTGTTTATTTTGGGGAGACTAATCTCTGTCAATGCTTCTTCTATCTTTGACTTGTGGCACTCTGAGGTTTCCTCATACAGCTGCTTGTAATAATCCTAAAAAAATGTGTTCACTCTGGCCTGCGTCTCACATAATTCTCTGTCACTTCTCTCAATCGCTCTGATAGTCTCCCGTTTACTCTAATTTTTAGAAAGCCAGGCTAACAGGCGCCCAGGTTTGTCCCCCTCCACATGCTGTCCCTCACACATATTTCTTGTAGCTCAATTTGCTTAGCCTATTCCAGTGTTTCTGACAATCTTGCTGCAGGCGGGACACCTCCTTAGCCCCCTCCATGGACCCATCACCCGACTGCTCTATGGCTTCTAGTCTGCCTTCTGCTTTTTGTAGATCTTGTGCAATGACATCTTGCATCCCTTTTGATTGCGCTATGGTCGCCCCTCTCACCACTAACTTTAAGGCCTCCCATAGTGTACCTGCAGATTCTACGCTACCTGTATTTTGCTCAAAACATTCTTTCACCTCTTTCCTCGTGTTCCCAAAACCCTGTATCCTAAGTTCCTCAACCCTAAGTCTCCAAGTCGGAATCCTAGGTCGGGGGTGGGGAACTGCCACGTAATCAACAGAGGGGCATGGTCCGAGAGAACTCTTGCTTTATATTTCACCCTTATGAACTCTCCCAGGGTTTTTTCTCCCGCAAACACGTAATCCAACCTTGTATAGAGGTTCTTGGGAGCCGTATAATGAGAGTATACTATGTCTTGCGGACACATTGTTCTCCATACATCAGCCAGCTTAAACGCGTGTAACAGCGTGTTTAAAGCTTTAGCTGAAGGAGCTGGATGTGTGAATTTGCTATCTGATTTATCCATAGCCGGATCCAACGTACAATTAACCCCCCCGTCTATATGAACGCACAATCCCACACAATCCCTATACCTATCTATCCCTATACCTAAATATCTATATATATCTGCTGTATCTTCGATAAAACATATTTCCCGATTTTCCACCATTACCATTACCCGTATTACTATCATCCTACCATACGTGTCCAGGAAGGTCTGAATGACCTTGAATGGGACAGTCTGTGCCACCTAAATAAGGACCCCTCTGGCGTATGCTGAATATGTTGAGCCCAAGGTCACTTCGCTCCACTTCCGTGCCAAAGTATCTTGCTTTTCCTTAGTAAAATGAGTTTCTTGTGTGAGAGCTATATCTTTTTTCTGGCTTCTCAAATATGCCATTATCCTGTTTCTCTTAATGAAGCTGTTTAGGCCCCAACGTTCCAGGTTGCTATGTTAAGTTCCTCCATCCCATCTAGTGGCTCCAGCTCTCATTCTCTGCATGTTGCATTCGCTATCCCACTCCTGTGCCTATTTGTAGGTCAATTCCTCTCTAACTACCTCAACTCCCTTCCCACCCCATTCCCAACAACTGCCCAGCTCCATATTCGGTGCTCAGGCATTCCAGCGTCTTGCCCTTATCCCAGGCACTAGTGCCGGTGTGCAGGGTGCAGCAGGAGGATATGTAACTGCTAGTATCCTAACTAATCTAATCTAGTATGGGGTATAGGCTAATTCCTCTATGTGCGGTCCTCATAAGGCTCAACACTAGTGGTTCCTGCTTGTTAAACATTTTGTAACAGCGTGTTTATCTTCCCTCCGTTACAACCTTGTTTGATAATTTCTTATGGACGCATGGACACATAATTATACCTTGTTAAGCGTTTCACTCCTGTGTGTTATTTCTGCCTTTCGGCCTATCTTCTGCATTGTCCATCAGGTTCGCTTCATCCATCCATTTACTCACCTCTTCTGGAGTCTCGAAGAAGATAGCTCAGCTTTTGTATAGGACTTCCAATTTGGCCAGGTACAGCAGCATGTACTTAATGTTCGCATACCACAATCTCCTCTTGACTGACATATAGTTTATTCTCTGTTTTTGTACCAAGATTGTATAGTTCGGGTATGCAGTGAGGTTAGCCGATGCCCTTTAGATCGTGCCCCCCTTGCCAAAATGTTCAAGGATTTTCTCTCCATCCTTGTAGTTGAGTATCCGGGCTATTATTGGCCGAGGTTGAGCTCCGGGTGGCGGCCTTCTCATCAGAGCTCTGTGCGCTCGCTCCACTGTGAAGCCTTGCGTAAGGGCACATTGTCTCTCCTGGCTCATCCTTCTGCTTCTTCTGCTCTGGCCTCCAGGTTCCATACTTGTTGCAACACAGACTTCTTTGGTATTCTCGCCGCAATTATTTTTATTCGTTTGCACCTCCTTTTCCACTGTGCCTGTGCGTTCTGCCAACAACCTCAGATCTTGCCTCAGGAAGTTTACATCAATACTGATTGCATCAATTTTGAACTCCAGTGAGGCCTTTAAAGCTGCAATGGCTTCCAAAATGTTCTGGTCTCCACTCCTGGGGGCTTCTGCGCCTTGTGTCTCTGCAGTCGTCTTCGTGTTTTCCAATGCTTGAGCAGGCTCAGCAAATGTATCTAAGGAGGATTGTTTTCCTTTGCTTTTGTTGGCTTTGGATGACATGACAGCTTGAACAGCAGTGTCACTGCAGATCTTAGATTTCTCGGTGGACTGGAGCACTGTCCACCCTCGGGGAGTGGTTTACTGTGTTTGTCGCAAGTTGTGCTTATTCTATGATCAGTGTCCTTCGTGATACATGCAGTGGTCTCTAGCAGTCACTACAATGCTTTGTCAGTTGTTTGTTGTCTCGGTACCCTGGTATGAGAGCTGAAGCTCTCCCTTCTTGCCTTCATTACAGATTTACCTCATTCACTGTCAGCAATTTATCTCTCTTGTCACTTTTGACATGTGGTGGAGCTGCACCACTCGGTCAAGGCCCCCCGTTGGGTCACGTATTACTTTGGGACTTCACTTCCTCTCCAGGTGTTGCCAGATCCTTCAGACATGCAATTGCTCGTCTCCTGCTTTCTGTTGTGTCCCGGGTAGCCAGCAATGTAGTGTGCTCTGCCGTTGCTCTTTGTTTGGGTCCAGAATCACTCTTTACTGGTCCCAATCCACCATCACACTAGCTCTTTACAATGTCTACGACCGTACTCTGGCATGCATTCTTGAGATATTAGTCCAGCGTTAAGAGTCTTTTCTGGCATGCATAGTGGATGTGCCCTCCTAGCTTGAGCTGTGGGTCCCTGCCAGCCCAAAGTCCCTTTTCCACAGAGGGGAGGATTACTCTCCCTGAACCAAGTTGCCCACCTCACTAGTCATCCTGTTCAGCAGACCTTTGCAGAGGGTCTTGTCTTTTGTGGGTCCCCAACCTCCACCCACCCATGCACCAGGCTCATCTTGTGTCCAGATGTTTAGGGGACGCAGGCCACGTTGTTCCTTCTGGGTCTCTTTCACCATCCCAGGGTCACACCCTGCACCGCAAACCTTGCAGATCTAGTCTTCGTCCTATCCTGGGAGACCGCAGCCTGACCAGCGGTGCATGTGCGTGTTCCAGTCTACACACCTGGCTGCAGGTTGGGGCACTGGCAGTCTTCTTACTGGAGAACGGGTGAATCTTCTATTGATTATACTGATTTTGCCACCATCTGTGCTGCAGGAGCTATGTGGGAGGGCTATTCGCTCTCAGGGCCTTTCCAACATTGTAGCGTCTTTGCTTGCACCCTGGGAAGTGTGCAGGTCTGTTCCAGGGACTCATGTTAATACATAAAACCACCATATGACTCAGTTATTGCCCATCGATTTCTCATGCGACCAGTGTCTTGTCGGTTTCTCCCCCCCCCTTCTGGACTATCCGTGCCTCCTAATCCATTCATGTTGCATCGTCCCCCGGGTCCATGCTGGAGGGAGGCCGCCTTTGTATTCCTCGTTGTGCCAGGAGCCAGCAGTCGCCAACCCACTTTGGTGGCCCTGCTCACTTTCGGTCCATGCTGGAGGGAGGCCACCTTTGTGTTCCTCATTGTGCCTGGGGCCAGCGGGTGGTAGCCCGCTCCCGTGGCTCTGCTCACTTTTGATTTGCACGTCTGGAGCCTCAGAATGTATGACGTCTTTGTCCTCCCCGGTGCTGTCACTACCGGGACTTTTACAGTCCATACACATCCCGGAGCAGACTTTGCCCACGTCCACCGTCCTTCATCAGCACTCTGAATCCTTCCTACTAAGATTTAGTTAGGGCCCACAGGCAACAGTGTAGCTTCCTTCCTTTCCTCTGACGTCTCTCCTGGTAACATGATTGTGCTGCATACTGCTTCTCTAGTATTCAACAGCGTCCCCTTAGATACTTCGTAATCGTCTGCTTCAAATTCACCGCAGTCAGCTCTCTGTTACCCGACTTACAGTGAATAGCCATGGGTCCGTCGGGCAAGTTTCGTTTCAGGATCTCGCAGTCTTCAGCTTCACTTTGTCTCTGCTTTACATCTTGTAGCAGAGTTTCAGTTAATCCTTTGTTCCATTGTGCAAGCCATCTTGTCTCCGACCTTCTTCATCAGGACGCTTGCTTAGAGCTGGTCACACTTGGTCATCTCTGCATCTATTGCCCCCGCATTTGCTCTCCTGAAAGCACGCTTGCCTCATAAGTCATCGCTGCGATTTGGCCGCATAAACGCTCGGCTTAGTAAATAAAGGTGCCTCAGATTATGTAGGATCTGCAGGAGCACCGGGAACTATCTCCTACACCAAGGCCCCTTGGGCACGTCCCCACCCCCCCAAGTGTAATGATACTTATGATCATAGATAGGAAAAAGACCTAAACATTTTAAGTCAAAGAAATCCACTATTTTGAGACAAGAGTTAGGGCCCGAGGAGCTGACACTGCTTCCAAATGCAGATCCCTTTTGTTGAGATCACCTGCTATCACAACGTGGCCAGCTGGTGATCTCTCAAACTAATAGGAGAGGGAATCAATCACTGCATTCTGAATAGATCTCATTTGTAAGCCACCCGGGGGATCATAGGTATTAATAATCAACATTTCCTCGGATTTAATAGAGGATGATTGCAGAATTCCCATAAGAACATGAGAGGTTTTTTTCCGATAAGGAAAAGGGATCAAGTTTAAATGTGCTTTGGCGCCTATGGCCAAACCACCACTAGCCCGCCCTTTCTTAAAAGGGGTTGCATTTTGAGTCAAAGTTTAAAAGCCGTCAATAGAGATTGATTTAGTGCACCATGTTTATTGTAGGATGAAAACATCTGAGGCCTCTTACAATGTTTGACCCTCTGTTTGGACCAAAAATGAGTGAAAGCCCCTAGTATTCCATGATAGCCATTGTAGACAGGCTGTGGGCTCAGTTGGTCAATATGCCCCACTTATGGTACACACCATCATACGATATTCAGTTTCAGGCGCACATTGTCTTGCTCTGGTGCTTTGAGTTTGGCGTGTCCTAGCACCTCACTTTCAGAGTTTTCCATTGCGACTTGTCTGGTCGACTGCAGTTCATGCTCCGGAAGTGATTGTACCTGTCTTTTAATCTTTCTGCAGGCAATCAAGGTATAGCCCAAGTGGGAGAGTGAATCCGCATGGGTTTTTAACAATGCCACCATTAAAGGAGAAGGAAATTCCACCAGGGCCCATTTCGTAGAACTTTTCCAGGAAGGTAACTCAATTTTCAGATTATCTGTAGACTGAATTACCTCAAGATATGGGATCTGTTGTGAAAGATGGACAAAAGAACAGATCTATTCAGAAAAGGGCTGTGGGCAGTTGGAGTGTTTTCCTCAAGGATGATCCATGTGCCCATGTCTTTTAAGGCATTTGGATGGATAATCGGTATGTTGTTCTGAGTTTCAACTGTCGGTCGGTCCAGTTGTAATTTCTGTTTCAATGTCAACTCGTTTGTGTCCGCTTTAATAGCTGTACTTACCATATCCTTTGGCGCTGTGTTTAGATCTTTATTTGCAAGATCTTTATTTTGTAAAGGCCACACTGGGAATTTATTCTCAGGCAATTTCCCCCCCCCAGTCTTGAAGGGGCCATGTAGATATACCTGAAGAACGCGCCCATCAGGAGTGCGTGTTTCTACTAGGATGCGCTTTTGACTGCCGTCATCCTTAGCAAAGTCAACACCATTTTGTTTTATCTTTGCTGTTTTGTCTGCAAATTTGGCCAATTCGAAGGGAGGCTGTGAAACAACCGGTTGCCGTTTCTTCTTTAACAATTTTTTTAAACTCCGTAGGGGGAGGAATGTGTATTTCCTCCAAGTCCCATTCCACAGGCATTTTTTTTTTATTCCTTTCTGGGGGTTGCAATAGTGAGAAGTGAATGCTGCCATGTCAGGAGAGTTAGATAAATTCATATCAATGATGTCTTCCAGATTTGTTCCCGACCAAAATCTGCACGCCTCCCAGCGATCCCTGTTTTAGATTAACAACCATCTTCAATAAAGGGTTGTTATCGATGGCTTGTGATTAAGAATGATCAGAGTCTCCATTTATTGATGAATGGCGAGGCTCTGTGGAAAATAGCCTCAAAGAAGGCGGTAATTGCTGCTTGTGATGATGGGGTATGTAAACTATACCCTGTTTGCTGGCACTTTTCTTTACATGATGTTTGTTGTTTGCAGCAACGCTGCACAATGTAGCTTTACGAGTCATCATTTGTTAGTAAAGAAAAAGATGACTCATCAGCGTTCTTACCTTCAGTTGTATAAAAGTCAACAGGGTATATGGAAGGAGAGGAGGTCCCCACTCTGCACGACCCCACGACACTCAGCCTCACAATCGGGGCGTGCGCTGACGCGCTTGAGGTAGGCTTATGTAGGCGGCGCCTAGCAGTTAGTTCCCAGGGCCAAGCACTATACGATGATTGCTGCACTGTGGATGGTCTCCAGACCAGAGTAGCAGTCAGAATGAGTGACTCTCGCAAATATCACCAGCGACAGAAGCAGTCCATTTTTCAAAGCAACAAAGTAGCAAACAGATTGCTCAGTAACACAGGACCCTCAGCCTCACACTCGACGCATATGCATGGCAGTGTCCCTGGTTTATGTTGGTTCTACTGTGTCTAGCTCTGTCGCAACATGGCCCCTCCATGGCATATTAAGGCAGCTTCATTCTTAAAATGTTGTTGGTATCTAAACAAAAGTCTTGTCTGCTTTAGTACGGTTTGGTATTTCATGAAATACACCCCCCCCCACCACTAGCATTTCCCTCTTGTACACCTAGCACATACCCTCCCCTCACCCCCATACCTCTTCTCTCTCTCTCTGCACTTGCACATTCTGAATGCTCAGAAGGCCTGGTAGGTCCATCTCTATCTTTTATTTTTATATTGATATTCATTCCCATGTTCCCTCCCTGTTGCCCTGTGGGCCTTTTGAAACACAATTTATTTGATGGATAAGCGCCTTACAAATGCACAATAAATAAAAAATAAATAAAATGTAAGCTTTTGTGTGTTTTTATACTGTCTGTTCCTTTCGGTGCCAACAAAGGGGTTACATGTCATCGAGGTCAATGTGATGTCATCGGGTGTGTGATGCCACTTCTGCTATCCCTGGCATTTTGGTGAAATGACGTCCCCGTCAGGGCAGCAGGAAAATCTGTCAATAGCTACACTGACAGCTGGTATGGATTTGGAGGGACATATGGTATCTTACAACAGCAGGTAGCTCCATCAGAAATGCAGATCAAGTAACTGCTCTTCTGCATGCCCTATTATTGCCATTTAAAATTGCACTTATCCACTGTGCAGCTCATTAGGCGATAATCTCATGGGAAGCCCGGGGAAACGATACAGCTGATTAAGGCACAAAGGCTGCAGCACAGAGGCACTGTCACCGATCCTACTCCAGATAATACCTTTTTAGTAATATTCCAGCCTTTGCTGATCAACAATGAGGCTCCCCAAGCTCTGTTGCGGACACTACAGTCTTGCATCTCCCTGAAGAGCCTATGTCATGGGAACATGCGGGGTGTGTTAACAATGAAATCAGTATCTGGTACTCGCTAGATGGGACACCTATAGCTCCAGCTTTTGATCAATGACCGGATCAGGCTCAGACATCTGTCTGTTCAAATGGGGGAGATAGGATAACAAAATACATCATGAGTACCTGGTTTGTGCAAGAGCTAGACAATTTGTAGAACAATGCAACATATCCAAACTACACAATGTGGGTAAACCAGCAACAGTACTGATGGGTTCACGGACCACCACCTGCAGCATTTTAGGAGATTCAAATGGATTTTGTTCACATGACCCCAAAAAAACAAATACATTTTTGATATTGTGCATATGTTTTGTGGATGGGTCGAGTGTCCCATTTTTAAGAGATGAGCCTATGAATGTCGCTGAGAAGAGATGACAGAGATATTTGCCCTCCTTGGGGCATACCCACTATTCTAAGCTCACTTCTGAATTGATCTCATGACAATGTGTGAAGCCCTGGTGACGGATCAGAAATTCCATGTTTCCTATCAGCCCCGGAGTTCAGGGAAAACAGCAAGAAGGAGCAGAGCTGTGAAAAATAAGCTGGATACAATCTGTGCCCAAACTAAACGTAAAGTTAGACTGACGAGCTGCCCATGGCAATGATATACGTGCCTGGTATGCCCAGTAAGATTGCAGACCTCTGTCCTTTTCCGATGCTAACAGGAAAGCCCATGCCACTCTCGGCTGCAGCTCCACCTTGTGTCAAGATTGCAGTTGGTTTTAACAGACTTCTAACTAAATGAAGTTATGTTGAATAATGCAGACGTTTGGCAACTATTCTGAGGTCTTTTCATTCGCAGGTTTGTGGAGCTCTACCAGCACCGAAGCCGTTCCGGCTGCATAATATCCATGAAGGTGATGCAGCGTACATCCAGAACTTCACCAGAGCCAGCGCTTTACAGGGCTGCCAGCAGAGGACAGCAAGGTCTTAGGGTAAAAGACATGACTGCATGCCTACAATGGGAGGAAGTCCAGGGGTCTCCCCGAGGATAAAGACAATGCAGCATCACTCCTCCATGCCCCGTCACAGCATTTGGGATCCACGGCAAAACTGCACTCTGCATTTAAGGAGCAAAGACTGATCTCCAAGTACAACATGTGCCCCCATCCATAAGCCACACCTATCCCCACTGCCGTGTCGTCTGCTCATTTGAGAATAAACGCCTGCATGGGCCTTGTGACTGATACACAACCTGGCTGGCCCCACAATTTAACAATAGCACCTAGGCGTTGTCACGTCAAGAGGGTGCCCCAATTTCATTAGTGTGCTATTATAAACTGACAGGAAAGGTGAAAGTTAAATTTGAGTGTAGCCCATTCTGCGCAAAGGTGGGCAGCTGAACGCTGCATATTGGGCCCAACCAAGATTCACCAAACTACCCAGACCCATACTTGAGCCTCATATAAGGAGCTCCTGTTACAGCTACAGACTCAGGGGCCTGCATTATACCCCCTGGGTTAGTAGACAAAGGAGGCATGCAGACTTCATTGATGTCTCTCACATCTACCTGTGTGAAGTCCTGGGTTGCAATAACAGCGGCCTAATAGGCCTGTATGCTTATTGTCTTCTCCCTGCTTCTGCCTTCCGCAATCCTGCCAGATACCTGCCTCTCGTTAGACCCCTTGGGGGAGTTTACAAGGACAGGGACTCAAACTTCAATGGAAGTGCTACATTGAGAGACTTGTCAGATTGTATCCTCTTTCCACATATCAGAACACCATGAGTGTCCAAGGAATCTGGGACAGTGACCAGAGAGGAACAACACTAGCTTTGTGGCTTGTGCCTCTAAGTCACATTTCTTTTGCACCCTGGGTCCTTGAAGGCATGGATGGCAATGCTTGAGACCTGCAGGTAGATCACGTCCACTCTGGTAATGTCTACATGGTTGTAATGTCCAGTCTTCAACAACAGAACTCTCAGCTCCACCTTTAGTATCCCATGGTAGACCCCCATAGCTCAAAAGGGGTTCCCGAGCACAATAAAACTGATAACACTCCCTGTCATGTTGCATCCAGTAAATTTGAGATACAGGGAGAAAACCTGAGATCTGTCAGCCTGAGAGTTAAATGAAACATACTGCTGCGTATGGCCGACCTACCTGTTCACAAGGTAGATGATGTCACATTTGTAGCAGAACCAGCCAACATCTCTCTCTCTCTTGGTAAGTCTGTCAGCTGAGCAACTACGGGCACAAGCTGGAAAAGCAGTCCTGAAAGTAAGGAATGTGGTCTCCTTTCCAGTTTGCTTCCAGTAGACAATGGCCCAAATTGTTCCACAATTGATTTGTATTCCAAGTACAATTCCCGCCCTATGGAACACAAAGTGCTGTGGGTCCATCCTGGATTAACAAACTAGGAACACTAGAACCTAAGAGCTAAAGGTGTAGCAGATTGTCCTACCTGGTGGCCCAAGATGCTGCTGCCTACCATCGGCAGAATGGCCGGGATAGCAATGTACAAATATGCCTCCAGACCACCCTGCAACCTGACCACTGTGAAATGCTCTTGTGTGCTAGCATATCTACTCTACACTCCCAGCCCGTTTCTATATACTGGGCTCTCGTCCATGCACTTAGTCCAAGCATAGTGCTTGCTGGCCCTGCCCCACCAAAAGAGTGTACCTGTCCTACCAAAGGTCTGTACTGCATCTGCGGGAGGAATGAATACAAGGAACTACCACCTTTCTGGACTGGAACGTGTGCTTTGGATCATGGTGTGCTTGCTATCAGAGTTACTAAAGACCTCCCTCCTGGACCTAATAGTAATGCAAGAGACCTTGTCCTCTCCCAGGAAATAGTACATACTTAGAAGCCCATGCGTGAGGACCAGCCAAACGGTGGTGCAATCATGCCTCCCGCTGGCATCCGTAATCCTGATTGGGCAATAATTTTATTTAAGGCTGCTTGGAAATTCAGGCCAACGAAACTGTAGCTGCCATTGAAGAACTGACCGAGCAAGAGCTGAGAAAAAGGACTTTGCAAAATAATTTTGATGTGGTCCATGATCATGCTGCCCACATTGATGCTATAGAAACTTTGCCCAAGAATTATTCAATGTCTTGGTGGGATTTGATCAAGAACATGTTAGAGTCATTGGGATGGAAGAATGTCCAGTATTTGATTATTGTTCGCCTGGTGACTAAGAGCACACCCAAACTTATTATTTACATAAGGGCTTTAGGGAAGATTAGTGGGGTGCAAGAGAGATTAACACTAGGTGGTGCTAACAATGCAAAACAACAGATGTCCACAAATTTGTGGAACCCTCCCGTCCCTCCCACACCCTATTTGTGTTTATAAAACTACAATAAAACTTTTTTGCAACTATTTAAAACAATATATTGTCATATTTATTCCATTATTCACAAAAGCAAAATTATTTTTGAATAATATTCCGTCATATATTACATTTTCTATTTTTAAGTACCAAATATAACAATTGTTTTTGTGAGAAACTTAATTCAGCAGTATCAACTCATCAAACCATCCTAATTATAATATTTATATTTCACAACAATTTGCTCAACGCGTTTCGGGAATATTGTCCCTGCCTCAGGAGCTCATAGCGTCTGTATTAACCTTGTCACTTGGTAATATCTATAAGAAATCATATAGAGATACATTCAGTAATACGTCATCAATCTAGGTTCACTGTGCTAACATATAACTGTCATGTTTATTAGTGCATAGTCACCTGGATGATCTTCACACTCTTTATATTGTTCTTAGCTTTAAATTCCTCTGTCTTAAATGTCTGGTGTGTAGTCCACCCCCATCTACTCCTGAAAGGAGTATAGCGGCTGGAAAAGTAAAAAAATATATTGGTGTATAAGTATACCTATATATCCTGAAGGATATGTTTTATCAAATGGCCATTAAAAATAAGATTAAAAGTGACCTCCATGTACCTGTAAGGCTTGGTTCCTGGACCAACCCTTCTAATGTGATATTCTTAGTTAATGGTTTATGGTATCCCTTCAAGTTGTGGTCTTCCCGTGCTTTCTATTGTCCTCTTTACCCAATCTACATAAAGATAAATTCAATGACAATTCCATAAGCTTTTCTATCAAGGTAATAGATAAAGGGAGTCGTCAATGACAAGCTCTTAACCACTCTGTCCCTCCTTAGTGGATAAATCTTGTGGTCTCAGGACCTGATCCAATCTGCATTCCCTAGTTGCAGTGTTCATGATATTTTTATTTATTTGTATTTGTAGAGCGCACTACAGCCCACAGGCATCGCAGCGCTATAGCAGTACTCAAAGAAGGCTCGCTTAAGGGTTACAGTGAAGCCGCCCAGGTAGATAGACTTAGTGACGATACAATGCATGGTATAGGGTTACATACATATTTAGATCATGGTACATGGCGGGGATTGCGGTTGCACAGTGCAAGTCATACAAAGAGACTGGTTTTGATGGCCTTGCGGAAGGCCGCATGGGAGTCAATAGTCCTAATGTGAGGGGGGAGTGAATTCCAGTGGGTGGCTGCCATAGTTGGGAAACTGGTGCCGCCAGCCCGGGCTTTGCGTGTTCTAGGAATAGCAATCAAGTTGGAGTAGGGGGTTCTGTTAGGCCTGGAGGAAGGGGGTTTAGAGATTCTCTGTGCCAGGTAGGGGGGTGTCTGTTCATGAAGGCACTTGTGTGTCAGGGCAAGGGTTTTGAATATGATCCTTTCTTTGACTGGTAGCCAGTGGACCTGCCTTCTAAGTGCAGAAATATGATCCCTACGCGAGAGTCCAGTAGCGGCCCTGAGCGCATTGTTCTGAACAATTTGTAGTTTAGCAAGATTCTTGGCTGAGGTGCCTACCAGGAGGGCATTACAGTAGTCCAATCTTGATCTGATTATGGCCCTGGCAATGGTAAGGCAATTTTGTTGTGATATGGTCGATGGATCTGTGAAACAGATCATCACCAATCAATAAATATGCTTGTATAATGTGCAGTTCAAGACTACATAATTTTAAAAAATTGTACGGGCTCAATTCTTTCTTTCTTTCTTTCTTTCTTTCTTTCTTTCTTTCTTTCTTTCTTTCTTTCTTTCTTTCTTTCTTTCTTTCTTTCTTTCTTTCTTTCTTTCTTTCATCGGAGGCGTGGGCAGACCCACGCAGGCGCTTCCCCATCCTAAAGGATGATGTGCACCAGACCCACCAATCATTACTTAGCTTACATAAACTCACAACTCCTCCCACCGCCCCGTCTGCCTCACAAAATCCAACATCACACTGCTCCTCCTCCTGCCTCTCACCCCGTCACCTCCCAGCAAAGTCCTCCAACTCAGCTCAGCCACACCTAGCGCAGTCAACCAAACCCTCATCAATTCTCTCTCTTCAACATGTCTCTCACACCTAAGCAAAAAATGTCCCACAGTCTCAGGCACCCCACACACCGCACAGTCCCTCGACTCACGCTTCCCCACTCGAAACAGACTGTCATTCAGCCCCACATGCCCTATCCTCAACCGATTCAGCATCACCTCCTCCCCCTCCTCCATTCCAGACTCCCCGCATCCACCTTCACCGACACTTTTCCACGAACACCAAACATCCACCTGCCCTTCACCCCACTCACCCACCTCTCCTGCCACTCATCCATGACCCGTCTCACCATCACAGCCTTCACCTCATCCACACTCAAAGGCAACTTCACATCAACCGCTCCCCTCCTCATACCCTCACCCGCCGCCAGATCCACCAACTCATTACCCAAAATGCCACTGTGACTGGGGACCCACGCCAACTCCAAATCCATTCCCCCACGCACACACTGATCAATCTTCCTCCTGATATCCAAAATCACATCCTTCCTATCACCATCCCCTGCCACAATCGCCTGCAACCCACTCAATGAATCCGAGAACACCACCACCTTCTCATACCCCAACTCGCACACCCTATCAATCGCCAATGCAATCGCCACCAACTCAGCCGTACAAATAGATACATCATTCGTCAGTCGCCCCACTTTATACTCCCCAGTGTTTTCCAAATAATACGCCATACCCACTCTCCCAGACACAGGATCTTTCGAACCGTCCGTGAACACCTTGCATCCTTCCTTCCCTGCCACATACGCCTGACCCAAAGCCTTGATCTCACCCCGCAAACCTCGCTTCTTCGACACCACACTCGCCAACTCTAAACACACCTTTGGAGACCCCATCATCCACATCGGCCATCTCACCAAATCCATACCCGTCACAGCTAACAACTCGCCTACACCCCACTTCACCCCTTTCTCCCACATATGAAATCCCAAAGTGCCCCCCTTCCTCCTCCACCGGTCCCAATAGTGGTCAAACCTCCAATTATACTTCAAACATTCACGCACCGGATGAGCCACATTCTTCGCACTGCACTTCACCCACCACCTCATATTCAACGCATCCCTCCTCAACCCCAACGGCATCTCCCCCACAAGCACCTGCACCGCATTCACTGGCGAGGACTTCATCACACCCGAACACACCCTCAATGCCCTCGCCTGCACCCTATCCAACTGCGACTTCTGACTCGCTGTGAAACCCACTGCCACCTGACATCCAAAATCCATCACACTCAAAATCAACCCCTTATACAACATTTGTAAACACTTCTGCTGCGCACCCCACTCTTTCCCAGACACCGCCCGCAACAAATTCAACCTACGTTTACACTTATCCACCACACCATCCACCTGCAAATTCCAGTTCAACTTTCTATCCAGAATCACCCCCAAGTACCGAAACTCTTCTACGCTCTTCACCCTGACACCTTTCAAAACCAATTCTAACTCCTGCTGCACCCTTTTCCTCGAGAAAACCATACTTACACTTTTATCCACAGACACCGAAAAGCTCCATTTCCCACACCACTCCTCCATATGCACTATCTCAGCTTGCAGCCGACTCTGCACCAACAACAAACTCTGCCCTCTTACCCATACCACACCATCATCTGCAAAGAAATCCACCTGGCATCCGATTCCTGCCAAAGCCCGAATCAACCCATCCACCATCACATTAAATAGCATTGCACTAATCACACTCTCCTGCGGCGTCCCATTCTCCATCTTCCAAACCTCAGACATCACCCCCCTCACTCTCACCTGAAAGGTCCTATCAGCCAAAAACACCCTAATCCACCGAAACATCCTCCCTTTCCCACCCATTTCCAACAGTCTTATCAACAACCCGCTCTTCCAAACCATATCATACGCTTTCTCCAAATCCAAAAAGAACGCCCCCACCAACTCCCCATCACACAATGCCTCCTCCACACCAGTCACCAACCTTACTAACGGATCAGTCACTTACTGATTCCTCCTAAACCCACTCTGGAAATCACTCAATCGCCCATTCGACTCCAAATAAAACCCCAATCGCTCAACCACCATCCGTTCCATAACCTTACACATCACAACAGTAAGCGCAATCGGCCTATATGACTTACATTCCGTCGGAACCTTGCCACCCTTCAGAATCGCCACCACAATCACTCTCTTCCACAACTTCGGCAAAACGCCACTCTTCCAGATCTCATTGAACAGCGCCAATACCTCCAACTTACATTCCACTGGCAACTTCTCCAAAAATACATACATGACCCCATCCACCCCTGGGCTAGACCACTTCCCCTTCCGAATCGCCCCATCCAACTCCACCATAGAAAACGGAACCTCCTACTGTTCCTACCAAGGCCCAACATCCGCCAACAATTCCCGCATCTCCTCCTCAACCACACCCGTACCTATCCTCACCTCTTCTGGAAAATTCCCTGAACTGTGCACCTCCGCAAAATACTCCCCCAACAAATTCGCCTTCTCCCCTTCCTCACTGACCACCTCTTCCCCTTTCAACAACACAGACATACCACCCTGCGGCCTCATCAATCCGGACATCCGCTTGAACTGTTTCCGAACCTCACCCACACCAGAATCACTCCCCAGGGACTCACAATAGCCCCTCCAATGTCCTCGCTTTCTTTCCCTAATCACCCTCTGCACCACCGCCTTAGCCTTCTTATATGCCACCAGATCCACCAACATTCCCGTTCTCACCGCCCTCGCCCTAGCCTTCTTCCGTGCCGCCACTGCTCTTGAACATTCCACCGACCACCAAGGAACTTCGATCTTTCCACCCTTCCCTTCTCAATCTCCGGAATTGCTGCCGCAGACGCTGCTCTCATTCCCTGCACCAGATGCTCATTCCATTTATCGACCCCCCCATCCCTTCCCCATGGAACAATCAAATCCTGACACACTCCCTTATATACCTCCCAATCAGCCTTCCTAAAATTCAACCGACTCCCAGACATATGTGGCCTGATCCCTACCTCACCCCTCACAGTCACCAAAATAGCAGAATGATCGCTCCCCATCTCCCCATCCTCACGCACCTCCCAATCACACAAGCACGACAGCTTCCCAGTCCTCACATCCAACCGTGTACCCGAACCATCATTCAGCAATACCAGACTCAATTCATCCGCCATGTCCTCCAACAGTTCCCCATTCTTATCTGTCCGATCACTACCCCACAACGTGTTGGCACTGTTAAAATCACCACACAAGGTCCCACATGTCCCCTTATCACTCCAGACAGCACACCCACTTCCACCACCTCACACGGATTATAATAATTCAGCACCAATACTTCCGATCCTCGTACCCAAATCCCCTTACCCAATCACCTCTACTGCTCCATCCACCACAATCTCGCTTGCAACCAACCCCTTTCGAACTGCTAGAGCCACACCCCTCCGCTCCCCTTCATCCTATCTTTACGAAACAACTCAAAACCCGGAATCACAAACCTCAGATCACCCCTTAACCACGTCTTCTGAATACAAACCACGTCAACATTCAATTCCCCACACAACACCGCTTTCAACTCCTGACCATTCCTCAACAAACTCCTCGCGTTCCACTGCAAAATCCTCATGCCGGCACCCCACTCTGCTTCCGCACTTTAGCAACCATCCTAAACACATCCTGTTCTGCCACATCCACAACACTCAAAAACCTCCTCCCCGCTTCCACCACTCCTTTCGTAAGATCCGACACACTGATAGACACATTCCCCTGGACCAACTCCAGCACACTCACTATGAAGCACATAAACTCAGTTTTCGGGACAATCACCATTTCTACGCCTTTCACCTCACCCACCAGTTTCTTCCTTCCCACAGCCTCATTCACCACCGGCTCTTTCGCACTCACCTCACTCACTACCCGTGCCGGTTTCACCCTTGCTACAGCCTCCGCATAAGACAAACCTTCCGCCGCCCTCACCTGCACTACCTCTCTCGCCACCCTGTGGCTCTCACACCCCCTATACGCAGTAGAATGCCCCCCCCACAATTCACACACTTCTCCGGGGTCTCCACCTTGCAATCCTTAATATCATGATCTCCACCACACCTCCCACAGTGTCTCTCATTCCTGCATACTCTCACCACATGTCCAAACTGTTGACATTTATAACATCTCAAGGGCAACGCTACATAAACTTTCACACGGAACCTCTGATATCCCAACTCCACCACTTCCGGACACTCCGTCCTCGCAAACCTCACTGCCACAGTCGTAGATACCACATCCCCATGTGCATCTCTCCTCCCCAACCTCCATGCTTCCACCACTCCCACATCCGCCAATTCCTTTTCCACCTCAGACATATTCACAGACACTGGCAATCCATACAGCACCCCTTACACGACACACCACTTTGATCAATCACTCGCACCGCATGCCTACCCAGACAACGCACCTCCAGAATCTTAGCCTTGCTACCAGCATCCGTCCCCTCCACCAACAACTGGCCCCCAGCCATCACTAACACCCGAGTAACATCCCCCACAGCCGCCTCCACCCATCTAGCAATTTCCAACGGATTCACCCCCAGAAACGTCTTCTCTCGACTCTCAGGCTTCAACACCACCTTCCACCCACTGTCACCCTGCATCTTCTCCTCCGCAGACCCACCGCTCTCTGAGGCTTCCAGCCCTTTCAAAACGCGCTTTTCCTGGATTACCGACCCAGTGTTGTTCCGGGCCAGCCCCCCTTCATCATCCCTCGGGGATCTGCTGCGATCCTGTCCCCCACTCTCCTCCATCCCCCTTTCCACAGATGTAGATTTTATAGTCAACGTCCTCCCCCTCTTCACCCCCTCCTCCACCTTCTTTTTCTTTCCTTTCTCCTTACCCATCCTTACCTCCTCCTTAGAGCTCATTCACCCCCAGCCCCAGCCTTGAGAGTCCGCTCCACCTCCTCGAGCCCAGAACCCTCCACCCAGTCACTGCTCCGCCCTGCCTGAGTCCGCCCACTGTTCTCATCTGCAGCCTGACTCTGTTCGCATGATGATGACGTGGGGGAGTCCCAGTCCCGCTTACGGGCTCAATTAGGTCTCCATTTAGCTTACCTGGTTTTAACTAGCAGGAGCAGACAGTTGTCCCGTTTTTAGCGTGACGAAAAAAGCGGGTAACAAAATGACCGCTATTTATTAACAAACGTCATCAAGTCGGAGCGTGATGACGTCATACGTAATTCTAAAGCACAATAGTTTCTCGATCGGGAATTACGCAAATGTGTACAACCACCGTATGAAAAAGGACTAACGTATTCTGCAATCTGTATTATCTGTTGGTTTGTACTTATGTAAGTGGTATGACCCTTATATTGCAAAAATAGCATCAGTTGCCCTTTACCGGAATATAAATTACCAAATCTATGTCTATATATGATGGATGAAGTATAAAGATACCTCTGATGCTCAAAGTATGGTTATGTGAAGAACCATACTAACTGGTCTCTTAGTATTTCACATTTTGTAGTCATCTATTACTTGCCTATAAGGTAGCCGTTGGGAAATGCTGCTAATGATAGTGATGTGCAGGTCACTGACATTCCAAAAGTGTACAACCGTATTGAGTAGAATACGGATTATTTTTTTTAAAAAACTCTTTTTCTTCTCTTTGGTGCCTATAAGGCTGATGTTCAACACAGACGCTGATAATGGTAGTGAAGAAGGTTGCCTCTACCCTTATGTATACATCTAGTCCCCAGTTATGAGATTTTATCACATTTTAAATTTTAAATAAATTCAACAGCTGAAATATCCAGCCAATCGTATGAATGTGTGTGTTATCCTTGGTTAACCTGTTTTAATAATATGCCTAGAATACAACCCACATGGCTGTATGTCCTTCCGGTTCTACTGGTTCCTTATACTGTGGGAAATATGAGTGTTCTGAATAGTATTATCGAATTGTTCACTAGAACATGCTCACATTCTAGTAATTCTTGAGGTGTATTGACATATAAATCGTATTCTTAAAGACACTTATGTTTGGTAAATGTAATACATTCTGCCATACGTGATCATGCCAAGAACTTCCTTCACATTCTCCAGGACATTCGGAGATATAATCACTGTGACATGTATGTTCATTATGTTGTAGTTGGAGACATCTCCATGACAATCAGTAAAACAACATTGTTCAACAAATAGCAATTTGCTATTTACGTGTCTCGTTTATTTTTTAAATCCTAAAGGGGATTATTGTTACTCCTCCTCTGCCATCATTATTCACAATAGATCTTCAATATGAATTCCCTTGTTAGTCTAATTAGCTGTGATGTCATTGCCATGTTCCACACCTTGGATGGTGTCAACTGTTACTAAAGTTCATCCCTGGGTTTACAGAAAGCAGCTTAGCCTGAACTCTTCATTCATACCCTCCGGAAGTCATGCTATTCAGTGTCTCGATGCAGTAAATCTCTCTCTGATTCAACCGTTTTGCATGATTCCCTCCTCTATGTGATTTCTTTACACCTTCTAGGATGATGACTTTGAGTTGTGCGACAGTGTGTTGTTTCTCATTAAAATGTCTGGCTACCGGTGACCTAGTGTTGTTCATTCTTATGTTGCTTTTACGTTCATTCCATCAGACTTTCGCTTTTCTCATAGTCTGGCCAACATAATAAATACCACAAGGGCAGCTCAGTCCATATATTATAGATTTTATGTCACAAGTAGCAAAATCTTTTAACTTGATCTTATTGCCCTTCTTAGGGTGTCTTACATATCTACCATTGCAACAATTCAAGCAAGGGTAAGTGCACGTTTTTTTAGTAGTCAATGTTTGTTGTTTTTCTTTTGGTGGTCTCTCTGCCTTTCCCAATTGATCTTTCAGTTTGCGTCCCCTTTTATAGGCGATGATTGGAGGTTTAGGAAATAGCTTGTGTTTTGTAATTGAGGGTCTAATTGTATAAGGCACCAATTCTTCTTAATGAGTCTGGTCACTTGATGGCTCTGTCCAGAGTATTTTAAGGCACATAAGAAAGGAATCTCTTTTGATTGTGTTCTGGGCGCTATGAGCTGTGTCCTGTCCAAGTTGTGAGTTTTTGATGTGGCTTGTTCTATAATTTCTATAGGGTAGGCTCGCTCCAAGTACTTGTCTGTCAACTTGTTACTGTCTTCATCCAGTGTCTCCTCTGATGAAATGATCCTCTTAATCCTAAGAAACTGGCTATAAGGTAAGTTGTTTTTAAGGTTTTGTGGATGATGGATGTAATAATGTAAAGAATTGTTGACATCTGTCTTCTTATGAAAAATGTTCGTTACAACCTCCGTGTTTTTAATTTCTAATTCCACATCCAAAAAATGTAAGTTTGGCTTGCCCACTTCGATAGTGAAAGTGATACGTTCATGAATTGAAATTATGTACATTAGGAATTAATCTAGGCTGTTCCTGTTGCCCCTGCATATAGCAAAAACGTCATCTATATATCTCCTCCAGGAGACAATGTTATTTTTAGATCTTTCGTTGTTTGGTATTGACATGCTTTCGAGATGAAACATGAATTAATGTAATTATTACCACGTCATAGTATTGCTATGCTATAGGACTTCATATTACATCCAGATGCTTTGCCCGCTCTCCTCCCATCCATAGTTATTCAAGCATTATGTTGAACTCCTCAGTCTCTGTGCTGCAAACCAGTCACCGGGAGGCTGACCCCATATGAAATTATATCGCTATGGTGTCTGGGCCTCTTTCTGCTGATCCAGGACACTCACCTTTTCCCACCTACCCAGCTCGAACTAAAGTACTCCAGCCGGAAGAGATAGCCATGGACATGTTATCCTTCTCTGAACACCCATACCTTACTCCCATCAATACTGCTGTGTGGTATGAAGGCCCTCAGAATTACTATCTCGGACCCTCTGATATCCCTCTACCCCTGTATTGTCCGCTAAAGTCCTGCTGCTTCCAGAACTGGACATAGCAAATGTGGGGGATGCCTAGCTGCTCTGGGGTTACCAAATGAGTGCCCTCCTACACCTACCTACCTTCTGGCACAAAAGAACACTCGCAGCCCCACCCAAGTAACAGCAAACTGGAGGCTGAACATTCCTGTCTGGGGGGGACCCATGTTTAGACAAAAGGTGTCCCCAAGGAGGGATTGTTACCTTGTGCCTTACCAATTGCTATATGCTGGGACTCCATTGTGTGTTAAGAAACGCCATTTTAGTGCAACACATTAGATTTGAAAGGATTTTACTGTCTCTGCTGATCGGCTCCATACCGAAAAGCACAGCTTGAGCTGAGCAGAGCTATGTTTGCATCATTAGCTTAGAATATTAAAACCAGTCTACATTATTTGCTGTATGGAACGTTATTGTATACATTCAAGCTAAAGGGGAGCGAACAGTTTTGTGGAAAGCCCTCTACCGCAATACCACAGTATGCCCTTTCTGCAAAGAAAGGAAGTAGGCTGGTTGGGGGTGGGTTCCTGAACATCTTATCTCCTGACGTGCCAGGCTATTTATTACCCATGGCCTTCACCTTGCAGTCAAAAGGTATGTGCAACGTTCTTAAATCTATACATCAGAATGGTGTACAAAATACAGCTTCCCTTCAGCTTGAGGGTGCATTGCATCTGCAGAAGACTGGCCCTGGTGTGTTATGGGCTCTCCATCCCTAACATTTATTTACAGGTTCCAGTGTCTGTACGTTCGGTGCAGTCAGCAAATAATAGATTCCATTATGGGGAAACATTGAGGCATCAACCTAGGTTCTTCAATAAAGGCTGTGTCCTCTTGTTCCTCCTCTTTCTTTGTGCAAATCCATACAGCCTGAACTGTTTAGCAGTGCTACATATAAGCAGTGGTCCACTGTTGGTGAGCTGGAGAGAAGAGATTCTACATTCACAGGCAAATCTATAGACTCGTCCCCTGGTTCTTCCTCCTCCCTCTTGAACATCTTCCCTCTTCAGTTTCAGGGTTATTCTCTAGTATATCATCCAGATGGATGAAGTCCATTTGGGAATCCTTTGATCCCCATTGCTTCATTGTTTGTGTGACCATTCTTGTTTCTTTTTCTCCTTCTCTTCCCTTTCTATAATCAGTATGTAGACGTTAACTATGCCATGGGGATAGGTTGGCTGTGTGCCTTGCTGGGATTGGGCTTGTTGTGATATGATAGCCTCGTTCTCCTTTTCTTCCTCATAATCCATATCCTTGCCTTCTTTTTAGAGAAACGTTCACTACCCATGTCCCTGCTATGCAAACAGCTGGAGTGTCTCCCGTGCTGTTGTGTAACTAAAGGGTCGTGTTACAGCATATTTTAGAGTTGGCTTATAAACAGACATGAAGAAACGTATTCTTTACAGTGCTTGGTGTCAAAGCAGCTTCCTCCCCGACTGACGTGGTTTGTGTTTGGCACCATGTTTATATATTTTTTTTTCCATTTGGTATTCGCGATTTTAAAATGTCGGTTTTGGCCCCTTTTTTGTGTGCCCACGCTTTGGGTCTCCTCTGTCACTGTACCAGTGATGTGTCTCTTGCTTGTTACAATGTCTGGAAGGGCTGTGTGCTTTATCTGCCTTCCCACCATGAGCACCCCTTGTTAGTAGGGTAGGCACCCCCTTCTTCTAAGTATTGGTATGCAAGGCTTAGACGCAAGGTTTGGGGTAGGCGGGTTGCCTTTCACAACATTTTGGGCACAGTGACTCCCAGCCTTATACATGTGATGGCTACTTTGCTGCCCTTCCGTGGAGCTTTTCAGACATAGGGGCCAGCTGGGCAGGACCCCCCTGTTAAGTCGTGCGTGAAGTCTTTCCAGTTGCCTGACAAGATGGCATCCTTTACCAGATCGCAACATGGGTCATTCTGGGTTTCTGTCGTAATGTCCTCGATGTTTATCGCTCTGGGCCTCATGGTGTGGACCACTTGACAGATGTGCTCCTCCGTTTCTTCGGCGACTAACACTTCCTGCTGGGTGGCTGGTCGTGGGTGTCTCGACAGGAAGTCCGCGGGGTTGCCGCTGCCCGGTTGGTAGACAAGTTCAAAATCATATTGCTGGAGGTGTAGCAGCCACTTGGTGATTCTGGCTGGTGGGTGTGCCGATGACCCAATGAAGATTGGTAGCAGGGGCTTGTGGTCGGTGATCGCCGTGAACTTGCGCCCATATAGGTACATGTGGAAATGTCGACATCCCCATAGAACGGCAATTGCCTCCTTCTCTATGTGGGAGTACCTTTGTTCCGTTGCAGTGAGCGCCCTGGATGCATAAGCAATCAACCTTTTTGTACCCTCTTTCGTGACCTGCATCAAGATTGCTCCGAGTCCGACTGGGCTGGCATCCACAAATAGTTCTGTCGGGAGGTCCGTGTCGTAGTAGGCCATCCTGGTGTCCGTTGACAGGGAGTCTTTTATGTTCTCAAATGCCTCCTGGCATTCGGGTCCCCAGTCCCACTTGGTGCTGGCCTTTGTTAGCTCCCTCAGTGGTTCGGATAGTGTTGCTAAATTCCGAATGAATCTGCCACAGTAGGTGGCCATACCCAGGAAACTGCGCACCTCGGTGGGAGTCATGGGGGGGCTGGCAGCTTGTATGTCCGCCACTTTCTGGGGATCAGGCGATATGCCGGTGCGGTCGAACCGGTATCCAAAAAACGTAATTTCTGGTTTTAGGAATTCGCACTTTTCTCGATGGATTGTGAGTCCGGCGCTTTCCAACCTGCCCAGTAGTGCTTTCAGTCTCACGATGTGTTCCTTGATGTCCGGTGCATGTATCAGGATGTCATCGCTCACATTCAGTACCCCTGGTATGCCTCTGATAACCTCCTGGATGGTTTGTTGAAAAACCTCTGCGGCCGACGATATGCCGAAACTCAGGCGCTTGTACCTCCTCAGGCCCAAATGGGTTGAGAACGTGGTGATGTAGCGCGATTCTCTGTGTAGCTTCAGCTGGTGGTACCCCGCCTTTAGGTCTACCTTCGAGAACACACACGATCCCGTGAGGTCAGTGATGATTTCATCGATTGTCGGCGTTATGTGTCGCTCTCTCTTTATGGCTGCATTGGGCAGGCGCATGTCAATGCAGATCCGAACTTTCCCTGGCTGTTTGGGCTTCCGGGTGACCACCATCGGGGAAACCCACGGTGTTGGTCCCGTGACTTCTTCGATAATACCAGCGGCTTCGAGTGACCTTAACTCCTTCTCGACTTGTTCCCTCATGTGGAAAGGTGTCCGTCGGTGTCTTACTGCGCGTGGTTGCACTGACTGATCAATATGTAGTTTGATGGTCTTTCCTTTGAGACAGCCTATCCCCCTCTGTAGCATGGGGTGCTGCCTGAGAAAGTTCTCGACCTCGGATGTGTCGTCAACGTGGCATATGAATTTTACCACGCCCAGGTCTTCAGCCGCATCTCCGCTCAACAGGCTTTCAATTCCCGCCTTGACGACGTAGATCTTCGACCACAACTTCTGTTCACCATGCTCAAGCGTGGTGCGGAACCTCCCGATGACTGGTAGAGGTTTTCGACTGCCGTAGGCAAATAGTCGAGTGTCTGTGGATTTTAGCTCGGGTCGTGGAGCGAGGGTTCGGAAAACGGTGGTTGGCATGACGTTTACCGACGCCCCCGTGTCGATGGTCATTTGTATGTCCTGGCCTTGTATGTTGACCATGCATTTTCGTCGCCTGGCGGTTCTTTTCGACTGGGCTGGCCCTTGGTTTAGTGTCGATACTAAGTATACCTTTCGGCCCTTTCCTTCGTTCTCCGTGCCTGCTGTTTGTCGTAGGGCTGAGAGATCATCTCCTTCTTCTTCCGTCGAGGAGTTGACTACCGCTACCCTCCTCGCGCTGGCTTGTTTCTTTTTCTTCGATGACCCTTTCTCCTGGGATCCTTGTGGGGGCTGCAACGGCGTACTCACGGATCTGCACACTTTCGCGTAGTGATCCTTCCGGTCACATGCTCCACACGTGGTGCTTTGCGCCGGGCAATTTCGCCTTCCGTGCCTTTGGCCACCACACCATCCACATTCAGTTGGTCCTGGTGCTCGAGGCTGCCACCTGTTCTGGGTGTAACCGCCGCCATATTCGCTCCTCGTTGATTGTCTGTCCGAGATTTGAGCCACCAATGCTGTGGACAGTGACGGTTGGAGTTTTTGTAGGGTCACTTCCATGTTTGCGGCCCTGGAGTGGGCAAGCTCCCTTTGTCGGCCCAGTTCCAGGATGCGCTGTAGAGGGATACCCTTCTCACTGAGCACGAGACGCCTCAGCTTCTCCGAGTGAATTCCATTTATGATTTGCCTCCTAATCTCCCTTTCAGTTTTCGTAAACTCACACGACATGGCCAGCTTCCTCAGCCTCGTGTGGTAGGCGTCGAGAGTCTCGTCGGTGGCCTGGATGGTCGTGCAGAAGATGAAGGTTTCATAGTCTGGATTCAATTGCGGGAGAAAATGTGCTGTCAGAGCGTCCTTCGCACTCTGGTATGCATCTTGGCCGTCGTCCACCTCCAGGGAGTTAAAGATGCGCAGCACCTCGTCGCCCACACTAAGGAGTAGATGAGCCTTCATTTTTCTGGATGACGTGACGTCCTTACATTCCATGGCCATCTCGAACTTCTGTAGCCATAGCTGCCATCTGGGCCCACTGGACGATGGGTCCGTGAATGGGTCGAATGGTTGGATCAACGTCGACGAACTTCCCTGCGTGCGAGGCGGTGGTGACGCCATGGACAGGTTTACCGCCATTCTGGATGGTGTGGAAGGTCCAGGGGTAGATAGCCCAGTCGCCATGGTGATGCGTGCGCTCAGTCGCCGAGTGTCTACCTTTCAGGTTCGTGCGTGCCCTGTGGTGATGCAGCGTCCTACCGGCACATGTGCTCCGATGGATTGGTGCAGGAGACGACGTGCTGGTGGTGCCTGGGACGACACGTGAAAAAAACTCTTTTTTTTTCTTCACCCCACGAGGATGAGGTGTGGAAAAGGGGGATGAAAAGAGAAAAATTTATTTATTTATTTATTTTTTTGGGAGGGTGGGGGTCACGTGGTCGTGAGGCCCCCACCGGGTGTCCAAAAATTTATACGGAGCGACCGTGTGGTCTCCGGAGCGCGTGGATGCTCGCTCACTTCCTCGTCGCCATAGTTAAGTCGTGCGTTGTGCCGGAGGCCCAGCACGAGGGGCTGGCTCCGGTCCAAGAAGGCCGCATGGCCTGGGCGCGGCCTTGGCAGGGGAGCGCAAAGAAACACACACACACGCTGGCTCAGCTTCGCCCGGAACTGCCTACCACTCAGGGGGCGGGCTTTTATTAACATGCCCTACGTCACCGCGCTGCGGGACGTAGGGCGGATATAACACCCCCTAAGGTTTCTTTGTCTTTTATAAAGGGGGCAGACTCAGTCCCCTCAGGGCAGGATTTATTTATTTGACATTTATTTCAGCGCACAAAACCCTAAGGCATCTAGGCGCTAGTTACAGTAGTGCTTGTTACATTTCAAATGGTTCAGGAACATTTAATAGGTTATAGTATAAGGATATTGGTATGCTGACACATCTCTATTCTTTTTATGGGAGACTGCATCAGGCATGCGGATACCATAGTCAAGGTAGGTACAAGTGTGCAGAAAAGCAGCAGCACACCTAGTGTTATGGGGGCTCCGACGGTCATGCGGACATTATCGCTAGAGTAGGTAGAAGTATGCAGACATGCAGAAACGCACCTCATGTTATGGGGGTTGCCACGGTCATGCATACAAAGGCAAAAAGGCATTATAACGATGTTCGGTGATCGACTTAAATAACACTTGAAACTTCCACTTTTGACAAAGAGAAGTGTCCACTTAACGACGCTAGATGAAACAAATTAACGCATCCTCTGAGATCCGCATAACAGTGGTGGGAGAAGTAATACACAAATCAGGGGTACACAAGTTAAGGGGTACATTTAAGTCGAGGTCTAAGGGCATTTCTGGGCAATTCCTTCACAGCGCGTAAGACTGCAGTGTATAGGCGAGGCCTATAAGGTGGTACAGAGAACAGGTGTTGGGATTAAAGCCGGAAACTACAGTGATATCTAGTAAAGAGGTTGCTACTGTCAGCGGGTGCGAGAAGTTAACAAGGTTACTAAGCTTGTCGAGTGTTCAAGCGGTGTTTGTAATGATGGAGGTGTCGTGGGGACCATGGTGATTGTGATGATATGCCCCCGGGGTCCCTAGTTCTGCGTCGGGCCTCTGGATGGCAGGCCTCCGGTTCGCAGCGTGGGAAGGGGAGTGCAGCAAAGAAACACACGGACCACTTTGATCAGTGCATAAACCCGGACTGGCGTTATGACGCCAGTTCCGGTGATTCCTTTATTTCCTGTGTGTCACATGACCCTCGATTGGCGGGGCACGTGACACCACATTCCTCCCCAACTTGGAGGTGTTTGCGCGGTTGTCGACAAACATACATTTAACTGGTCTCTTACATAACTTGGCATACTTCTTGGATAAACACAACTTAATGACTGGGCTTAGAGTTCACCTTAGCGAGGCTTCGGCCAGCTTACTCTGTCCACGACATATCCATGCAGGCGGGACAACGGTTTGGGCCTCTCCCTCAGAAGATACCGGGTGTTTCTTTTCTCCGGTGCGTCTGCCCTTGGCATCTCGGTTTGCTGTCGTGGGCTGTCTGATATTCTGGGAATATCTGGACTTCCCTGTGCTACTTGGCCAGGGGGTGAGGGTGGCGCCTCCGCTTCTTCCCTAGAAGGCATTGGTTGTTCTTCCCACAGTTCAGGGGGTACCTTCCTGAAGTGAGACACGTTCCTCGTCACCGTCTCTCCCCCTCGGGTGGCTGTGACCATACTGTGGTTGGTGGTACTAACTGTCCATGGCTGGAGCTCGAAGTTGAGGGACATTTTCTTAGGCGGGGCTCGATTCTTGACAATGACGGTGTCTCCTGGTGTCAGCTCTCTGTGGCTATCTCGTCTGGCGATGCTTTCTTGCTCATTTCGGGGGTGTATGGGTAGTTCCGCCTGAATGGGTACGCCTAGCATGAGGGCTGCCGGGCTGATCCCCGTAGAGGAGTGCGGGGTTTGCCTGTGTGTTCTCAGGAACCGGTATACTGCTTTCAGCCACGGGTGTCCCTGTTCTTTGGCGATACTGATGACTTTGTTGAGCGACCCCATGAATCTTTCAGCGTCACCGTTCGCTTGGGGCCATCTTGGGGTGATACGCTGGTGCTTGACATTTACTTATTGAAAGTACTCGCGCAGCTCTTGACTAGTGAATGATGGTCCGTTGTCGCTTTTCACTTTCCTCGGTATTCCATGTGTGGCAAATATCTTTTCTAGTGTGAGGATTGTGGTCTCTTCGTTAGTAGATGCTACGTGTTCCACCTCCTGGTATCGGCTAAACTCGTCGATCACTACGAGAAGATACCCTTCGCCCGCAATTGTGCAGTGGTCCATGCTGACAGCGTTCGCAGCTTCTTGGGGCACTGTTGATCGGTTCGGGGTGTTCTGGCCTTCTGGATGCTTGGCATGCTGCACAGGATTCGACTAACTCCACTACCTTTTGTTGTATGTTGGGCATCCACATCCTGGACTTGAGGTATGCAGTGGTTTTGACGATGCCTTGATGCCCACTGTGTGCTAAGCGTAGAGCTCTATCTTCCAAGGACTCGGGCAGCACGATTCTATGTCCTTTGAGTAAGATGCCTTCTGGGGCTACTGAGAGTTCATGTCGGATCCCAAACAGAGCTCCGAGTTTCACTTGGGCTGACGCAGTGCGCTGGGCCATCAACGTGAGATAGTTCTTCCAGTTGCCAGCTCGGACAGCGGCAGTGGTGTGTTGCAGGACGGTGTCTGTTTCTGTTTCGTTGGCCACTTCCTGTAGGGTCAGGGCCCGTGGTTTCGCACAGGCGACTATGTGACAGACATGTTCGTCGGTTTCCTTCGCTTGGCGCCGCTCTCTGTCGGTGGCAGGCTGCCGGTGACTGGATAGGTAGTCAGCTGGGTTGTCTGTTCCGGGGCGATACTCAACCTCGATGTTGTAGGGTTGTAGCTGCAGCATCCACTTCTCGGTACGTGCTGGTGGGTGAGGAGCGGATCCACGGAAAATCGGGATCAGAGGTTTGTTATCCGTGAGGACTTTTGCTTGTTTGCCTAACAGGTACACTTTGAAGTGACGGCATCCCCATAAGATGGCGAGTGCTTCCTTCTCTATGTGTGAGTAGTTCTGTTCAGAATTTGTAAGCGCTCTGCTGGCGAACACGATGGGGACTACGTTTCCCTCGTTGTCAGTTTGGGTCAGGACTGCTCCGAGGCCGACGGGGCTGGCGTCGACCAGGAGTTCAGTCTGCCTGTCTTTGTTGAAGAATGCCATGGTGGTGGACGCGGATAGGGTGTCTTTAATTTGTTGAAACGCTTGCTGGTGGGAGGTGGTCCACTCCCACTTCTGGTCCTTCTTCGTTAGTTCCCTGAGTGGGCTTGCCGTCCTGGCGAGATCGGGGATGAAGCGTGCACAATACGTCGCCATCCCCATGAAGCTTCTCACTTCGGAGGCTGATTGGGGTGCTTTGGTGTCTTTTATGTCTCATACCTTGGACGGGTCGGGGGATACGCCCTTGGCGCTGAAGATATACCCGAAGAAGCATATTTCATCTTTGTTCAACTCGCACTTTTCAGTGTTGAGTGTTAGGCCCGCTTCTTCTAGCCTTGCTAGGACTGCTGCCAGTCGTTTGTGGTGGTCCTTCTTGTTTGATGCGTATACGAGAATATCGTCGCTGATATTGGTGGTCCCTTCTAACCCCGTGATGACTTTTCAGATTTCGTGCTGGAACACTTCCGCGGCAGATGATATTCTGAAGTTGAGTCGTTTATACCTCATCAGGCCGAGGTGAGAGGAGAATGTCGTGATGTATCTCGACTCTCTGGACAGCCTCAGTTGGTGATAGCTTGATCTAAGGTCAAGTTTTCTGAAGACTGTTGCTCCTGTGAGGTCTACAATAAGCTCGTCTATCGTAGGTGTTACATGCCGTTCTCTCCCAATGGCTGCGTTTGGAAGCCACATGTCAATACAAATTCTTACTGCATCTGGTTGTTTGGGTTTTTGAGCAACTACCATGAGCGAGACCCACGGGGTAGGCCCTGACGTTCTTTCTATGATTCCCGCTTTTTCTAGCTTGGCCAGCTCTTGTTCCACTGCTCCTCTTAAGTGGAATGGAATCCGTTGATGTCTTACTGCTTTAGGTTCAATGGTGGGGTCTATGTGGAGCTTGATGGTTCGTCCTTTTAGGCATCCGATGCCTTGGAACAGACCCTTGTGTCATCTCAGCAGGCTGTTGAGTTTGTCATGTTGAAGGTTGAAAGCGAAGTGGATCAACTCCAGTTTTTCTGCTGTTCTGCAACTCAGTAATGTCTCGCAGCCAGCATCTACTACATAGATGCGTGCTCTATGGTTGGCGTTTTTGTAGGTGAAATCCGACTTGAAGGATCCTTGTACGGGCAAAGGCTTCTTGCTTCCGTAGGCATAGAGCCGGACTTTCCTCTTCTGGAGGGTAGGCTTCGGGCAGAGCTTGCTGTACGCCGTCACTGGCATGACGTTCACGGTTGTGCCGGTGTCGATGACTACTTTCAGCAGTGCCCCGTTGGAAAGAACGGTGCACGACGGTCTCTTTTTCTGTCGTGATCGGTGCGGCTCGATGGCCGAGATCAGGTGTACTCGGTGTGTCCGCCTACTCCCCCTTTTCCGTCTGTTTTTGTCTCTCCCTTCTGGGGATGAGCTGTCGTCGCTGCTGCTCGTGTCTGGGGACTTTTGGGAGTTGTCTACGGCTCTCGCTTTTCCTCTTCGCTCTTATTGGCGGGAGGATTCTCTGGGTGCAAACTTCTTCCTGCGATCTTGTGTAGGCTGCTGTGTTGCGTCATTTCTGTTCGGTGGGTTCAAACAGACTGCGGCATAGTGGTTGAGACGGTTGCATTTCCTGCACGTGGATCCCCATGCCGGGCAAGACTCACCCTTGTGCCATGGGCCTCCGCACCATTTGCAGTTCCTGTCTCGTCCCTGTGCCGTGTTGGGCCTTTGGCTTTGTTTTGTGCGATTGCTCTGATGTTTAGAGATGGCAGCGACGTCCTCGGTGGGTTTAGGGCTGTCTAGCGGCAATCTTTGAATCGCGGCCTCCATGATCGCCACCTGGTCTTCTGTTTGTTCACGGAGGCGTGCCATTTCTAGGATGCGAGATAGTCTTATGTTTCTCTCAGATAGGATGGCTCTTCTTAGCTTTTCTGAGGATATCCCATTGATGATCTGAAGGCGGATGGCTAATTCTTCGTCTGGGAACTCGCAGCCTACCGCCATTTCACGAAGGCGAGCGTGGAATTTGTCTACTGTTTCTTTCTCTCGGTGTCTCGCCATGCAGAAGTGGAAACGTTCGTAATCTGGGTTGAGATCAGGCTTGAACATATTAGTCAGCGTAGCTTTGGCCGTGTCGTAGTTGTTGTCGTTACCACGATTTGGGGTCGCGTTGAATAAGTGCAGGGCGGCTGCTCCAATGTTGAGTAGGAGGAGCGTGCGCTTCTTCTTTGCTATGGTAATGTCTCTCGCATCTAGATGCATTTCAAATTGCTGTAGCCAGATTTCCCACCTAATAGCGGCTCCGGTGGTAAAAGGATCAAACAGTGGCATGAAGGTTGTCTGCGCTGGGTCTGGACGGTCTAAGGTGAGGCTCCTCGTGGATGATGAAATTGTGCTGGCCCGCGTGGGGCTAGTGTTTGGGCTGGACATGTTCTGGAAAATTCACGGTGCTGCCCTTCGGGGTAGGTTGGAGCTCACCAGATTTGGTTTGAGGCGTAGTTTGTGGGGGTTTGTGATGGCTCCTGGGGTGAGGTGAGGGCTGTGTCTTCACCTCCCGAGGTGCAGGGTGCCTGTGTTGCTGCTTGCCAATTTTTGCAGAAAAAAAAATATTTTTTTTTTCAGTGCCCCACGTGTTGTAGCCAACTTGCGGCATGTGAGAGAGGTTGTCCGTGTGATGCACGGCTCATTTGTCCGTGTGGGAGAGGCCCTGGCATGTTGTAGTGCTGCTGTGTGGACTCGCCGGGTAGATGCAGCAGCAGCTGGCCGTCCGCGTTAGCAGGCGGAGGGATGATACGCGGCTCCGCATCGCGATGATGAGCTGCTGTGCATTCCAGGGGCGCGGGTTCTTACCGTCTCGTCGCCAGTATGATATGCCCCCGGGGTCCCTAGTTCTGCGTTGGGCTTCTGGATGGCAGGCCTCTGGTTCGCAGCACGGGAAGGGGAGCGCAGCAAAGAAACACACGGACCACTTCGATCAGTGCATAAACCCGGACTGGCGTTATGACGCCAGTTCCGGTGATTCCTTTATTTCCTGTGTGTCACATGACCCTCGATTGGCGGGGCACGTGACACCACAGTGATCACAGGCATCTTCACGCACTGAGGCAGATTGAGGCTAAGGTAAGGTGCGAGTGTAGGAGACTCTCAACAGGGAAAGTTTAGGTAGCACATGCCATGCTGGCAGGGTGAGTGTATGTCAGCAGGTGATGGATAGAGGTCCATGGATATGTGCACCTCTTACTTGATGGTTGGAGGGGTGCGTCCTGGCCCAGGAGACACCACACAAGTCAGTTGAGCATCAGATAGCGGTGGAGGGACGCCACGGACAGGTTCCAGTTCTGCCAGGTCTCAGCATTTGCTGCTGTGGTGGTCCAATCAAGCTTCTCCATGCTGCCGAGTGCCCCTCCAGGCATTACAGGTGGCCAGGGCCGGAGAGAAAAGGTGGCAGCCATCTTCAGGGAGGTTTCGGGGCCAGTGCAGTCAGTCTGTGGTTGATTGAGGGATGGTGATGTGGACTTTGCCCCTCGATGGTGGGGGGCACAACCTTCCTGAAAGGCAGCCAGCCTGCAAGGACAGAGGCCTTAAAACCAGGCCTATAATTCAGGCCCTGTTTCGTCTCACGGCTCAGCCAGGTCTCAGCATTTGCTGCCGTGGTGGTCCAATCAAGATGCACCATGCTGCCGAGTGCCTCTCCAGGCATTACAGGTGGCCATGGCCAGGGTCAGAGCCAGAGAGAAAAGGTGGCAGCCATCTTCAGAGAGGTTTCAGGGCCAGTGCAGTCTGTGGTTGAGGGATCGTGATGTGGACTTTGCCCCTCAATGGTGGAGGGTTGGCGGGGCACAACCTTCCTGAAATGCAACCAGCCTGCAAAGACAGGGGCCTTAAACTGGGGCTTTGATCCGAGCCCAGCTTCCCTCATGGCTCAGCCGGGTCTCCACATTTGATGCCATGGTGGTCCAATGAAACTGCTCCATGCTGCCGAGTGTCTCTCCAGGCATTACAGGAGGCCAGGGCCAGATGTACCTGCTTCCCCAATCACTCAACTTTGGCTAGGTCAACAAACTAGAGGTATCTACTTTGGCAGCTTGCATGGCATACTCTGCCCATGGCTGTTGCTTTTTGGTGTTTTCGGCATGAATTTCCTACAGGCTGCACAGGACTCCTCTGCATAATCCCCGAGTAGGAAGTGATTACACACCTTCTGGATGTCACACCTCAGAAACCTAGAATTACATTTAGGGCAGAACTTAAACCGAGTCTTCTCCATTAGAAGTCAGTGCTAGGAATTCGAGACCACAACCTTAAATATACAGTTAAAGTAATTATTTTGATATGACCTGTCCCTTACGCCATATTTGGCAGATTAGATGAATGCCCCAATTTGGGAGAATCAACAACTCTCGCCAAACCTGAGATGTCATCATCAAAGATTTGGTTCTCCGTTAGCGTTGTGCTGCTCAATAATCATTTTGTTTCTGACTCCCGAGAATAGATTGATGGCAGAAAAATACTTTGAGGTTGTCGACTCAAGTAGCATTGTGGATACAGGTAATATATAAATAATGGAACAGGATTGTCTACGCCCATCTTTTACTTTGGAAGTAAACAATTTGTAATACTCCAAACCAAACAACGGATGATGGTTTAAGCATAGAAGGGTATATGGTAAGAAATCAGGCCATTACTTTATAGATCATGTTCATTCAAATGCATTCTGGGACTTTGTTAATTTAATGGAGTGACAGATTTTATTTTTCTTGTATTTATAGGGTGTCCTGCCCAGACCCTGCTCCTCTACTCTTGCTCAGGTCAATCTGCACAAATGGGTAATGCACATTCACCAGTTACGACACACGCTATGCTGGGGACCAACCACTGTGTTAAACACAAGCCTGGCAACAGAATCAATGGTCTTAACGCCTACAGGCAGCCCAGTTACATTTACTCACCTGGGAATAACACCCTTAAACAGCAAATCACAAAAAGTGGATTTAAAAAAACACACTGCACAAATATATGAGTATATGTAAGTTTATGACAAACAGTACTTGCCAAGTAATCATTTTTCTGCTACTTGTATCTGCTTAGAATCACATGCTTGGCATAGGCCAACATCTAGTGGTTGTTGAGGAGTATTACATTAGTCCTTGTGTTTGGAGTGCCATCTTGACTGCTACAAGTGCTAGTACAGGCATTAGCATACTTGATCGAAAATGATGTCACCCTTTCAATCTGACCAAATTATTGTGATTGTTTTTGTGGGAAATCTGGTCACATTAAATTAACAAGTTACTTACCAACTGGTAACGTTCTTTTGATTGGATGTTCCTTCAACGTATTCCTCATCTTAAATGTATTCCATCCAGCTTTGCTGCTCTTTGTACACTTTTATGGCAGAGGGCACCGTGCGTCGATGTTGTCGAGTCGATGGTCCTTCGAAGGCCTCTGCCGAGGGTGACGTCATCGGGTGTATAAGTAGCATGCGCGGCGCCCGTTGGCCTCAGTTCTGGTTTTCCCCCTTTTTTTGCCTGTGATCTTGTACTGTGTAGATTGTGCCGGCAGACAGGTATCAGCCTTGCGAGATTTGAGATGCCAATAACCCGGAAAAATCTACAGAGGGGTAGGTTGGGAGGGCGACGAGGAATACGTTGGAGGAACATCCAATCGAAAGAACATTACCAGTTGGTAAGTAACTTGTTCTTCGAGTGGATTGTGTCCTCCAACATATTCCTCATCTTAGATAGACTCCCAAAGCAGCATTTTGTTACTTTCTCTGGAGGAGGGGTCCGTTTTTTTTTTTTAATCAATGCCTTTAAATGGCGGAATAAAGCACTGCTTTTCCAAAAGTCAGCTCCCTAGACCGGGAAGCATCCGTGCTATAGAATTTTGAGGTGTGAAGTGAAGACCATGTTGCTGCTTCGCAAATGGACCTTATTGGGGCACCTCTTTGAAGGGCCGTGGAAGAGGCGATGCCGCTGGTGGAATGAGCCCTCAACCCTTCTGGTGGGTCTTTTTGTGCTAGTCTGTAGCATTGTGAAATGCAAAGTACGATCCAGCGTGAAATTGTCTGTTTTGTTACCGATTGACCCAGCTTCCTTCCTGTGTAGCCTATAAAGAACTGGTTGTCCACTCTAAGCCTAGAAAGTCTACAGATGTAAAAGCTTAAAGCTCTTTATGGATCCAGTCTATGTAATCTTTCTTCCTCCTTAGAAGGATGAGGTGGAGGATAGAATGAGGGTAAAATAATTTTCTGATTTAAATGAAAATCAGATATTACTTTTGGTAAAAATGATGGCTTAACCCTCAATACAACCCTGTCCCTATGGAACACAGTATAGGGTGGCCTAGAAGACAGTGCCTGAAATTCGCTCACTCTTCTTGCCGATGTTAGAGCAACTAAAACGGCTGTTTTCCGTGTTAGAAAACTTAATGGACACGTGTGCATAGGCTCAAAAAGGGCACACATTAAGAATTTTAGGACTAAATTTAGATCCCAAATCGGTACTTGAAATGGGTGAGGAGGAAACACATTAGTGAGACCTTTTAAGAATTGTGTTATCAAAGGTATTTTGAAGTAGGAGCATTCTTCTGATGAGCGCTTGAAAATGGAAAGTGCTGCAAGGTAACCGTTTATTGTTCCGATATTCAGACATCTATGTGATAGGTTCAGAAGGAAAGATAGTACTTCCAGAATAGAACATAGAAAAGGATCGACATTCTTTTCCCTGCACCAGTTGCAAAACTTTTTCCAACGGCAACAGTCTAGAGACTTTGTTGCTGGCCTTCTTGCCGAAAGCAACACCTCCATAACATCATCTGGAAGGTTCCAATCCCTGTATCTCAGCCTTTCAGATACCAAGCATGAAGGTTGAGTGTTCTGACCTCTGGGTGGAGAACCTGAGCTTCCATTTGAGAGAGAAGGTTCTCTCTCTGAGGAAGACGTACTGGAGGACAGATGGACATATCTAGAAGGTCCGGATACCACGTTCTCCTGGCCCAATCCGGGGCAATTAGGATCATGTGGCTCCCGAAGCGTCTCAGCCTCCTGATGACCTGAGGAATGACGGGAACGCGTACAATAGTGGGAAAGTCCAATCCACCACAAACGCGTCCCCCAGGGCTCCTCTCGGGGGGAAATTCCCTTGAGCAATACCTTTCGCATTTTCGGTTGGTAATGGTTGCAAATAGGTCTACCTGAGGGGTTCCCCAAAGGGCGAAGATCTCTTGAATGACTTCCTGAGCCAGTTCCCATTCGTGGGACACTGTGCTCTGCCTGCTCAGAGCATCTGCCGTCATATTCTCTTCCCCGGCTAGATGAATTGCCGTTAAAGAGATTCCCTCCTAAATCGCCCAATACCAGAGCTGCATTGCCTCTCTGCACAGGGGTAGTGACCCCCACACCTCCTCTTTTGTTTAGGTAGTGCATGGCCACTGTGTTGTCCGTCATTATCAGGACATTCTTTCCTCTGACAGATGGCAGGAAGGCCTTCAGCACTAGTCTGATTGCCCTCAGCTCTAAAAGATTGATATGTAGTTTGGACTCCGATGGAGACCAACGACCGTTGATTGTCAAATCGTTGGCATGAGCTCCCCACCCCAGGAGTGAGGCGTCCGTCACTACTGTGATCTCCGGCCATGGTTGCCAAAAAGGTTCTCCTTTTAGGATGTTCTCTGTACAGGTCCACCATAGAAGGTCTTGTTTGACCTTGTTCGGAATCTGAAGAAGATCCGTCATTTGACCCGAGAACTGCGACCACTGAGTCTTTAGGGCCCATTGAAGGGATCTCATCCTCAAGCGTGCACCAGAAAGATGCAGGATGCCATTAGGCCGAGCAACCTTAAAAAGTCGTAAGCCTGGAGATTTTGGGCATTTTGGAATTTGGAAACCATCTGAAGAATGTCTTGAGCCCTCGTCTTGGGAGGCGAGCTCTTTCCCAAGGATGTGTCTAGTACAGCTCCTATTTACTGAAGCTGTTGGGAAGGTGTCATTTGAGACTTCTTTAAATTGAGGGAGAAGCCCAGTTTGTGGAGGAAGTGGCAGGTGACTTTCAGATGATCAAGTGCCTGCTCGGCAGAGCGCGCTCCGATCAACCAATCGTCCAAGTAGGGGTAGACATGAATCCTCCCTCTCCTGAGGTGCGCTGCCACCACTACCATTAACTTGGTGAAGACCCTCGGGCGGAGGTCAACCCGAATAGCAGGACTCGAAACTGATAGTGTGAGTCGCCAACTACGAACCTCAGGTATTTTCTGTGTTTGAGATGAATCGGCACATGAATATAAGCATCCTGGAGGTCCAATGACACCAACCAGTCCTGGAGTTGAAGGACCTGAAGGATCTGAGAAAGGGTAACCATCTTGAATTTGTCTTTCCTGAGGAACTTGTTCAGGTTTCTTAAGTCCAAGATGGGTCTAAGTCCTCCGTCCTTTTTGGGGATCAAAAAATACGGGGAGTACCATCCCTTGTTCCTCTCCACTGCAGGTACTGGTTCTGTAGCACCTTTCTCCAGCAGGGTTAGAACTTCCTGCTGTAGGAGCGGGTTTGAAGACTTCAACGGGTGTCTCCCTGGTGGATTGCTTTGAGGTTGCTTTAGTAAAGGAAGGCAGTAGCCTTGGGCTATTATTTCTAGAGCCCAAACATCTGAAGTAATGGCTCGCCATTCTTGCAGATGCTGCAACAGCCTGCCTCCTACCAGTGTTTTGTGGTGCAAGTCCTCAAAGTGGTTTTGTGGCGGATGTTGCAGCCGCTGATGGCAAAGATGCTGCAGCTGGAGCTGGCTTAGCACGTTTTCGTCATCCACCACGAGTGGCCTTTCTTTGGCCCCTTTGACTGGCCATTCCTCTCGTCTTCCCATATGAGGTGTAATAATGATAGGATCGTCCCCTCCATGATTGCCCTTGCGCACGAAAAGGCTGAGGTTGCCTAATAGCAGCTCCTAAAGATTTGGTGGCTGCTTTTGAGGTCTGCAACCTCTCAAGGCTCTCGTCAGCCTTGTTGCCAAAATGGTGAGACCTGTCAAAAGGCATGTTCAGAAGGCGGTTCTGTACGTCCGGTGCAAAACCCGACTTCCGTAACCACCCAAACCTGCGCATTACAGTGCTAGTGCCCATGGACCTGCTTAAACTATCCGCAGTGTCCAATCCAGATTGAAGGCATTCCTGCCTGGCTTCCTTTCCATCTCTAATGATGGCTAGGAACCCTTCCCTTTCTTCCCATTCTGGTATGTGCTCCGCCGCCATTGCGATGCACTCCCACAGAGTGTACAAAAATGTTGCCAAGGCACATGTGGGGTTGGCAGATTTTAAAGCCATGCTCCCGGCTGAAAATACCTTCCGTGCCCAACCATCCACACGCTTATCGTCCCTGTCCGGAGGGATAGACAGGTATGCAAGTTTGTTGGAAGCTGTAGCTGCCTGTATGACCAGACTCTCGGGAGTTGGATGTTTTGACAGATAGCGGGGTCGCTACTGGCTGGGCGGTATTTTGATGCAAGGGACTTATTTACCGGAGGAATAGAATCCGGAGTTTCCCAATTCTTGGCCACCCTGTTTTGTAAGGCTTCATGAAAAGATAGTACTGGGTCTTCAGTGGGACCATGGTCCAATATGTCTGTTAAATCGTCTTGGACGAATTGGGCTGGTGGTCTAGCCCATCCCAAGTAATCTACCACCTTGGTCATTAACTGACGGTAAGATGGACTGGCATGCTCTCCTGGATCTGGTCTTCCAAAGTAATTCTCAGGAGAAGTGTCAATGCCACTTGCATTATGTAAAGACTCCACCAAATCTCTCATTCTGCTTTCCTCTGAGGTCAAGCATTCTGGGACATTTGGGGTACCTTCTTCCAATCCAAAAGGTACATTTTCCTCCTCAGATCTCTCCTGTTCCTCAAAAATTGAGGTCAAGGATTTGAAAAACTCCTTCCTAGGGAGAGGCTTGAAAACCTTCTCTGGGAGAGGAGGAGGAAGAGGTGTAGTACCAGGCTCTGAAGAAATTACATTTTTTGTAACTTTCTCCTTCTCTTTTTCTGGCTGCCAAGGCTTGGTTGGAGCCTTTGGCGCTGAGGGTTTCGGCGTCGACGTCGATAAAGGCGTCGACAGTGTCAACGACATAGTGGTCGTCGATAGAGTCTGCTTCGAGGGCGTCGAGGCATTCTTTGACGATTTTCCCTTCGAGGTGTTACAGGTCTCGGACGGCGTAGGTGATCTCGAGCGGTCAACTCGACTCGAGCGTTTATCGCTCAGCGTCCTGGAAGGTTCCCTATCCTTCCTTTTACGATCACCTGGGCTCGAGGGCACGCGAGTGTCGGAGCGATGACGCTCCCGGCCGGCTTCCGAAGAAGGCGTGGACCGAGGCTTCGCCTTCACAAACACCTCCATCATTTTGACTCTGAATGCTTCCCACTCTTCGGAAGACAAATGTTTCGTGGGGCATTTCATCCTTTTCGGAGACTCGTCTGACAACGAGGTGGAGGGAGACCTGTGGCGTCGTTTCTTTGATTTTTTTGACGAAGACGACAAGCGATGAGAATCGCTTCGGGATCTAGATCGATGCCTTTCGCGTCGAGGAGATTTCTCCTCATGGAGTCTCTACTCGATGCTAGAGGCTTTTCGATCCTTCCGACCTACTTGTAGCTTTCCTCTCCTTTCTCGCAAGGCCTTCCCCGTCATCGCCTGACACTTCGAACAGGCCTCCATGTCGTGGCCTTCTCTGAGGCACCACAAACACTTGCGGTGCGGGTCCGTGATCGACATTTTTGAGCCGCACGACTTGCGTTTCTTGAAACCCGATCTCGAGGTTGTGGTCGGTGTCGATGACAAGGACATATTTCTTCTTGTTTATATATATATTCTTCAGAGAACTCGAGGCGCACCAAATGTCCGAAGCAACGTAACTGCAGAAAAACAGAACTGAAGCCAACGGGCGCCGCGCGTGCTACTTATGCACCCGATGACGTCACCCTTGACGGAGGCCTTGGAGGGACCATTGTCTCGACAACATCGACACACAGCCCCCTCTGCCGAAAAAATTTCCGAAGAGCAGCAAAGCGGGATGGAATACATCTAAGATGAGGAATACGTTGGAGGACACAATCCACTCGAAATATATATATATATATATATGGGGTGCAGTAAGGGAATATGTAAGGGGGGGTGGGAAGTGGGGGTGCAGAGGGTCGCCCCCCACATTTTAGAAAAAAAAAAACCAACCAAAAGAATTTCGGTCAAAAAGGAAAAGGTCAAATATTTTCGATCAAGTAGACCTAAACCCTAGTACGTTCATGTGGTTTTCTTTTGTAGAACTGAACATTTCCCTTGAGCAGTGAGGTGTGGACAATGTTCTTCCCCTCTCCCCACAGCCTGTCAGGGAAGTGTCTGTTGTAATGGTTATGTGAATTGGAGGGTTGACAAAAGGTTGTCCTTTCAACAGGTTTCCCACTACTTCTGTGCCAAAGCCAGCCTGTGCAAGACCTCCACTAGACAGCCTCATTCACCTTCTGCTTGCGACCATTGTTCCGCCAGCCAATGCTGTACTGCGAGTCTTGCATGAAGAACGATGAAAATACAAGATTTAATTAGGCCGATCAGATGTATTACCTTTCTGACTGTTATCTGATGGCTCGCTGAATAACTAGGGATCTAACCCAATAGACTTTGTACCCTTTCATTAGAACGGTAGACTAGTGCCAACTTGGTATTTATTAGTGCCCCAAGGAACTGCTCGCTTTGGCTTGGAACTATGCTGGATTTCTTCTTGTTGATTGAGATGCCTCGCTCTATTGTAGCTTTTGTGTGCAAGCAAAACAAAAGGTGATGGCTGGAAGGTTTAGAATTAATCTTAAACCTTTGGCACAGCTATGGGCTACCCTCCAGACCTTCATTCTGCAGCTTCCCAAGCCATTACAGAAAGAAAGACCATATGCAAATCATGCTCGATCACACTCCAAAAGGGGCAGTGAATCCCAAACTGCTACATCACATCCCTTCTATATGAGACCACAACCCTCCCTGGACATGTTTCACCATCATAAGTGAGGTGTAGCTTGGGTCTCCAGCCACAGCAGACTAAGGGCCCACGTCTGGGAATACCTGTCCCACTCATGGTGACTAAAGCAAAACAAAAGGTGATGGCTGGAAGGTTTAGAATGAATCTACAGGCAACATTGTTGCATGCTTCCCACTTTTTATTAACCATCTGTCTAGATAACGGCAAATTGGAATGCCCTCTCTGCAAAAGTATGCTGCCACCACTGCTAATAATTTTGTAAACATACGAGGTGCAGAGGAAATTCCAAAAGGAAGTACTTTGAATTGGTAATGTGTTTGTTTTAGCTAGAACCTAAGATACCTGAGAACATTAAAATAAAAAAGTATGCCTCTTTAATACCTAGTGGCCAAATAGTTGCCCCTCTTAAGAGGGATAACTTATTTTTACATGGTCATTCTGAACCTCTATGGCTTTACATATTTGTCCGCTGCTCTTAAGACCAATACCAGTCTGTTTATTTTGTCTTTCTTTGGAACAAGGTAGTACAGTGAATAAATACCATGTGTACCTGTGATTGAGGAACCTCCTTTACGCCTTTGTTTTCGATTAGTGACCATATTTCTGCCTGTCGAAGAACTTGACGTTGTGGTGGCATTCATTTTGTTTGTAGGAGATAGATTGTGCAGTGTTTGGAGAACTTGATGCAGTACCCTCTTACTGTAGATAACACCTACATGCCCAATGTTATAGCCTCCCATGAGTGGCTGCATGTTGTTATTCAACATCCTGTTGAGAGAACGTGCATTGGGGAGTCACTGCTTTGTAGCAGAGGCTACCCCTCTTTGGGTTTGACCTCTGCCACTTCGATACCATTTCTGAATTTCTTAGGCCATTTGATTTTGAGCGCTGTGGTTTGTATACCAAGTGCCTAAGCAGGTTGTACATTTATGCCCATTTAATGCAAAATCCCTTTTTGATAGGGCCTGCTTGTGATCTGCCCTGAAGACGCGAGTGTCTTGTGTTTCTTTTTTGCCTTTTCTAAACCCTCACCCACCAATTTTAACATTTGCTTTTCCTCCACTGGCATATACAGTAGCAGTGTTTGTGTTTTCAGTCTGAAACCTGACCCTTTGAGCTAAACATGCCTTTTAAGCACTGTCCCTTCTGTTAGAAGTCTTCCAGCAGTCTCTGCCGCATTAAATCATCTTGCATAATGTTTTACTTTAGAGATCTTAGGTGTTCCTGGACTTTCTTGACCATGTCATCCATCAAATCCTTTTGGGCTCTATTGTACTGGGCCATTAGCGCAGTGGAATTTGCAATTAATACTTAAGCTGCAGAAGGAGCCACCTTCCTACCCAGAGCATATGAGAAGATATGATCCGGCTAGTTTGTGTACTTCCCGATAGCCATCAAGTAAGTGCAGCAAGTATCCAACTGGACCCCTGACCGAGCCAGGTGTGTGTAGAAAGACAACACGTCATCCAAGGAGCAAGTGAGGGGTTCAAGCCAGTCGCTGAGCCCAGTGGCAAAACCTGGTCCATTTACTCTTGAACCGAGAGCCTGTGGGCGTCCTTCTGGCCTCCAGTATTATCTCCCAATTGCTTTCAGAGAACAGCAAGTGTTGAGGTTTCAGCTGATCAGGAGCAAGGCCAAGAGCGCCAGCCTGGCCAGGTCCAGGTGTTCCACCGCCCCGCCGTGCTGTGTAAGGAAGCCCATGGGTACAGGAAGTTGGACAGGCCCCTGGGAGCAAAGATGGAAAATGTTCTAGAACCACGCCCTTGACAGCCATTGGGATGCAATCAGGATGAGGCTGCAGCCCACAAAGGCACAAAATTTGCTGAGGGTCTGCTGGGGCAATGGAGGAGAAAACGCATAGCACCCACAGCTGTGCCAACACAGCTAAAACTCATCTGCCAGCGATCCCTGACCCCGACCCGCCCATGAATTGAAGTGGGGCACTTGGAATTCAGAGAAGCCAGATGAGTCGCCATCAGGGAGACACTGTTCTCCAGAGCCCAGAAACACAGTCACACTTCTCTGTACAGAGGCAAGGAACCCACACCACCTTGTTTGTTGAGCTAGTGCATGGCCACTGTGTTGTTAGTCAGGACCAGCACAGTCTTCAGTTTCACAGAGGGGAGGAAAGCGACCGGGGCCAGCTTGATCGCCCTCAGCCCCAGCAAGTTCAGGTGTTCCAGAGACTCAGCGGGAGACCAGAGTCCGCTTACAGTCAAATTTGTCAGGTGAGCACCCCAACCAGAGATGGGTCAGTGACCACTGTCACCTGGGGCCAAGATTGATGAAACAAGTTGTCCCTTATGGCCCACCACACAAGATCCTGAGCCACCTGGTCTGAGACCTATAAAAGGTCTGATATGTGGCCCTGGTAATGTGACATTGGCAACAGAGAAGCCACTGAAGCGATATCATGCACAGCTTCACCTTTGGCACCACTAGGATGCAGCAGATCATTAGGCCCAGCAGGTGCAGCAAAGAAAAGGCTGGAACTTCCGAAAGATGTCCGCCACACAGAAAGCCCTGCTCATGCAAGTGTACAAGAGCACTTCGATAAATACCAGGGACTGGGACTTTTTGAAGTTCAGGGAAAAGCTCAGGCTGTGAAATAGAGTGCATGTGCAGAGTAAATGGTCCGACACTAGATCTGATGAGCCAGTCATCCAATTAGGGAAAGACATGAATGGCCTCCCTCCTGAGGCTATCCGCCACCACTGCTAGCAGCTTGATGAAAATCCTGGGGACCAAAGAAAGACCAAACGACAGGATTTTGAAGTGGTAGTGATGTTGACCTACCATGAACCTCTAGTACTTCCTGTGCTTTCGATGAATCGGCATGTGGAAGTAGGCATACTAAAGGTCCTGTGATACCAACCAGTCCTGCAGATCGAGGGCTTGAGCCAGTGCAACCATCCAGAACTTGTCCTTGCACAGGAACAAGTTTAGCAGTCCCATATGGAGAACAGGAAGCAAGCAGCAATCCTCCTTTGAGACCAGAAAATAGGTGGCATACCACCCCCTGCCTCATTCCGAGCATGGTACCAGCTCGATCGGGCACTTGGACACAAGCCGAGGGACTTCCAGGAAAATGGGTCCAACGCAAGGGGGTGGGTTTGGGAGCAGTGGTATGGAGGGCGCAGTAGGAACGGGAGGCAATGGATGACCTGCAAGTCCTGTTGAGTGGCATAGACCATCACTGAGGTTTTGAACCCTGGGATGCAGCAGCCACATCACCCCTCAGTGCCCCTCTGGCCTCTTGAAGAATAGGTGGGGGAGGAGAAAGTAGCCTACCCAGAGACAAATGTGTAGAGGGCTGCTGCACAGCCCACCCCCGATGACTAGTGAATCATCAGCTTTACCTCCAAATACATTTTGGTAACAGCTCAGCCTGAACATAAGCCGCAAAACCAGAGGTCCTCAGCCAAGAGTAGCATCTGACCACATTGCTCGTGGCCATGGACCGGCCCACACAATCCACAGCATGATTGCAACATCTGGCAGGAAGCCTCCTTACCATCAGTAACTATGTACAGAAAGTCATCACTCATCTCTCCTTCAGGAATGTGTTTAGCCACATTGACCACAGCCGCCCATAGACCGAAGGAGAACTCTGCCATGGCGCAAGCGGCATTTACAGCATGCCGGGGCAAGACTGGCCAATGCAAACACCTTCTTACCAGAGGCTTCAAGCTTGTTACTTTCCCTGTCCGTTGGAAGGGAAGATGGAGGTCCTCAGGCTAGCTGTCGCAGCCTGAATCACAAAGCTCTCTGGTGAAGCATGAGATGAGAGAAACACTGGGTCCGATGGGGCAGGAACAGTGCTTCTTCGCCAGTTCCCTGTCCAATGCCGGAACAGAGGCAGATTTCGAATGGCAGGAGTATCTCCTTCTTGGGGGCATCACCCAAGCTATCACACAGTGCGTTGTGGAGAGAGCTGAAAGCCCCAGAGTTCTGGTCACATTAGCCATCAATCACTAAAAAGAGGCTTGAGACTTTCCTCGGGTGAGAGCTGGCAGGAAGTCCATCTACGGGCAGGTATCAAGGCCATTGGCGACCTGCAGGCCTTTGGCCAGTCCCAGTACATCCTCATCTTCCCCGTACAACTGCTCTGGGAAATCTCTCAACTCCCTAGAAACTAAGGGTTCAAACCCAAAGGGAACCCGGCCACCCTCCGCACCATAGATGTCATACATCTTAGACATGAAGGTGTCCATAGGGAGTGGACACAGTAGCACAGTGTCAACCACACTGATTGGTGCTGACATTGGAACTGACACAGAAGCACCAAAGGTGGAGCCTGTCGGCACTGAGGAATGCAGACCATCTTCTGGTTCAAGCCAGTACGCATGTGGGAGTTGTCTCCAGTGGGTAGCCTGCCAGTCACAACAGACGAGGTGGGACCCATTGGTGCCTGAGTGGACGGCACATTTGCTTGAGCCGAAGGTGCCGAGGTCAGGGCCTCTAGCCCCTTGGCAAAGATGGTTAGTCTTAAGGCAGAAGTTCTCCCATTCGTCCAGGGTGTAGGATTGGGTAGGAAAAGGTACCTGCGCCGGCTGCTCTGGAGAATCCTAGGAGTGGTGGCTCTTTTTAGAGGAAGAAGAGGAGGGTTGGGGCAAGGACTCACTTGAGGAACAGGACCTCTTCCGATGTTGCTTCTTTTCCTAGTGCGTAGCCACCTTGTCTTCGGAGCACCAGTAGGCACCATGCAACCTCGACCAAGACGCCTCACCCTTCACCTTGTGAACAAATGTGAAGATCTTTGCTGCCCTTTCCCAGAGGGCCTTTGAGTGCATGGATTGGAACAGGTTGCAATCCTAGGTGTCGTGGTCCTCAGTCAGGCAGTCGAGACAAATCCGGTACAGACAACAGTTGGCCGCAATCCACAAACGGCTTGAAGCCCGAGGCCTTAGACAGAATAGGCATGCCTCAGAGAGAAAAATCTCAAAGCTTGACAAGAGTGTTCTGGATAAGCAAACAGAGTGTAAGAAAAAGAATAACTGCGGTCATGGCATGCGCTGCCTCAATATATACTGGCCTCAACATCATGTCCATCGCAGGGTGCGTAGAGGTGTCGAGCAGAGCCACACTGCACCTACTGGTGGCAGAAACATTTCAGAAGAACAGCTGCGCTGGGATAGGGATATCGTAGATGAGGAATCCGTGCGAGGAAGGATTTCATTTGAAATGGGCCTCAAGTCTCCTGAATGTTTCGCAACATGTTATCTGCTTGAGACATTTTGTCACAGTCTGTTTCAGAGTTGATGGCTCAGGAGCCAGTGGTTTTGTGCATGTTTCATCCATTTTCTAATTAGCTGAAGTTGTGGTTTTGACTACAGACTTTGAGCAGTCCTTGTGTGCTCTGTGTTTGGATTTTAGGTGTGAAGTCTTTGTCGACAGGTGTGATCTCCACAGATAGGCTTGATACTTGCCCTACAGTGCTCGGGACAGGCTGATGGAAACTGATGTTTCCTTAATAGTGGGCTCCTCAGTTTCGATCTCGAAACAGACCCAGTCTTCATCAGCTTCGGGATGTTGCACTGTGGCAGACAACTCAACTGATGCTTCAGCTTGCATCACAAAGGCTGATCAACGTTTTGTTCAGTGTTACTTTAGTGTCTTTAGTCTAAAGGGCTTGCACCTTCAACGCTTCTTTTCTTGATGGGCCCTGGAAGACAGTTGTTGCACACTTGGTGCATGTCCTTCCAGGGAAACTTGTTCTTACAAGAGACCGAGTATTCCCCATTGGTACGTTCAAAACAGGGAGTACATAGTAAGGGAGAAGGGTATGGAAGAATGCATTCTATGAATAGCCTATTTTGTGTATAAAGTATTTTTCCCCCACCCTCCCTACTGTGGGTCTTTAGGCCTGGCGATGCCATGACATTGCCTCTCGATCCCCTGTGCTCTCCACACTCTGTCAAGATACTTTTTTTTAAAAAATATTTTATCAGTTTCTTCAAACAAACAATACAAACCAAACATGCAGTGCATATGTCAACAGGCTAGTTATACATGGTTTAATTCTGATCACTGCTTCCCCTATCCCACCCCCCATTCCGAGCCTATTGCTTCCCACAATCTGCATATTGTGGTAGGGACTCCCCTTCCATGGGTTCTGCCGAGTCTTGAATTGATCCAAACAACTCCGCTATTAATAATTTCCAGGCCATCAGGGTCTCGGTCTCCTCCTCCCCCCCCAGCGCTGTTCCCTTCTTGCCAAACCATGGTTTCTGCATCTGCCCATTTCTGCAAGTCTTTCCACCACACTTTTCTCGCGGTCTGTGGCATGTCTTCCACCCCATAGCAATTCTCCTCTTTGCAAGCACATATGCCAGATCTTTCAGTTTACTCACATGCCTGAGTTTCTGCGATCTAGGGAACCCCCCAACAAACAGGCCCACACTGTGTCCACCATAATCTTGACCCCTTTTCTCCGCTAGCTTTTGTGCCACTTCGCTCCAAAAGTGCTCAATAACCGGGCATGACCAAAACATATGCACCATACCCGCCTTCTCCTCATCACAATTAGGGCATGCTTGCCGTCCTGCATTTTCAAACCTAGATATCCTCTCGGGTGTCATATACGCCCTATGCGTAATATACAGTTGTATCTGCTTTAATCTGGCATTCCTCGACACCTTCTTATGGTACCCCTGAACTCGTTCCCACATCCAGTCCTCCATCGGGGCTCCTACTTCCGCTTCCCAGTATTGTCTCAATTGTGTTACCTCCTTGCCTATCTTAGACATCATCATCTCATATATTCTAGATATCTCATGTCCCCCCTCCGTTATATCATATGTATAGTAGCATCTGATTCTTCGCCCAGTACAACTTTGGGCCATGTTCTCTTAATTCTCTGCACCATTCTGTGATGCGTAATATACTGGCCCGTGTGTAACCCAGTTTCCTCACCCAGCCCCTCAAAATCTATGATAGATCCCTCTCGCCAGATGTCTCCCATTGTTGCTAGCCCAACCGGTTCCCAGTGATTCCGGATTATCATCCTTAGCTGCTTGTCTCCCCGTTAGTGCAACTAGTGGTACCTACAGGGAACATGGGGATGGGTTCTCCATCATCTGGCATGCCCTGCGCCACATCTTCCATCCAAGTATCATCATCTTGGGACGCCCTTCCGTTTCTGTCTTGGGCAACCACATCATCTCTTTCAAGTAGAATGGGGCGCAATCTTGTCCAAACAACCTGGATTCAGAAGTCACTTCATTTGAGAGCCATTTGGGAACGTACTGCAGTTGGCTCGCTACATAATAGACCTCATAATTAGGCAGTTTTAGCCCCCCCTTTCTCATAAAAGTTCTGTAGCTTCCATAGTGCCACTCTGTTGCGCGTACCATGCCACAGGAAATCCCTGCACATATGTTCAGTTTAATAAAGAACCTCTTGGGTATCTGGTGTGGTATATTCCCAAAATAGTGCAGGAGCCTAGGTAGGACCACCATCTTTAGCATTGCCCCACGTCCCATCATTGCTAAGGGCAACTTCACCCAGAATCTCTTGAAATTTTTGATTTTTTTAATGGCTACTTCCGTATTTTGCCTGTGCTCCTCTTCCACTGTGCGGTATACATCTATCCCTAAATAACAAAATGTACTAACCGCCCATGGTATCTGTAACACCGGTAACTGTTCCATTAGAATCCCCTTATATCCACCTAACGGGAACATGCTAGATTTCTGAGGGTTCACCGCTATACCAGACAACCCTGCATATCTCTCCATCACTTCTAAAATATATTGGAGATATGCCACAAGTACAACAGCATGTCATCCGCATATAGGGAGATCAGATGTCGTTCCCCTCCCATAGCAATGCCTATGATGTCATATTGTTGTCTCAAGTATATTGCTAGGGGTCCCAGGGCCAACAAATAAAGCATTGGAGACCACGGGCATCCTTGTCTGGTACCTCTGCGTAGCTGCCATCTTTCCGATATCACTGCTACCGTTTTAACCCTGGCTAGCGGTTCACTATATAGCATTTTCGCCCACTGTATATATCCAGGTCCCATCTCATAGCCCGCCAGGGCCTCCAGCAGCCATGGCCACTTGACCGAGTCGAAGGCCTTTATTGCATCCAACGACACGATTGCCATTTCACCCTTGTTCTCGCTCCCAAACCCAATAACTCGTTGGAGTCGTCTGTGGTTATTGGATATATTCCTATTCGGGACATAACCCGTCTGATCGGGGTGTATTAGTTTACCAATAACCCTCTTCATTCTATTTGCCAAAACAGCCGTAAGTATCTTGCTGTCTTATTCAACATCGACAAGGGTCTATAGCATGGGTGCACAACATACGGCCCGCGGGCCAGTTGCGGGCCGCCGTGCTGTTTTTTTCCGGCCCGCGAGGCACAAACACCTTCCTAATGGAGGGCGGCCCGCAAGCAGCATCGGCCGCCCTCCATTAGGAAAGCCTTGGTTGTCTTCCGGGCCGGACAAAACACTGGCCGTTATTGGCTCAGCACACATGCACCACGTCGCTCCAACGAGCCACGTAGTGCGTGTGTGCTGCACTAATGGAGGGCCAGCACTACGGCTGGCGTGGCCAGTAAGGCTTGATGCCGGAAGGCATTTCAGCCTTGGACCACACCAGCTGTAGTACGATTCCACTTACCTCGCCGGCGTTCCAGCTTACCTGCCTGCCAGCACGTCTCCGGTAAGTGGTCTGTGTTTGTGTGTCGGGTCTGTTCTGCTGTATGTTTGTGTTGTGTATGTTGAGATGAGGGTTAGGGGGGCGTGCCGGATGTGTATGAATGTATGTTTTTGAGTGTTTGTGTTGTGTATGTTGAGATGGGGGGCGTGTTGGATGTGTATGGGTGCATGCTTCAGAGATTGTGTGCTGAGTTGGGGGGTTTGGGTCTGTATGGGTGCATGCTTGAGAGTGTGTGTGCTGTGTTGGGGGCGAGGGGTTCGGGTCTGTATGGGTTCGTGGTGTATGCTTGAGTGTGTGTGCTGAGTTGGGGGGTGGGGGGTTCGGGTCTGTATGGGTGCATGTTTGAGAGTCTGCTGATTTGGGGGGGTGGGGAGGTTCGGGTCTGTATGGGTGCATGGTGTATGCTTGAGAGTGTGTGTGCTGAGTTGGGGTGGTGGGGGGTTCGGGTGTGTATGAATTTTTGTTTTTGTATGTTTGTGTTGTGTTTGTTGAGATGCATGTATGGGTGCACGCTTCAGAGTTTGTGTGCTGAGTTGGGGGTTTGGGTCTGTATGGGTGCATGTTTGAGAGTGTGTGTGCTGAGTTGGGGGGGCGGGGGGTTCGGATCTGTATGGGTGCATGCTCGAGTGTGTTTGGGGCATAGTGTTTGGTTGGGGGTGAGGGGGCCATGGGGCATAGTGTTTGGTTGGGGTGAGGGGGCCATGGGGCATGGCGTTTGGTTTGGGGTGGGAGCCATGGGGCATAGTGTTTTGTTGGGGGTGAGGGGGCCATGGGGCATAGTGTTTGGTTGGGGGTGAGGGACAGGGGGGCATAGTGTTTGCTTGTGGCGTGGGGGCCATGGGGCATAGTGTTTGGTTCGGGGTGGGAGCCATGGGGCATAGTGTTTGGTTGGGGTGAGGGGGCCATGGGGCATAGTGTTTGGTTGGGGGTGAGGGACAGGGGGCATAGTGTTTGCTTGGGGGGTGAGGGACAGGGGGCATAGTGTTTGGTTGTGGGTGGGAGCCATGGGGCACAGAGTTTGGTTGGGGGTGAGGGGCCATGGGGCATAGTGTTTGGTTGGGGGTGGGAGCCATGGGGCATAGTGTTTGGTTGGGGGTGAGGGACAGGGGGCATAGTGTTTGCTTGAGGCGTGGGGGCCATGGTGCATAGTGTTTGGTTGGGGGTGGGAGCCATGGGGCACAGAGTTTGGTTGTGGGTGGGAGCCATGGGGCACAGAGTTTGGTTGGGGGTGAGGGGCCATGGGGCATAGTGTTTGGTTGGGGGTGGGAGCCATGGGGCATAGTGTTTGGTTGGGGGTGAGGGACAGGGGGCATAGTGTTTGCTTGAGGCGTGGGGGCCATGGTGCATAGTGTTTGGTTGGGGGTGGGAGTCATGGGGCATAGTGATTGGTTGGGGGTGAGGGGGCCATGGGGCATAGTGTTTGGTTGGGGGTGAGGGACAGGGGGCATAGTGTTTGCTTGGGGGGTGAGGGACAGGGGCATAGTGTTTGCTTGGGGGTGGGAGCCATGGGGCATAGTGTTTGGTTGGAGGTGAGGGGGCCATGGGGCATAGTGTTTGGTTGGGGGTGAGGGGGCCATGGGGCATAGTGTTTGGTTGGGGGTGGGGGCCATGGGGCATAGTGTTTGGTTGGGGGTGGGAGCCATGGGGCATAGGCTGCACTCCAAGAGTGAACTCAATAATAAAGCTAAAACAGGCACAGTTAGGAGATGTACATCCTTTGCTTTTTTGAGGAAACCTGACTCAACGAAGGCCATACTCCTCTTGGGCAACCCAAACAGCAAACTATAGCAGTCCAAAATAAAGGAATGTCCAATCAAGGGTCAATATAATATATATAATTTAATTAAACAGACGATATACAATAACTAAATTCAAATAAATGATAACAATGGAAAATGTGTAGTACAAAATGTAAGTTTGAAATGCAATAAAAATCGTTACCCCTCAAAAACATATTCTTTTTCCATGTGTTTAATACAAATTGGGGGTTGAAAAAGACTCCTGACATGTCCCGCCTACCGTCCCGCCCACTTTTACTTTTCGGCCCACTATAGCCCTCATGTAAGGTACTTTCGGCCCTCTGTCAAAATCAGTTGTGCACACCTGGTCTATAGGAACCGCAGCTATGCCCAGGCTTGTTAGGTTTAGGAAGCGGTATTATAATCGCTTCTCTGAGTGACTCTGGCATTCTTACCAACTGAAACGCTTCATTCAGCATTTCTATCAGTGGGGGAAGCACCTCTTCTTTATACACTTTATGAAATTCACTCGGGAGTCCATCACCCCCCGTGGTCTTACTAGTGGGCAACTGTCTCACCACCTCTTCTAGCTCCTCCAAAGTAATCGGTGCATCCAACTCCTCTCTTTCATCCGTACTTATCTTGGGCAGTCCTATATCCTCCAGTGTTTCTATTATCGTTGTGCGACCACTCTCCCCATCATCTCCATATAGTAGCCTGTAATAGTCTGCAAATTCCTGATTAACTCCCTCTCGGGTGTCAGCTACACTACCATCTTCCCTCATTATCATCCTGATCGTGGGTCTGGGGGTTTCGCTCTCATACAGCAACGCCAAGAGCCTTCCTGGTTTATCCCCTCCCGCATGCTGTCTCTCTATATATTTTTTTTATAGTTGAGGTTACACAGTCTTTCCCAGTGACCCGCGCATTTTTGCTGCAGCCCGTTTATCAATTCCATTCCTTCCTTAGTATTACTTCCATCCCTCAGTGCCTTTTCCAGTTCCCCTTCCGTCTCCCGTAGGTCAGCCAGGATTTCCCCTTGCAGACCCTTAGATTTAGCTATGGCTACCGCTCTCATGACAACCTTAAAAGCTTCCTACAGTATACCCACCGAGTCCACACTACCGGTATTCGTCTCAAAATAGTTTATAATCTCCTCCCTCATATCCTCCCTAAAAAAGGTGTCTCTCAGTGCCCCCGCTCGGAGGCGCCATGTCGGAATCCTTGTTCTTAGGGGGCGGTATTGCCATCCGAGAATCAGGGGCGAGTGGTCCGAAAGGACCCTTGCTTTATATTCTGCTTGTGTAATCTCTATTAGTACCTGTGATGTAGCAAAGACATAATCCAGCCTCGTATGTAACCGCTGCGGGGCGGAATAATGCGAGTATTGCCTTTCCTGGGGGTGTCTCATCCTCCACACATCTCCCATACCAAAGTCAACCAGCAATGTCTGCCGCGCTTTAGCAGCTGGGGCGGGCCTGTCCACCTTCCCATCCTATCTATCCACCGTAGGGTTTAGTACACAGTTAAAGTCCCCTCCCCAGATCACTGCGCTCCCCATACACATGCTTAAATTAGTACACAGTGTTCTGAAGTTTGCCACCGTATTTTGATTCGGGGCGTACGTATTTACAATGCTTATTTCCCTGTTTTCCACCAATCCCCTCAGTATGACCATTGTTATGCTCACCTGGCTCCCACAGAGGCGTCGATCTGGACTGGACTACTGCGGTCTCCACCAATGTGCCGCGTAGGGCCGAGATGACGGACTGGCCCACCTAGCTTTGTTTGCTTGGCCCGTAAGAATATTCTTCTGCAAATGGAGAAAGGGAATTAACCACACGTGGAGTTGAGCGTAAATCTCCCCACCCCGCTGTTCTCCCCACTGATCACCTTGGATGTCTCCTCTTATAGTCTCACCTGATGATTTGAAAAGATGAGCTCTTGATCCTGCATTGAGCGCAGGGGCGCGTAGATAATCAGTTGCTTCATTGGCTCGAAGGAATTGGTGGGTTCCAGGACAATATTGACTCCGATATTCCCGGCAAGACGCCGTAAGTATGTAGTTCGTAAGAGTTCAAATGCCTGACATTCACTCTTGTCCGATTCCTTGCAGGTTGCAGCTTGACCCTACTGAAGAGTTCCTCGTGGCAACCGGTAATGTTCTGGTAAGGATTTGTATTATCCAACACAGTTCGATAAAATAATGTCCATATGTAACCTGTTGCTTTCTCCCTTATTCAGGCGCTAAGAGAAAGTATGAAGTCTCGGGGAATAATGCCTCCGGCGGTAAAATCAGGTAAGTCTTTTGTGGTGAGGAGGGTTCTCCTGGTTAGTCCCTTGTTTCACCTTGCTGTCCTTTTGTTTCCCCTTAGGGGCCGGGGTTCGGCTAGGATGCAGTGGAAGCTGCGCCGACCCGTGAAGAAGAATAGTACCCCCGGTGGTAAAATCATGTAAGTCTATGGGGGTATTCCTCTTTGTATTTCCTTGGCTCACCTTGCTGTTCTTGTCTTCTCCTTAGGTGCCGGAGTGCGGTGGGAACATGCAGGAGGATGCAGTGAAATGTGAAGATGCTGCGAAGGCCTGTGAGTTCAGCGCGGCGCTGCAACAGGCGAGGCGACGCGCATAAAATAACTTTTCTTCCAGCTCGAAGGCGCGATGGATCGGGAATTCAGGTAAGGATCAAAGGTATTGCTCTTGTTCTAACCTTTTTTCCCTTCTTTCTCCCTTTTTCTAGGAGCTCCAAACTCGAGGCGGCGTGGCAGAAGACTGGATGCAGACGTGCAGGCACGGTGAGCGTTACGCTGCTCGATGCAGAATAACGCAAAGCGTGTGCTGCTCTTCGGAAATGGTTTAAATAGCCCTCCAAAGTAGTCCCAGGTAAGTATTCCTCCCCAGCCCCACCTGAGTAAAAAAATAGTCCCTAGGTAAAATAGTCCCTTCCAAGCCTCGTTTGGCTTGGAGCTCTTGCAGCATGGTCTGCATCAGGTAAGTTTTAATCTATGAGCCTGGCGCCTACGGTGCCAGGACTGACTCTCCATATGAGCCTGGCGCCATAGGCGCCAGATCTGCACCCAAATAGCCCTTAGCGGGGGTTGTTGGGCTTGCTTGGGGTAACTTGATGCCTGCTTCCGGGGTTGCTGGACTTGGTCTGGGTCCCCGGGGGTAGGCATCATGACAGCCATCCTCCCATCCATCTCAACTATCTCCTGCAACCGCTGAAACGGAACATGCGGCGCCACCCAGATAAGCACTCCTCTAGCATAGGCAGAATATGACAAGCCCACCACTACTCCTTTCCATTTCTTAGCAATCAGCTCCGTCTTATCTCGGGTCTGGTGGGTGTCCTGCAACAGTGCAATGTCCATCTTTTGCCTGCACGGGTACAACATAACCTTGTTCCTCTTTAAATAGCTATTAAGCCCCCTGACATTCCAAGTAATTATTTTAAGGTCCCCCCCCATGGCCTATTAAGAGTTCCATCCCACCCCCACCAGTGCAGTCCAGATCTCGGTTCCATCTCAATCTATATAGGCTAGTTTCCCAATTTAAACTCCCCTTAACTAAAAACAAACCAAAACCCCCAATCTCCCTCCCTTCCCATTCTCAACCCCCCTCTGCCCCCTAACTGTTGCCCAGCTCCATCCCTGGATCTCAGGCACCCCCGAATCTAGTACTTTCTAGCAATAGCCTGTACTCGCAAAAACCTTGCGAAAGTTTGTCGGCCCCTATTTCTTGCAGGATCATGTTCTCCACATAGTCTGTAGGATCCTGGCCTTCTTCCCCCTCCGGCAGGCCGACCACATGGATGTTATTCCTTCTCGCTCTCCCTTCGGCTTCCTCTGCACGGTTCTCCAGATTAGCCACCTGCTGCTTTAGTATGTGAACCTCCTTTGCATTGTTGGTGCTAGTGTCTGTGTTGGTTTTCACTGCACTCTCCAGACTGCTCATTCTATCTGCCAGCGCCCTGACATCTTGTCGCAGTAGGGTGACTTCTATGCCCACTGCGTCTATTTTAGCCTCCAAGGAAGTTTGCAGATCCGCCATTGCTATCCCCCATGAGTCTCTCAGCTCCGCTATAGCCGTTAGTATAGAGTGGTTTTCAGTCGTCAAGGTATTCTCCACGGATGCGGTCGCGCCACTGTGCGTCTGCGCCGCAGGAGATTGCTGTGTTCCTGCAAATGCATCCATCGTGGGTTGCTTGCTTTTGCTCTTGGCTCCTCTGGCCGCCATCCTGCGATCTTAGTTATGTGTCTGAGGTTATTTCGTCCGTGGTATGGCTATTCTGCTTCTCTGTCTTGCTGTGACCCAGTGAGTCACTCCAGGCCTGGGTCCGTTGTCTTTGAAGAGTCCCTATACATGTGCGTGTGCGTTAAGCTATGTCTTCGGATGGATTATGTCCTCCCACGTTTCCAATTGCCCTTACTGCTTCTTGCAGACTACCTCTGACCTCCTGCAGGACCATCCGTCTCTTGGGCTCATTACACTCTGTGCGCTACTGCCTGCATTCGCTGAGGTCACTCCAGTGTCATCAATGACTTGGCACAGCCCTGTGTACCATACTCTCCAGTAGCAATACCCAACATCCAGGTCATCCATTTCTTCAGGGCCATTTGCTTATCTTAGTGCCTCAGGGTTCATGCAGCACCTAACTCTCTGTGCCCCTATATTCAATGAAGCGCCAGCACCAGCCCAGTGACTTAATCCTGTGTCTTCCTGTGGCCATTGCTACACAGTGCCTACTCTCGCAATTATTTACTGCCAGCTTCTATGGCTAACAGCTGTAAACCAGCCCCAGTTTTCATTTGTGCTTGAATCGTGTCAGCTCCCACTCTCAGCTCGACTCCCGCACCACCGCAGGCCCCCACCCCCCCTGAGGCCGTTCCGAACACATAGCCACAAGTTCCCGCTGCGGGGTTGCAGACTCCGCTACAATGTTTAGCCCGGTGGTTATATTCATATTATTGGACTCCGGCACATCCCGTGTCCTCCCTCCACCTCCGCTCATGCATTCCTAGTGGGGATGCATCCAGCCAGCCGCTCCATGTAATTCCTGCCTCACAGCACACGGCTTCGTCAATGCCACGCAGCAGATCTTTTCTGTTGATACATTCGGAAAGCCAACTATTGTATCCAGTTCGCCTCTCACTCCTCGCTCTCAGGTTTCCAGTGACCCACAACGTTACACGGCAATGCGCTTGGTGAAGAAACGCTGCCTCGAACACATGCTCCAGCGGGCACCTTGCCAGAAGCCAGTCCTTCGCTTAGTCTCCGCGGCCCAGCCCGGTTGTTTCAATGGTCGGGGCTACAACCCCCTTGTTGTCCGCCATTTTGTGTACGTTCGTGCCCACGGAGCCACAAACTCAAAGTTCTATATCTGCGGCATACTGCACCCGATAAGCTTGTTTCCTTCAGTTGTTGTAGGATTTATCTTCCGACGCACATACTGCCATTTGTAGAGCATTTAGGTTATTTTGTACGCAGTTCTTCGGATTATCATCGGATCGACAGGAGCAGCTTCACCAGGGCACGTCCTACTTAGCCACGCCCCCCTCCGTCAAGATACGTATTGCAGTCGTGGACTCTTCCATGTAAAATTGGTCGCATCAGTGTCGGAAGCGGTTATCGAGATGAATTGCTCAGAGCCGAGTGGAACGTTTTTTATAAGAATTTTGAACAAACACTGCGCATAGCAACTACCCCGATGGCAGAAAAACAACCCAAGGACATTGACACGAAAGGGGCATGGGAACTGTACAAGTAAGTGTAGGGATAGTGTTACAGTAATGCTCTTGTCAACACCCTTTTAACTTTGAAAACTAGAAATAATGCAATACTCCACCTGAACCATTAGATGTCAGACTATGCAAAGCATGAGACTAAGCAGATTCACAAGTGTCAGAAATATATATGTATATGTATTACTTGCCAGTAATCATATTTCTGTGGCTTGTGGCTGCATAGAATCAATGTCTTTTAATAGGCCATCTAGTTGTTGCCATGCAGCATTAAATCATGTTTTTTTCCAATTAAAAAACTAGGTGTTGACAGGGGCATACATATAACACTACCCCTAACCTACATGACCCATGATACTTTACGCATCAATTTCCTCAGATTGTTTTTTCTGACCTATTAGGTGAAAATATGTTTGTCACGCTGTAAATTTGTTTAAATTGAACAGCTTCCCCTTTTGTTTTCTTGTTGGGGAGGGGCGGTGGGTGCATGCATATGATTCTAAGCCGATACAAGCCACAGAAAGATGATGACTGATAAGTAATATTTACCTTCGGGGACTTGTTAATCTGTTTAGATGTACAGGTTTTGCATAGATTAGCAAGCAGTATTCTGAGCAGGAGGTGGGTGAGCTGAAGGAGTAGATGTAAAAGGTTTTAAAATGATTTGACCTACTTGAGGATCTGCTCTTGATTGTGTGTCATTACAATACATTATGCAATGAACTCCATGTAGCTGTCCTGCAAAAGGGTTCCAAAGGAGCATGAGCAAGGAAAGCTAAATTGCTCGAATGCTTCTGGTTGAATGTGCTCTAAGGGTAAACAGAAATGTTTTGTTTGCTATAGAGTAGTACATTTGGCAACTAATAGTTGCTTTAGTGATTGCATCTTCTCTTGCTGTTGCCATGGATATGAAAAACAGAGGGTTTTCATATTTTTTGTACTATTTGGATAGTACATTATAGCTCCACAAATGTCAAGCATGTGTAAAGCTTTTGCTCCTCTACTCTGTAGATTTTCGAATAACGCTTTTAATTCGATAGATTGATATGGAACTTTGAGATGAATTTTGGTGAAAACCTTAGATGTGTTCTTAACACAATCTGATTTTTCTGTATTGTTACAACTGGTTCAACTACGGATAGAGCTTGTAACTCACTGATTCTTCTGAATGATGTGATTGCAACAAGGGAAACCACTATGTAAGAGAGCTCTCAAAGTGGGGCTTTATGCATTGGCTGAAATGAGGGGCCATTAATTTGTGAGAGTACTGTGTACTCCCCCTGGTTGGGTGAGACACTGGAGGATAAATATGTCTGACACCTTCCATGACGATTTTACCTACATTTATGTTGTGATGTGGTACGAGCTGCTAATTCTGTTAAATGTACCTTAAGTGAATTATAAAGGAGACCCGAGTCTAGTAGATATATACAGTTCAGTTTGAGCGCACTGGTGTCAAGTTCCCACTTGTGCTCTGGTATTAGAACTCTGCTGAGGGAGTCTGACAGACACTGGTGTTCCCCTGGACATGTTGTGTTTGTATCAATATGTTCCTCTGTATGCACCACTGCCAGAGGTTTTGTGTGAGAATGGACAGCTATTTTGAGTGTGTTCTGCCTTGTTTATTGATGTAAATCAATATTGCGGTTGGCTAGTCTGTTTGTCTGAGGATGCTTTTCTCCTTTTAAATCGTCTGAACAGAAATCAGTGCCATTTTTATTGCTAGCAGTTCTAATTAATTTATTTGGTAGCTATTATGTTTTATTGAAAATGTTCCTTGTGTAGTGAAGAGTTGACAATGTGTTGTCTGTTACTTTGATTTGTGCAGGTGGAGAAATTAAAGTTCTTCCTGTGATCATATTGTTTGACCACCAACAACTCTGGTATACTGTTTGCTAGACTACCACCAGATCGTTGCATTGGCCTGCTTTTTGTGACCGTTGCTCCAAAAGCCACTGTTGTATAGTCTGCATCATGAGGCGTGCATGGGGTATTATGAAGATACAGGATGCCATTACTTTTCTGCCAGTTAGCATCTGTCCCGCTTTGAAATGTGTATTGAGTGCTTGCAATGCCTATACCGTTCTGGTGTAGGATAGGCTGTTGCTAAGTGTTTAAGATGGCCCTGAAGAAGACTTTGACTTTGTTTGGTATGAGGCTGGACTATTTTTCTTTTATTGCGAATCCCAGACTGTGTAACACATCCACAGTGTGTTGTGTGTACTAGACACTGTGCATTTGACCCCATTAATAATCATTAATCTAGATAAGGAAACAATGGAATAGCCTTGCGCCGTAGATGTGCTCCGACTGCAAGCATCTTGGTCAATGCACGTGGCGCAAATGCAATTCCAAAAGATAAAACCTTGAATTGGTAATGATTATTCTGCATTTTGAATCAGAGGTACGTTTGAGGACTTGGGAACATTGAAATCTGAAAGTATGCATCCATCTTATCTAATGACATGAAGTTTCCTCTTTTTAGTAGTGGTATGTAGGGTTGTCATTCTGAATTTCCATGGCTTTACATACTTGTTTGCAGGTCCTATATCCAACACTAGTCTCGTGGCCTTATCTTTTTTTGGGAACCAGAAAATAAACTGAGTACATTCACATGTTCGCTTGTTCTCTTGCTAGTGGTTCTATTGCTCCTTTTAAGAGGAGTGCCTTGAATATTTTCCTGCAGAAGCTTTAGATTCTCTTGGAACATTGATCTTGCTCTGGGCTGATGACCATGTGGTTTTGATAACAGCTCAATGCAGTACCCTTTTTGTTTCTGTGCTTAACACCCACTTGTCTGAATATATCCCCTCCCATTTGGGGATGTATGTTATGCACCCTCCAAGTGCAGTTGCATGGGAGGGAATTTTACTGGGCAGTCATTTTGTGGCAGTGGCTGACCCTCTGGTGGCCTGACCTCTACCACGTGCTCATCTGCTGTGTGGTTGTCGCATGCCTGTATAACAGCTAGTCCCTTGTGGAAAACTGCTTTGGTAACTGGAGGTGCCTTGCAGGAAGTTTGAATGTCATGCAGCTGTGAGCAGGGGTGTGAGCGGTCTACAGCAGGCTGCAGTGTTTTTTCGCTTTCCTTTGTGGGAGGAGCCACTTATACCTGGTACACACCGCAGAGGTGTGAGCAATCTCCGGCGGGACCCGGATGGTGCCTGCTGGCAACGTGGACTCACTCCCCTCTAAAGCTTTCTCGGATATGGACCCAGGTGCTCGTCGACTAAGGAGTCATTGTCAAATAACTAAACTGAAATCACCATCTAGAAGAGTTAACGAGGTAAGACCTAGTAACACCACCTTCATGAAAAAAAACGTACTGCCTGTGCCTGCAACATTCCTGGGTATTAACCAACGTTCAGCTGGTATCTCTACCATGAAACTGCTTATATGAAACCACTTAATGATATTATAAATGTCAGACTACACAAACTATATTGTTTTTGAACCATTACAACGTTCCGCAAACCAGACCTCCACGACCAACAACAACCTGGAAAATGGGGTAACCGAAATCAAGCCTGCCCCGATTCACTTACCAACGAACCCGCAGTCGCCGCAACGAAATCCGCCATGAAGTCCCGACCTGGAGGCGCTCCCCGTGCTTCATGCGCTGATTCCGTCCCAGCCTGCCTCGAAGGGAGGGAAATTCCTCTTCCCCATCACAGGCCTCGCCGACCGTCCAACCAAGCCGCCAGATTTCCGCGCTAGCGAGGGGTGTCCTGGCCACGGCCATCGGAGGATGGGTGGGCACGGCCCCTGCTCTGGCGGCCGGCGAAAGCGGTGAGATGGGGGCCAAGATCTCGAAGGACAACAGGCCGGATAGCATTGTAACGACAAGGCAGAATTCCAAGCATCCGCTGCAGACAAGCCCGCCTCCTCCAACTATGATCCTCACAGCCCTATGCCTCTGAAGTCCGATCAGGCTCAGAGGAACAAGGATTCGGTTGGGGGGGACCAAGCGTGTATTGCAGTCAGTCTGGAAACAGCTACAAAATACATTACAGCAGAAATTCATGCCACGATGTGCACAACGGTTCTGGACAGTATTCTTACTATTCTGCCTACTCCGGAAAAAAAACGGGGGTCTTTTTGAAAATCGCCCGACCCCGTTTCCACCACAGCCAAAGACGCAACACATCACGAAAACCCTAAAGAGGCCCTATCCACCAGCAAAAGTAATATGGATAAAACACGTCTGAAACAGACGAACCTCGGACTTCAGTCGTCTGAACACCCGGAAAGAGTCAGAAACTTTAACGACCCTGGAATGACCGAACTTAGACACTGAAAAAAGTGACAAAACAATTAAAACCAAATGGCCTGTATTTTCTGAAAAAGAACTAAAAAAAGGCTTCCGACAATCACCAAAGGAACTAAGAAATCCTTTGCGCAGAAACCAACTGTGACAGCACAAGAAAAAGGAATTAGGCAAGAAAGCCCTCCCTCACCCACTTCTTTCAAATGCTCTTAAGGATTTCTTCAAGAAGCAATGTAAACGGAAGCTAGATCAGGAACTCTCAGACGCTGAAATCCTAGAGGCCATTCAAGATTCCCCCCCAGCTAACAAAGCAGGAAAAATGGACGCAATAACTTCTAAACAGGCCAATTGCCTACCATCAGCCGAAAAATTAAATTCTGATCAAAACATCGTAGAAGCAGCTTGCCTATCAGACACACACCAAGAAGATTTGATCTTGGTGGAGGCGGAGCTCGCAACTAACGCCACTTCTTCTGCTCAGGTGATCAACCAAGAAAGGCTAGCAAAACCTGGGCGATCGTGCCTAGGCAACCGAGGCAAACCTCAAACTCAATAAGCATACGGAGAGTGGGACTTTGCCATCACTCAACATTCTGGATAAGCCAGGAGAAAAGCCATCTACGCTGTGACAAACAGCGTCTTCAGCTGCACCTAGACCACCCTCAAGACATCACCTGGGACAATTCACCAGAAAGCGAAGTGTCTTTACTGCAACCTAAAGGCACTGACGGGACCATTCAAATGGGAGAAAGACTTTTCTCCTCATTATAACCCCACCCAGTTACGGCAAGAGACCGATATCCTTTGAAAAACAGGAGACTCAGCGATATCATTTCAACAAGCACTAAAGAATCTCCATCCAAAAAACCCGACCTTACAACCATCTTCAACCAATTCATACTCAAGAACTGGCTCTTATGTTTATGAGCTCAAACAACAAATCTGCCCGAGCCTTGAGCTCACCCTCTAAACCAACAATATCAAGTGACAACCAACAAAAACTCACTAACATTAACAAAAAGCAAATACTACTGAAATTAGCAGGTTGTTCCCGATCAGAGGAGCACCACTAGAAAATATAGACATAGTGACTGCCTTAGACCCACTGTTTGCCCTGAAAGAAACACCAGGAGAAAAACAACGTCCTAGGCAAGACAAACAGTGCAGCAACAAGGGAGTGGCAGACATCGCCCTTCCCCCCCAAGACAACGGAGGAATTTATGGTCAGAAGCTCCCTGATCGACCTAACCCAACATTGGGACCCAACTGTCATGACCACTGTGAGGGGGCACAAGTTGTGCCACAAGCAGGCTCCCACCAGAATCCTGAGGGCCTTACAACCACTGCAAAAGGGCTCAGCCAGTCCTGGCGCCTTTGGCACCAGGCTCATATGTAGGAATGAAGGGCTGTTCAAACTCCCACACAGTCTAGTTCTAAGAACCAAGCCACGCGGTCTAGTGTTTTGGGTGTGGCAGGCCTGGATCTACTTTCCCTGGTACTACTTTACCTCGGCTATATAAACCACACCCTGACTGTAGAACACGCTTCATGTTATTCTGCAACTAGCAGCGTGACGCTCACCGTGTCCAGCTCCTGGTCTTCAGCATCTTCCTGTAATCCTGCAAGTACAAGAACAAGATTATTCTGTCTTAACTGAGAAAACACCATCCAGCACTCAGCATCTCAACTGGGCTGCAATCTGTGGAAACCGAGAGAAGAAGAAACATCACTCAGCTGTGAGTACTAGCTTAAGGACTTCCGGCGAACTGCTACCATAGCTGCTGTTCGAACATTGCGACCTGCAATAACGAGAACAGGAAAAACAATATTAGAACGCGCGCTTCCAAAACATCCAATTCCATCAGTCTTACCTGAATTCCATCGTGCTACTCCACGCTTCCACCCGGAGCACCACAGCAACATCTGCAAAGGAAAAGAGACATATTCAGATTCACTTTCAATATTAAACCACCCAGCGCTGTACTTACCTTAACGGATTCCAGGGGCCTGATTTTCATCGCGCTCTCATCCACTCGCAGCACCACAGCGGCCTGTGAGGAGGAGAAGAAGAAGAAAACTCAGGTTACCTTTAAAAGACAATAAAGGCGCTGCGCTTCGCGCTTTCTCTTACCTAGAAAACGTGCCTCTCCATCCGGCACGCCAGCATCAAGACCTCCGCACCTGAAAAGAAGGAGATAAAGACATTAATGAATTCCCACCATAAACGGAACAAAGACTTACAATTAAACCTACCTGCCTACCAGCAGATTCGGGGTCACAGCAGGCCTGGGCCCAAGTAAGGCGTACTGCACCAGTGAAGCAACTCGGGCAGCTATCCAACAAACGTCAAGCACCCCTGCACAAGAAACGCAGGGCGGATAGCTCACCCTACAAATAACTAAGGTGAGAAAAAAACCCAGTGGGAAGGGAATCGGTCAGAGGGAGGTGGGAGATTCACCCATTAGAGACAGTTATCACAAATCCTCCATTCTGTAATTGCATATTCATTATTCAGCACTGGGCAACTACACATCCAGGGTTCCAGATCTCACAGCCTTCCAGACGCCCCCGGGGATCTTCGGCAAGCGTAACACCAGCAGAAGGAACAGAGCCACAAACTGAAACCACCCATAGGACTGAAGCACAAGAACCAAGCCCGCCGACCTGTCCCCCTAGGGAGGGAGGGGGGGGAACTAAAACAACAACTTCAACACCAAAAGCATATCATAAGGATACCACTGTGACAATTCACCCATCGGAGTCAGGTAAACGAGGCCAAAAAAGGACAGACCATTCTTCCAACATTCTGAGTGACTCTAATAAAGAAAAACAATGAATAAATTTGCCAACTCATTTAACAGAGGATCTACGCAGAGGAAAGGACAACAACAAGCACGACTCGCCTCTTCAAAATCGATCAGAAATCAGGGAATGAAAGATATATGACTCTGAACAGAAAAACCGTGCTTAGGATACTAAAACAAGTCGACACTCTGCAGACTTTAAAACCAGATGACTTTATCCTGATCAAGCCATACCACAGAAAAAAACAAGCAAAGGCCTATCTCCACATTAAAAATTCAGCATTACGTGAGATTTTGCAGGATGTGTATTCCGAATTTGGGCAATATCCTCCAAGAGATTCCAACTTTGGCCACGAGGCCCGAAAAAAAAGATAATTGCAGAGAGATAATAAAAAAAATTACAGATACAAATCACGGAGGACCTATACAGAACCAATAGAAGGCTAAGAAGGTCAACTTCTCCAGGAAAACCTGACTGTAGACACAGTAGACCGAACCTGGAATAGACCAACTCTACCAAACAATCTAAGAATGCTTCAATTGAAAACAGAAGAGACATAACGCAGAGGAACACCAGAAATTACGGAAACTTAAGGAGCCACCAGGCCTATTTAAATTTGCCTCGGTTTCAACACCAAGAATAAACAAGAACTCCACTATCAGCAGAAACCAGGAAAAAAACATCAGACCCCTCTCAGACCTATACAGATGAAAGCCTAAAGAAGGGCACATGGTCATGGATTCGTGACGCACCGACCTCTAGCTCGAAGAGATAGCAACCATAACGGGGTGTTGTTCCAGCTTTACAGTCAACCCAACTAAACCATGACTACTCTCCTAAAACTATCCTGAACATAGCATCATGGAACACCAGAGGCCATGTCCATCTAACCAAACCCGACAGTCACGACCTGGGAGCATACAATGTTTTGCATCTACAGGAGACCTGGCTGTTGGAAAAACCTGCCGTCGACGGCTTCACTATTGAAATTTCGCTGGCGTCCAAAGGGCGTTCGGGGTCGGGAATAACCATCACAAAGAAAATAGTAGAAAGTTATGAGCTGCTGGATGTCCTTACCGCATGGACCCTCCCAACTCCGGCAGCAAATTTGTCTCATGGCGACCCTCTGGCTATTGTCAATGTCTACTGGAACCATCAAAGATCTTCGATAGTGAACTTTTGTGACACAGTGGCAAACATTATTGATGAAATCACAATCAAGTACGAGACTTCTAACATTCTAATTTGTGGAGATCTCAATGCCAAATGTACTGTGCCCAACGCGCTTTCGATTAAATCACTGCCCGTCAGTTTGACCGAAGCCAGGGGTTTGGCATGGATGGATCTAATGAAATCCAGAAACTTCTTCAACGTGGCTACTATAAACAACGACCAACCATTGTTACCAACATGGGAGCGGGATATCTCATCGGTCACGCTCGATTATATCTTCGCCTCCCAAACCGTGCTTCCACGCATAGAGTGTTTTGAGGTAATCAGAACAAGAGAGTGACTACAACTTGCTGAAACTTACCGGCAGTGCAAGCGAACTTTCCGACCAAACATACAGAACAGCCATCGAAATCAACACCCAGCAAACCCGTCTTCGTATGACGGCACTCGACATTCGAAAGCTTTCGGAAGAATATAAAACCTTAACATCAAGTAACGATACTCAAGAAGGAACCTACAGGGCAAGTTATATACTGCTTCTCCTACCCTTTAAAAAGCCCACAAGGGGAGCTCAGAAAAATACTCTAAAGCCTAACCATAGGTACAATGCCATTTTAGTAGCCAAATGAAGAGGCTTGAGAAAATTGAAGAGACAAGCAGTCACTCTCAAAACCGCAAAAGCATGGGCAAGCTTCCATTTGGAGTCAAGGAAATACAAGCAATGGCTCAGAAATACAAGATCTGCCCTATACCAGAGCGATGCAGAGGACATGCTTAAAGCACTGACCAGCAAAAAATATCACAAGCTCTGGTCACTAATCAACAAAACAGACCAGCATCCAAAACAGCCAAATGATTAATGCAGTTTTGGAAACAAATTGGATTACCCGTTTCTCCCAACTATTTGAGCCCCCGAAACAGCTAACAAATGCAATCAACTTCACAACAGAAGGAAACTGGGTAGATATATCTGACAAAAGAAGAGATTAAGAGAGTCATATTGAAGCTGAAACTGTCGAGAGCGCAGGGGTCAGACGGTCTCGCAACAACAGATCTAAAACAGCACCCAGACGACTGGGTGACTTTAATCTGTATGATCTTTTCTGATTGCAAAGAAAGAAAAATAAACCTAGACTCCTGGTCCCAAGCAGTAATCGTCCCCATATTCAACAGAGAAGATCCTTCCAACTATCGGCCCATAGCCCTCTTAGACATCATCGGGAAGATCTTTGCAACAATGCTGCTGGGTCATTTCCACAAATGGGCACGCACATCTCTGAGCGCTGACCCATTTCAAACGGGGTTTCAGAAAAACGCCAGCACGGCAGTAAACATACTGCTACTGAACATAATCAAGTCAAAGGTTTTGTCAGGAGCTCCACGGGTCTTTTTAGCCTTCGTTGACCTGTCACAAGCCTTTGACGGAGTCAACAGACAAAAACTCTGGGCTAAATTAAAGGCGTGGAACTGTCCAGAGTCCATTCTGGACACAGTAATTGCCCTACATTCCAATACCAACGTAAGAGTCCGCTTAAACCAGCAAGGCCTACTCTCTGAAGCTATATCCTCGGAACGTGGAGTGAAGCAAGGTTGCCCTCTGGCACCTGCTCTCTTTATATCTTTCCTCAGTGACTTTAAAGAATCACAAGCTAGGATCAGGTCTTTCGCACCGAAAGTAGGGAAAGAGACTGTCCTGAGACTACTAAATGAAGACAACCTGATCCTATTGGACCATACTCAGATTGGACTCCAGCGTCAACTTGACAATCTCACACAATACATTGAAGATAACCTGGAGATCAACAAAACAAAAACCAAAATATTGATCTTTCAAAACCTGAGGAAGAAGAAAAAGGAGAACCTGCAGTGGTACTTGCACAAGACAAAAATTGAAATCGTTCCATCGTTTAAGTATTTGGGGGTGCAAATTCACAGTACTAAGCTAGCTCTAAAAATGCAGCAGACACTATGGGAAAAAACAAAGAATCTGACAGCCCAGATACGAGCTGTCGACACAAAATATGGCAAATTTTCCCTACTTCCAGCGATCCAGTTTTACAAGTCAAAAGTGATTCCTTCGCTGACCTATAGGATGGACGTAATGCCGACAATCCCGTCTTCTTTTTGGTTAAAGCTGGAAGGTTTCATTTGGAAATCCGTACTGGGACTCCCAAAATCTACATCTACCGCTGCAATAAGAAGAGAATTAGGCCTACTCTCTCTGAATGCAGTTGTCGAACAAAGTTCTATGCAACTGTTCACAAAAACCCAACTTCCAGAGAGCCTGCTAATCTATCAAATGATCGTGGAAGAAATCGACAGAGGAAATAGCCACTTGCTAAATGACTGGGCTAAGGCCCAAAAGAACAAACTATGTGAGATTGCTTGCACAGAGGAAGACTTTCTTCAAAATCCAGTCAGAGTAAAGACCAAAATGGAATGCCAGGACTGGATCGAAACAAACGCTAAAGCAGTCTCAAATAAACACCTAAGCCACTTAATGATGACTTAACAAACTAAAGGAATCTATGGCATACTGTCCAAAATACCTGAGCAAAACTAAGAAAAATCTTTATGAAAGCTTGTCTCAATCTGCTCCCTACACAAGAAATTCTAGCAATAAGGGAAGCTAGTGATGAAGACTTGCAGATTTTGCAACGATCCACAAAAGGCAGGGACGATCAGACACCTTTTGATGAGATGTCCTGAAATGAACCGAGAAAGAAAAGCTTTTTTCACCCCTCTGCTTGTAAACTCTTTTACGAACGATGAAGAATTATGGTGGAACCGCCTCATTACAGGAGCACAAACAAGATGGTCAATAACGACAGCTAAACTACTAAGCATTGCCGTGGACAAGTTAAAATCGTGTGTGAGCCCTTCGCAACTTCTACCTGAAAACACAATCGAATAGAAGCCGTTCACTTCTGTCTTGTGAACATTAGACGCCGTCCTATTCGACAAACCTTTGATATTGAAAGGGATCTTGTAAAAATCAAAAATTATTATATACAAGTAAATAAAATTAAAAAAATAAATGTCATGTTGCTTGATTATAAGGCTGGGCCCGAAAGGAATGCCTGCCAGCAAAACAAAACCTTTGTTGAAATATTTTGCCCGATATCTGCCTTAGAATCTTTCTGGTGCGTTTTTTTAGTCTTCTCTAGAGCATCCACTGCTTTTAAAAACAAAGTTCTCAGCAGCTATGACTAGCAGATAAGCTTGTGTTTTGGGTTTTAAACTCTGGCCCGAAGCCAGGCGTGTCTCTTAATTTTGCTCTTAATTTTAGTCTCTCTGCTGTTTGACGCACCCAAGTTGTTTTTGTTAATGGCATTGGTCAAGTTTTTTCCCTCCGTTATAATTTAAATCATAATTGATTTTATGGGTTCAGCAATTTCATCAGTGAGACGTTCATTTTCATCTCATTGACACCTACTATATCTTGCCATAAGGGCAGTCGGATTAGCAATCCTGAGATCATGAGCTGCAGAAGTAGCTATTTTCCTTCCGAACGTGTATATTTTCTTGCTTACTTTGTCTGGGGTGTGCTCGCTAGTTCATAAAGGCGCACCACCCATCTTCAGGGTTGTGGTTGCTACAAGAGAATCCAGTTTAAGGTGACCCCTTATGTATGGTGGGTCGCTAAGAGGTGCTTTGTATTTCTTTTCAATGCACAGATTAACTGCTTTAGTCTGCACTGAATTAAGGATGGGGAGATTCTTTTAAACACAGGTTACAGCGTGAAACAAGCCCACCTCTCTTTTAAAATAGTTTTAATAAAGTCTTTCCCCCTAAGGTTTTTCCGTTTGAATATGAAACCTGGCAGCCACTCTTTCCAAGGCTATCATACAAAATCTGATCTTCTGACAGGTGGAGATCAGGTTGTTGGCTTTACTATGTCTGGTGAAGGTATAATCATCAGGATCCATCTCGGTTTTCCTCTTTCTCCATAATAATTTCGTCATCTTAATAAATGCCTTCGTCGACTAGATCTTCCTCCTCATGTACCTGTTCAGGTATTATCTTTGTTTTTTTTGGTTTTTTTTAGAAGATCCAAAAAGGGGTTACACTTTTCATTTTTTTGGTAAGAAATCACAAAAATCTGTAATACTGCATTTTGCGGATGAGAAAAGTAAACCTTTCCTCTGACCACAATGTTTCCTGAGGGGTTGCTTGATGTGGTTATTCTTGTAATACCTCCTCTTCTAATTCTGACCCCAAAGAGGAGATGTTACCCTTCTTCTGCATCGCACAGAGTTCCTTTCCCATTCATGGATGTTGAAATGGGTTTTCCCTTTCCTTGCACAGAACTAATTTAGTGTGTTTTATACGCCAAAACGTCCTTTGAGATATGAGTCACTTTATTTTAAATGTTGCTTTGTGCTTCGATGAACTCATTAAGTGTTCCGATTTACTTTTGTGTTTGTTACCCCCTCGACCTCAGAGTAATGGCACATTTTTCCACTCTTAGTTTCCCTACGTAGCACAAGGAGAAGCCCTACTATGTTTCTGCAGCTCCTGAATACTTTAGGTAAGGAAATGCTAATAGTATGCTGCTATTGGTGTTGCAAGAGCAACACAAACCGCCAATCTACGTCCTATTGCATGTCGCCATCATATTTATTACATGGAACACAGAAAACGTAAAGCGGTTTGTCTGGATCCAGCCACTGTTGCCTGCATTCCACCTCCTTCCAGACTGATGCGCCTTTCTTACTGACTCTGGTGTCAAACGGTGCCGCTCTTGCCTTTGCACTCAATGCTGATATATTTTAAACTTGGCTGCAATTAGGCCAACAGTTTCAACTGCTTAATAACTGCTTACGAAGACTCCACGTTTGGCATCCAACCTAAAGGCAGAAAGAAGCAATCAAAGGCATCATTGGTACCCGCATACACATGATATGGAGAGTGTTACAGATATGTCCTCTGACGATGCCCAGAATTCGAAAAATTATGTAATATTCTTCACCCACTACTAGATGGATGTCTATGCAAAGCATGTGAATCTAAGCAGATTCACAGGTCCCAGAAATATATACATTTACATTTGTAATACTCCTTTTATAGCATAATTTAGTCACATTCTTTAGCAATTTTCCAGTGACAAATAGTTTAAACAACCTTTATACCAGAGTTACTTTTATCGAAATTGCTACCATTTTCTTGCAGGATTAATTTGTTGTAATACACATTGTAAGGAGGTTGGCAGGTTGCATTTACTTAATATTGATTTACGGTAAAGAAATACAGGTTATGAATAGTTAAGTCATACCTATATCAATCAAGAAGCAGCACAGGCGTATTTGGTCATTTTATCTAGTCATAAATGTGTGACTTTTGACAAAGATGTGGACAATGAACTTATTATGTACAATGATTATGTTTTGGTAATTTCAACACAATGTACCTCTTACATGATTCCTTCGATGATGAGAAAAAAATAACAAAATTAAGAAATTGATAATCTAATTTAACAAATTCTTTGCTTCCTTATTTACCTAAAATGGACTTATTAAACTGACTCTAAGACAGTAAGTGTATAAAACTCATTTGCACTTTGGTTCATAACAGAATGCTGGCTTTTGTACAAAGGCAACATGAGAAACTATTTACATATTGCAAATTTTACAAGAAAACAACATGAATATTAAAACACCAGTGGTGACATGCGTTGAAGTTGAACATGTTTTGCAAAGAAGCATCTTTGTCATTGTGGAGCCATATACATCTATAGCATACTGTAATAAAAAAGGATTTATCCTCTTCCAGCATTTAATTGTTTTCTCAGATGATCCTCAAATTAAAAGGCCTAAAGAAAACAAACAAGGAAGCAAAAATCTGGAAGGTGTGACGATGTAACTGTAGTTTGGACGGAGTACTGATGTGGTCAGTAATGCTCAACATTTTTACAAACTATAGAAAACTATAATTACGGTGTCAGACAGAAATACAGATTGTATAACCAAGACTTAACAATTCATATATAAATGTACTATGCATCATATTTGTGATGACAACGATATATGTAGGATATGACTGTTAAGATATGCAATGTCCTGAACTCTACTGGTTTAGTTAAGGAATAGCTGCACAGAGAAAGAAATGCAGCTGAAAAGGTTAAACTTAACAAAGATACATTTCAAAGTGTATAAAAAGGAACTATGTACTGTGCGGATGTAAGTGCTTGGTACTGTACGAGCTCTAGAGTGTACATATACAAGAAGTACATTAATCACAATCAAGTGTCTGTGGCACACATGGTCATGTTTAGAGATACTCCACCATCCCACCAATTTCACCATTAACCAACTAAGTATTAAACACAGTGAATGGGTTTTGCAAAATCTGAAACAGTAGTGTTTTAAAACCGTTCTTAGTTTTATCTTTACATAAAATATAGTTTCTTCTGGATGAAATATTGTTTTTAATCCCCTTCTTCTCCCTCAACTTTGTCTTCTGAAATTTGATGAGCTGACGCCAATGCAATTGTAGAAGAAACTCATTGTGTGGTACTGCAACAAAAAGGTACATCTGTGATCATAATACAATGTACTTGTAGTTGAAAGCTATTGCTAAAAATGTCAACTCTATCTCAAATTCCACAAACTCGCTAATAACTTTTGGGGTAGTAATTAAAAGACCCTGCATACTTACTGACCAGGAATTTTGAATAAATACACTGCCAATGATAAGCAAAAATGGGGGTAATAAAAGGTCACTGACCATGAAAATCTTGTCTGTTCCAACATAGGATTCTTTCTTTGATCATTAGCTCCCTTCTAAATTGCATGTAATGACTATGAATTAATACCAAATATGGTTATTTCTCAAACCGGAATCGGGCTATAATGTGCAAGTCAAACCAAATCGGGCATAATGAATCACCTTGTTTTGACTCTTCATGCACTTAAAAAGACAAGCTGGTCATGAACTGTATACACACAGGTTTACATTAGATGTACCCTGCAAAGCATGCAAGGAAAATGCAGACCAGTTGGTTTTCTCATAAAGAAAACACTCAATGATAATGAGCAGCAAACCAGTCTTCATACAGGAGCTCAGAAGCATGGCTACACTTGAAAAGAAAGGTACATTACAGTCAAAACAAAGCAATTTACCAACACACACAAATACTAATGATATCCAATTGAGCTGCATACTATTCGCTTTCACTATCTGATGGTGTTCACCTTTTCCATCTCCAGGTCGTTCTGAAGTAGTGCAATTCTGTAGTATATAAATGCCACTTGTGGATGAACGCCAAACCAAACTGCTTAGAAAACTACAATGTCCTAAGGAACTCAACAGGAGCTCCTTTCTGCTTGTGTCCTTTTCTTGCTTTCGGTTTGAAAGAAAATGTAAATCTGCAAGTAACAGCGAGAGCCATACTAAATCACAGAAAGATGTCAGGTACTGATTTGTAAGAGCTACGGTGGACTCTGCACAAGCAGAAATCAACTGCTTGTTCCAGCCAGTTGCAGATTTAACAATCATTCTAAGCGTTGTGCTATCACAAGGGAATTCCTTACACAGCAAATAAGACATAGGTCTATATAAATAATGTTCTTGGTGTAAAAAAACAAATAAAAAAAACCGACAAGAGCAAAAAGGCTGAATCTCACTGAGCAAGGACAAAAATAACCAAATAATTTGGTGATTAATTTTCCTGGAAAAAAGGGAGTACAAATGAGGTGGACAGAGGTTGATCTGTAAATAGTCTCCTGACAAGCTGCAACATGCCAACCTAAATGTTGAAGAACGGGGAGGAAAGACTCTCAGAAACCTGCTAATACACCAACTGTTTAGTTTGCGTGCACACCAAGTTAGGTAGCAAAGGGGACAGGGGAAGGGCCCAGGTTTCACATTATATGCAAAATATGATCAGTGCAAAGTCAATGTTCCTTTAAGAAAATAAAAAAACACCAACAAATCCATTTGCCAGTTCACTCCAATAGCTTCTACTGGGAATTTAACAAACATGTGCAATTCCCAACAAAAACACATCATTCCCTTTTGACTGTCCATCAATATGTCTTTCAGAATAAAAGTTCTAGAAGTTCATTATTTCCTTGCTATGTACACACAACTAATTATATAATTCAAGTGCCCTGCTTCGTAACCAATGCACCAGCAGCCACTGTTTCAGATTGGGCTTTGCTGCAGCTGCCTTTTTTCTGCTTGATGGACTTCAAGAAGGTTTCATACATCCACTGGCTCACACAACACTTTCCTTCAAGTCCGGCTAACATGGGCCATGTTGGGATTCATGTGTCTGTTGGCAGCACAATGGGTGTGAACGATGATGCCATTTGGATATCTCACAAAAGCTGGCTCACTGAACGGAGTTTGGCAAATCTGGCAAAGCTTCTTGTCCGACACTATAATGGGATGGCCTCTTATCTTCAGCTGTAAAGAGAAACATACAACTATTAAGTATAACTCTCATATAAAAGACTTTAACCTAAAAACCAGTAGTTTAACCAGAAATAATTTTGCAAATGAGCTTAAAAAAACAAGGGAGATTTTACACATTAACTTTCCAGACACCACTCCAAAAGACTGTAAAACACACAAAAAAAGGTGCATTAAGAAAACAATGTAATCCTTATATGAGCACATTCTTGTTTACATCGGACCAGTGCGGCCTCCCAATTTAATACTCGTTGTGCACCCACAAAGCACATCATCCAGACATATATTCATCAACTATATGTGTGCGGTCAGAATTGAAAGCAAGGTTGTCATATTTCTACAAAATAGGTTCCTTAAAAGAAAAAGGGTTGGAAAAACGCCTTTCTGGCCGTATGCTAAAGAGGAGGTTCTCTGCCTATAAACTCAGGATGTCATTAACTGAAAAACTGTCCTTGTGCCCAAAACATCCTATCCTGGCCCTCACACTGTAAACAAATGAAAAATGTATAAGGAAAATATCTTCAACTAGCCCAAAAGTGTTCACAGCTGAAACAAGTATAATTTCAACAAAAATGTTCTTCAAGGCCGAAGCCCGTGGTTCCAGGGGGTGGATCCCTTCCCCTGGATTATTAATTATAAGAATAGTTACTTTTATAAACAATTCCTTGGTGTCTTGTTTGATCTCACAAGATTCCTGCTTAGGTAACCAAATTTTTAACAGTCGCTCCTTAGTGCAAATTTCTGCTCGGGTTGGATAGCAATGACTTTCTTGAACAACCAACTTTTCCAGTGTTCAACAAATAAATGCCAGTCTTTCCTGTAACATTTCTTGGGGCTCACAAATTGCCTGGATTACTCTCCTGCCAGGTGCCTTTATGCAACGCCAATTGCCTGGTGTATTCACCTGCCAGGTCTTCACTGACAAGTTTCACTTGCCTGGTACACTCCCCTACCAGGACTTTTCTACATTTCAATTGCGTGCTATCTTGCTTGGTAGGATTTCTCATTTAGTTCACTCGCTTGGTCTCTTTGGTTTGCCAGGACTTCTAGATTTCTCATATGCTTTGCTTGCTTGGTGTCTGTGGTGTCCAGGAATTCTCTTTTGCTAAAGGTATTTGTACCGTGCCCTGTCACCAACGGAATTGGTCCCAGGCGCTCTGGTGGGTCTGTAAACAAGAAGGCGCTGTGGGTTAGTAGGGTGAAGAGGGAATAGGAAAGTGAGAGAAGTGGTGTGCTGTTGGCAGCTTGTTCCGTTTTCACCACGCACTGAGCTTTGGTGCGAATATCGGACCAACGCGAGGCCTTGTGTGCTGTTGGTGTGGTTCATGTGTTTGTTTGCTGTTGCGGTGTGGTGAAATGGGTGCAGTGTGCCGAGCGAGAAGAGGTTTGTGTGGATTTTCGTGTGAGTTTATGTGTGCAGAAATATGAGCATAGGGTTAGTGGGTTATATATCTTAGTCCTTATAAATCTTGTTATGTGTGTCCGGTTGTCCTATAGGTAGGCATCATTTCCACTTTTCTTTCTTGTCCGTCTAATTGTTATGTGTGATGTCGTGGCACATTCCCAGCTGTTTTATTTTAAACTTAGTCTAATAGGAAGGGCGTCTGTTGTCCCCTACTCTGGTATTGGTGCTGTAAATTAGCAGTCACCCACTCCTTGCTACCTATTTTCTGTTGGTGGTCTATTGTTGAATATATGTAGTTTGTAGGCCAAGGTGTTATTGATATATCATCCTTGCCCTTCCATCCCGATCCATCTGTGTTCATTCTAAGGTATCATCCTATCATATCTATCCCTCAATTGTTAAGTTCATATGACGTAGATTGTTCTTCCTTAACGTCTGTTTATGGGCGATAGCTTAGGGACATGGAGGGGGATCGGTTTCCTTAATCAGCATTGTTTCAGCTGTGAATATGCCTCTGTAGGCATCATTCTAGTTATGGGGTGAAAAGCCAGGATTTGAGTTTTCTGAATAGTAGGTGGTTTCTTGTGTTACGTATGTTCTTTGGTAGCTCGTTCCAGGTTTTTGGGGCGAGGTGAGAGAAAGATCCTCTGAATTTTCTTTTGTTGTAGGGTTTTGGTTTCAAACGGATGTCGCTGCTCGATCTGAGCGCCCTTGTTGGGCGATGTAGGTTTAGTTTGTTTCAATCTATCATCAATATTTTAAGTATGGCCCTCAGGCTGATATATATATAGATATATAATGCATTACTCACTGTAATCATATTTCTGATGCTTGTATCTGCTTAGATTCACATCTAGTGGAAGCTGCATGGTATTACAGTTGTTTTTGAAATTCAAAAAGGGGACGTCAACAGGGCGTGCCAGTAATACTAACCTTAGTGTGACGTCCACTGTACCCATGGTCCTTCACGCTTTGAGGTCCCTCAGATGGTTTTGTTTCTGACATGAGGTAGCATGAAGTGTAGCGTGAGAACAGGTGTTTCTAAAGCATCTTCTTTCCAAGGGGAGGACGGGTAGGTGCATGTGAATCTAAGCAGATACAAGCATCAGAAATACAATTACGGTGAGCAATGTATCCTTTCTGAGGCTTGTGGAATCTGCTTAGATCACATGCTTTGCATAGATTAGCGAGCAGTGTTAGGAGAAGGTGGTGGGTTGTGAGAAGGTTCTGGAAAAATCCGGTAGCTCAATGGTCTGGTTTACGTAAAATTTAGAGATGAACTTGGGGTAAAACCCAGGATGAGTACATAAAACCAGTTTGTACTTGTGTATGATAAAGAAAGGATCCTGCACTGACATTGCTTGTAATTCACTAACTCTTCTTATGGAAGTAATAGCCACTAAGAAGGCAGTCTTGTAGGTCAGGTGCTTAAGACTTGGCTTCTGCATCGGCTCGAAGGGTTCCCCCATGAGCTTTGCGAGTACTACATTGAGATCCCATCCTGGCGGTGGGTTAGAAATGGGAGGGTGGAGTCGTTTCACTCCCTCCATGAATGCTTTAATGACCGGTACCTCCCACCACAATACTTTATTGTGGGAGGTGGTGTAAGCCGATAAAGCCGCCTGGTGGACCTGAAGACTAACCCCGAATCTAACAAGTGGAGAATATAATTTAGAATGTGAGATGGAGTACATTCTATGGGGTTTATCTGTTTAGACTGGCACCAAACTACAAATCGTCACCACTTGTCGAAATAACAGTGCCTAGTGTTAGGTTTTCTTGCTTCCTTTAGGATGTCCATACACCTCTGTGGCAGGTTAAAATATCCGAACTCTATGACTTCAGGAGCCATGCTGCCAAGTTCATAGACTGAGTTTGTACTGTTCCCCCATGATGAGTGAGTAGGTAGGTCGGGCAGGGGAGTTTGATGGGATCGCACATCGCCAGTTTCCGCAGATGTGAATACCATGGCTTGCCTACATGGGAGCAACTAGGATGAGCATCACTTGTTCCTTGAAAATCTTGTTCAAGAGAGGAGTGGGTGGAAAAGCGTAAGCAACCCTCCCTAACCAATTCATCCAAAGTGCATTCCCCCGAGAGCCTGGTTGTGGGAACCTGGACGCGAAGTCTGGGCTTTGCTTGTTTTTGCTTGTAGCGAACAAATCTAGCATGGGGTAACCCCAATGAGAGAAGAGGTGATCTACAACTTCTGTGTTTAGTTGCCACTTATGTTCCTCTGGTAGGGGATCTCTGCTTAGAGAGTCAGTAAGCGTATTGAGATCCCCTGGAATGCATTACGAGGATAGGAATATTTTCAGTTTGAGTGCCCATTTCCAAATCTACCTGGTAGCGGATCTCTGTTTAGAGAGTCTGCTAGCGTATTGAGTTCCCCTGGAACGCATTGCGAGGATAGGAATATTTTCAGTTTGAGTGCCCATTTCCAAATCTACCTCAGTCAGTATTTCTGTTTCCCCTACCCTCATTTCAAATGTTTGACTGTGCTGTTTACACCAGTCTTAAGAGGTGTGCCTATTCTCGCTTGTGCAGAAAAATTCCATGCTCAGCCATCTGTCTCGACCCTGATAGATTTTAAGGTTATTTATTTAAATGTCTAATGTATTTTATTGTAAAAGACATTGTTTTGCCAGTGTTGCCGGCTTTATGGGGTAGTTCACAAACTAGTTTCAGAAATAATAAAACCTTTAACGGACAGTGAAAAATATATGTCTTGCCTTATTTGTTTTTCGAGGAGTCTTGAATAGGACATTTGCAATGTGTGCAGAAAATCTTTAATCCGTATTTCTTACACTTCAGGTACTAATAACATCAGCTATAAATTATTGTGTTTTTTGTGCCTGTTTTAACTAGACCTAGAGAAATTACCTGTGTGTTTTTTTGTAAAAGTTGTAAATAGCACATGACCAAATGAACATATTGTATAGAACTATTTTTTTTTAATGTGACACTAACCATCATTATTTGGTTGTGATCCATGTTAGTGCATGTTTCAGGTCCAGTCCTTTACCAACAACGTTTAGTCATTAACAGTCCTAACTGTGGTGTTTTCCTTCAATGCCTTCCGTCATTCATCAACTGAAGTGAGTATTAACATTCCTTCATCCCAGTAATTTTTTTGATGTAAACTGACACTCTGTGTAAATGTTAAAGCAAAAAATTAGCTGTTCTCCTTCCTATTCCCCCCTCCTTCCACCCCCTCTTCAATATGCATGTCTGAATTCTCCCCAATCACTCCCTCTGATGTCTCTCTCCTCCTAACCAAATCCCACCCTACTGCTGCCCCTTCTGATCCCATTCCAACCCTTCTTATTCCTAAGATTTACCCCCTCTCATTCCCTACCTAAACTCCTTCTTCAATACTTGTCTCTCCTCTGCCACCTTCCCTTCTGCTTTCAAGAACGCCACTATTATCCCTATCCTGAAGAAGCCTTCTGCCAATCCCCTTCTTGCTTCTAACTTTCATCCAATCTCACTTCTACCATTTCTCTCTAAAATTCTTGAACGATTAGTCTACTCCCAGCTATCGACCTTTGTCACCAATCTCTCTCTCCTTCCCCACCTCTCAATCTGATTTCCGCCCTAAACCCTCCTCTGAGACCGCTCTCATTTATGTTCTCAACTCCCTCGTTACCGCTCGCTATGCTAAGCAATCCTCAATTCTCATCCTCCTTCACCTCAGAGCTGCCTTCGATACTGTCGATCACCCCTTACTTCTCAATACTCTTTCTTCCTTTGGTTTCAAAGGATATGTCCTCATCTGGCTTTCCTCTTACCTTTCCCACTGCCCTTTTGGTGTTTCTTGGGGTGGTCGAACCTCCCCTACTCGCCCTCTGGATTACAGTGTTCCCCAATGCTCTGTCCTCGGGCCCTTCCTATTCTCTCTTTACACTTCACTCCTTGCCCCTATCATCTCTTCCTTTGGGATTTCTCATCATTTCTATGCTGATGACACCCAGCTATTCCTTTCCTTTTCTTCCTTCTCCCCCGACTTACGTCTAAATCTCTCTGCCTGTCTTACTGCCATTAAAAACTGGATGTCATCTCACTATCCTGCTCTCAAAACTGACAAGACTGCAGTCTTATTCTTTCCTTCTAACACACTTCCTCCTCACTCTCCCCCTCCTTCTATTCATTTCCCTCCTTCTAATCTTCCCATCTCCACCCATGCTCGTGATCTAGGCACTCACTTTGACTCTTCCCTCTCCTTTACCCATCATATCTCCCTTACCTCTCGCGCATGTCGCTACCATCTCTTCAATATCCGTAAAGTCTGCTCTTCTCTCACCTTCCATTCCACCAAACTTGTAATCTCCTCCCTCATTGTTTCTTGCCTTTTCTATTGTTCTTTACTCTTCTTCGGTCTCCCCGCTTCCCATCTTGCACCCATCAAATCTCTCTACCACTCTGCTATCCGCACCTTCTGCCTTCTCTCTCCTCATGACTCCATCTCCAACTCACTGTCTTACCTAGGCTGACTTCCCTTCCACTCTCAACTTAAATTTCACTTTCTATGCCTTGTCTTTAAATCTCTTCATGGCTGGATCCTTCTCTGGACGGACTGCAGTAGTGGAATAAACTGAGTAACTGCCTTTTTATCCACCAGGAGATCCTCAACAAAATCCTTGTCCTGCTGAGTCTCTTGTGTTTTGATCTGGAAGTGTTCAGCAGCCTTAGTGAGCATGTCATTTAGAAGGGGCTGGTTGTCAATACGCGATTCAGCCACAGATGGACCTTGTGTGACGGGAGAGGCTATATTGTACATATCTGCTTCTTTGTCATCGTCCCCATAGTTTTCTTCTGTGCCCTCTTGTGCTGTATAAGTATCTACAGCATCATCCTCATAGTCTGTATCATAGAGATCAACGTAGGGAGGGTCAACCTGGGATGGAATCTCCAGGGTGTCTGGGCAAGACCTCTTAGAGGAGGAGTGAGTAGTAGGGGCATTTACAGTGGTCTGAGAGCCAGAGTCAGCTATAGTAAGAGGAGTGTTTTGCATGCTTCAGAAAGCTGCTGGGTTTTTCTCCAAAGAATTCCCAATAAAGGTCATTCTCCTCATGACCCTGTCTATATCTTCAGATGTCCATTGTGCTGAGCTTAGAATGGACCTAGGGCCTAGTGTGGAAGTTATAGGGCCTGGGTTGGAAGTTAGAGGGCCTGGTAAGGACTCTTCTTCAGAAGGAAGTGATGAGGTTGAGAACCCTTGTGATGCTGGGAATCCCTCTCCTTGGATGTGGAAAGTGACCCATGTTTATGAGGCGTCTTGGAAGAGTGTTTCTTAGACTCCTTTCCCTTGATAAGTCCCTTCGGGAAATGTTTTTGACTAAATGGGCTAGTCCTGACTGTACTGAGGCTTTAACCGATTTCGACGAAGAACGTCGAACCTCGCAAGTGGAGTGGCCGACGCCTCATCAGCCAACATGTGACATTTGGGTGTGGGTTTATTCATGACGTCTGTGCTGTCTTTCGACAGTCAGGGTCTGTCATGTGGCGAACGGGACCTCCAATGCCCAGAGTACAATGAACTTGCGGAGCTCTCCCTATACGTCGTGTGGCCCCTAGTCAACGACCGTGCCGAGTCTCTGGCCTTGGGTATGTGTTTAGTAGTAGAGGTTGTGCGAGTGCCGGTGCCGTCAGGGGTCGTCCCTTTAACAGGGCCACTCGCCTGTCTGGTGGGGTTGAGGGCTTGCTCTTGGGAAACTAACGTCTCCCCTTCGCCGTCCAAAATGGCACCGTTACTGCCATCGCTGAAAGTTCCCTCCACGTCCATGGTGGCCTCGGCCTGCATGGCGTGGTGTGCCCAGCGTCCTTCAACGTCTTCGATTTGAAGAGCCTGCAGGCTCGACAGATCTCAACTTGATCTCGTGCGAGGCAGAGATTGCACACCAGGTGCTTGTCGACCCACAGGAATTTTTTCTTACAACTTGGGCAGAACTTAAAAGGGGTTCTATCCATGATAACATGTAATGGCAGCTCAGCGAATATAATGTGGGAAAAGGGGCAAATACATTCTTAATGTCCTCCCCCCTCTCTCCCTTCTGCACAGGCTGAAGCTCTTCCTTCACCGTTGACGAAGTGATGTAAAAAAAATAGTCTTTCTTCCTATACTTTATATTCGATCATCTATCAATAATTATAATAATCAAAGGCATAAGCCAAAGGAGAACGCTGCTTTTTTGCGTCCGTCTCCGATGGTGGAAAAAAACAATCTGAGGGACCACGACGCGTGAAGGACCATGGGTACAGTGGATGTCACACTAGGGATAGTACTACTGGCACACGCTGTCGACGTCCCTTTTCAAATATATATATGGGATACATTACTCACCATACTCTTATTTCTGATGTTTATATCTGCTTTTATCTGTTTAGATTCACATGCTGTGCATAGGCTGACATCTAGTGGACGCTGCAGAGTATCACAGTTGTTGTTTTCGAAACTCGAAAAGGGACGTCGAATAGGGCGTGCCAGTAATACTATCCCTAGTGCGACATCCCCTGTACCCATGATCCCTCACAAGTGTAGGTCCCTCAGATTGTATTTTTCTGACATGAGGTAGCATGAGGTGTAGCGCGAGTACAGTTGTATCCAAGAAGATCCGTATCAGACAAGCTCATAAGCATCCATGCGCCTACTCTCCGAGGGGAGGAAGGGTGGGTCGCATGTGAATCTAAGCAGATACAAGCATCAGAAATACCATTACAGTGAGTAATGTATCCCTTCTGAGGCTCGTGGAATCTGCTTAGATCATATGCTGTGCATAATTAGCGAGCAGTGAAAGGAGGTGGGATGTGAGACGGTTCATGAGCAAATAAATGTTTTAGAACCGCTTGTCCCACTTGTGTATCCGTCTTGGAATGAGTGTCAATGCAGCAGTGCTGAGTGAAGGTATGTACAGAGCTTCATGTAGCTGCTTTGCAAATACTGTCTAAGGGGACATTTGCAATGAAGGCCAGAGTGGCTCGTGTACCTCTTGTGGGGTGAGCCCTGGCCGTAAAAGGCAGTGTTTTATCTGATAGGGAATTACACAGTTGGATACATCTGACTATCCACCTAGAGATGGCACTCTTAGAAATGCGGTAAACTTCCCTGCTTGGCGCTATGGAGACAAACAACTGATCTGTTTTCCTTAGCAGTCTGATCTTGTCTACGTAGTGTGTGGAGTTTTAACTCAGCTCAGCTTTTGGGTTCTCGGAAGAACGCCGGTAGCTCAATTGACTTGTTTACATGAAGATGAATTTAGGTGAAAACCTAGGATGAGTATGTAAAACCAGCTTGTCTGTGTACAACAAAGAAAGGATCCTGCACTGACAAAGCTTGAATTTCACTGACCCTTCTTATGGAAGTGAAAGCTACTAAGAAGGCAGTTTTATAAGTCAGGTGTTTGAGACCAGACTTGTGCATAGGCTTGAAAGGGGGTCCCATGAGCTTAGAAAGTACCACATTGAGGTCCCACCCTGGCAGCGGGTTAGAAATTGGAGGATGGAGTCTCTTTATTCCTTACATAAACGCTTTGATGACTGGTACTTTCCACCATGAGACCTTATTGTGAGAGGTTGTTGAGGCTGACAAAGCCGCCAGGTTGACTTTTAGGCAGTTAAATACTAACCCCGCGTCTAGCAAATGGAGCATATAAGTTATAATGTGCGATGGAGTAAATTCTATAGGATTGATTTGTTTAGTGTGGCACTAAATTACGAATCTTCCCCATTTGTCAAGTAACAGTGCCTAGTGTTTGGTTTTCTTGATTCTTTCAAGATATCCATGCATCTCTGTGGCACGTTGAGATGTCCGAACTCTATGACCTCAGGAGTCATGCTGCCAAGTTCATTGAGTGCGGCTGCGGGTGCACTGTTAGCCCCTCATGATGGGTGAGTAGGTTGTACTAGCACGGGAGTTTGATGGGATCGCACATCGCCAGTTTGAGCAGATGTGGATACCATGGTTGTCTTGCCCACATTGGAGCAACTAGGCTAAGCGCCATTGGTTCCTTGTGTATCTTGTTCACCACCTTCCTCAGAGGGGTTGGTGGAAAAGCGTAGGCAAATATTCCTGAGCAGTTCATCCATAGGGCATTCCCCTTGGAGCCTGGCTGGGGGAACCTGGACTGAAGACTGGGCATTGACTGTTTTTGCTTGTGGCGAATAGGTCTATTGTGGGGAAACCCCACTGAGAGAAGAGGTGTTCTACGATGTCTTTGTCTAGTTGCCATTCATGTTCCTCTGGAAGGGGATCTCTGCTCAGAGAGTCTGCTAGCGAGATGAGCTCCCCTGGAACATGTTAGGCTGACCAGTAAATCTTCCATTTGAGTGCCCAATTCAAAATTTGTTGGGCAAGTCTGGACAGATTTTGAGAACGAGTGCCCCCCTGCTTGTTTATGTAAAATATCGCAGTTGTGCTGTCTGTAAGGACCTGCACTGACTGGTTCGATAAGAGGGGTTCGAATGCCTGAAGCGCTCTGAATACTGCTAGAGGTTCCAGCAGATTGATGTGGTTCTGAGCAACCTTGCGAGACCATAGACCCTGAGCTGTGTGGTGAAGGTAGTGAGCTCCCCACTCTGTTAAGGAGGCATCTGTTGAGGGGACGACCTGAACCTCTGGGTCGTAGAAAGGTTTTCCTTTTGTTAGTCTCGTCCACCAGCGAAGATTCTGTACTATTGTTGGCGAAATTACCACTAGATCGTCCCACTGACCACTTGCCTGAGACCACTGTTTCGCCAATCACTCCTGCATGGGTCGCAGGCGCGCGTGGGGAACCAGGTAAATGCAAGACGCCACCATGTCTAGCAAACGCATTGCTTTGCGCATCCTTATTTGGCGACTGGCTTGATATCGAGGAATTTACAGTAACAAATTTCTAATTCTTTCCTCTGACGGGAAGGCCAAACCCTCTTGTGTATTTAGGACAGCTCCTAGGAACTGTTTGGAGGTGTTTGGCACGAGGCTTGACTATTACTCGATGGAGAAGCCCAATTGAAAGAGGGGGTTAATGGTTCTTTGAATGTTTTGTCTGCATGGGGGTGGGGGTGGGACTTCCCTGTAATGAGCCAGTCGTCCAGGTAAGGGTACACTGGGATTGCCTCCCTGCGTAGGTGCGCTGCCACCAACGCCAGTACCTTGGTGAATACCCTTGGAGCCAAGGCTATCCCGAAGGGCAGCACCTCGAATTGGTAGTGCTGGTTGGCAATCTTGAAATGCAAGAATCTTCTGTGCGCTGGGAACATTGAAAAATGAAAATAGGCATCTTTCATATCCAGTGTGGCCATGTAATCCCCTTTTTTAGTAGGGGGATTACCTATTGTAGCGTAGTCATGCATAATTTTTGTGGCTTGACATACTTGTTTGCTCAGCGCAAATCTAATACTGGGCGCATTGTGAGATCTTTCTTTGGCACAAGGAAGTAGGTTGAATAAATACCCTTGTTTACCTCATTTGCTGGGACGACCTCTATGGCTTCCTTTGATAGCAGAGTTGCGATCTCCACGAAGAGGATTTTCTGATGTTCCAGCGAGTTTACCTTCTGTCGTGGAGGATGGTCGTGGGGGCGCTCTAGTAAATCGATGCAGTAGCCTCCGGAGACTGTGGACAGCACCCATCTGTCCGAGGTGATCCCCCCTCATGCGTGGGTGAAGTTGGTAATGCGCCCCCTACTGAGGATGCATGGGAGAGCACCTGAAGCGGAACGTCACTGTTTGGCAGGTGGCGTACCATCTCTATCGGGACTGCCTCTTCCACGCCCACGACCTCTTGGGTAGCCCTGGGAAGATTGTGACTGGTAATTCACCCACGATAAACCATGGTTTTGGCTATAGATTGACCCTCTCTGGAAAATTACTGTTTCCCCTCTGTCCAGAGGGTTTGTTGGGGAGTTGACCAAGGGATTTTAAGGTGTTATACTCATCTTTTGCCATTTTCAGTGCATCTTCGACGGCTTTGCGGAATAATACGTTAGGCTCAACCGGCATGTCTATCAGTGTCGCCCGAGTTTCTGGTTTGAATCCTGATTGTCTTAACCATGCATGCCTCTTAATGATTGTACCTTCAGCGATTATTCGACCGGCATGATCAGCCACGTCGAAGTTAATTTTCAGGAGGCAGCCTGACACTGCCCTCCCCCCTCAGATGCCACTTGCACTAACTGGGACTTTAAAGGTTCAGGTACGGAGGAAAGCAAAGCAGATACTTCCTACCACTTATGGCAAGTATAGCTTGCTAAGAGGGTGGCGCTGTTGGGTATCCTAGCCTGACAAGCCGCAGATGAAGCAACTTTTCTCCCTAGACCATAGATTATTTTGCTCTCCTTATCCAGAGGAGACCTCAGAGGAAGCAAGTGGGGTTCCCGCTCTCTTTCTAGTGGTGGTAACAACCAGGGAATCTGGTTTTAGTTGTCACCTGATATATAAAGGGTCAGAGGGAGCAGCTTGAAATAACTTGTTACTGCACGTGTGAGGTTAGGTGTCTGCAAATAAGGCAGAATTCTGCACTGAACTGATTTTAGTAACGGGATGGACTGAGTTACTGCCCTTTTGTCTCCCAGGATTTGCTCTGCGAAATCCCTGTCCTTTTGAACTTCCTGTGTATCTATCTGGAAGTGTTCAGCAGCCTTAGCCAACACCTCATTAATGAGAGGCTGGTTATTGACTGGAGAATAATTAACAGGAGGGTCCTTAGGAACTGGGGAGTCTAAGGTGTAAGCTTCAGCCGTATCTTCAGCCTCCTGTTCCTCATCATCCCCGCCATAGTAATGGTCTGCAGACTGTTCCTCCTCGAATTGAGGGTCATGTTCTTCCTGGTAAGAATTTGGGTCATAGGGCTCCACAACAAAGGGGTCTATGACTAAGTCGTGAAAGGGAGTATCAGAGCGAGCCCTCTTAGGAGGGGGTTGAGGGGACACAGGAAGGGCCCTAGAACCAGAAGGAGCTGAGGTGGGGGCGGTGTTCCTATAACTCTGAAAATAGTTAGGATCTTTTTCATAAGGTCATCCTTTTCATTACTCTGTCTATATCCTGAGAGCTCCATTCTCTGGAGCTTGATATAATAACAGAATGAGGGGTAAGGCCCATGTCCTTATCTGTGAGAGGTGTAACTTAGGTGCCGACATTTGCCAATCGCTCGACACTCGTGTCGAGTCTCGGTTGGGGCTAATGTGCTTGGTGGTGGATGAACAGGATGCGCTTTTGCCGCCGGGTGTGGTCCCCACAACATGGCCACCGGCCAGTCCTACGGTGTTGCGGGTCTGCACCTGGGTAGCTGAAGTTGTAGCTGAAGCCGCCAGATTCAGCGGCGTTGCTGCCATTGCTGAATGCTCCCTCTAAGTTCATGGCTTCGAGCTGCCTGGCGTAGTGGGCCCAGCGCTTAGTGGAGCGGTCCTTTAGGGTTTTAGGCTTAAATAGTGGGTAGGCCCGACAAGAGGCCTCAAAGTGGTCCCGAGGGAGACACAAATTGCAAACAGTATGTTTATCCACCCAAGGGAATTTTTTGTCACATTTGGGGCAGAATTTAAACAGAGTACTCTCCATAAGGTCAAGGTATGGCAGGGGGGTGAATATATGTAGGAAAGGGGAATATATATATGTATGACCTCCCCCACTCTCCCTACTGACTGGGCTGAGGCCCGAGGTGGCCTTCCAAGGCCTGGGGTCTGTCGCAGCAGTCTTTAACGGAAGTTTCTCCGATCGTCACTGGCGTCGTTCTTCGACGTTCGGTGAATAAAAGACAGGAAGAAATTTAACAGTAATTGAAACATAGCTAAGGCTGTACGCCGGAAGAAACTCTGCACACATGCGTCCGACTAGTATGGCGGAAAAAAGTAATCTGAGGGACCTACACGCGTGAGGGATCATCGGTACAGGGGACGTCACTAGGGATAGTGTTAATGGCACACCCTATTCGACGTCCCTTTTCGAGTGTTAGGCAGAAACATGTGCAGTTCCCTTAGGGACCACTGCAAAAAGTTTAAGACCACAGGTGTTAGCAGTAAACCCAATTGGTAGCAGTCTGTACCAGCCAGATTTACCTGGTAGCTGTGGCTAAGCAGTCAGAATTATCTCAAGAAGAGTTAGGCAGTATATAGAGTATACACAATAGGGCAAAAAATACAGTAGTACAAGCAAACACTGACCAGAGCTTTGGTATAAAAGTGTATAATTATTTATTTAAAAACACATTTGTAAAAATACACTGGCACTAATATGTCAAGCAAGTTCAAACACAGTCACTAGAAATATATACACCTCCCTAAATAGTTATTTGACAAGTCTAGGTTAATACACCACTTATTTAGCAAAACAGAGGTGAGCGCGTAACCATAGATGGCACTCTAATAATTATTTAAAAAGGGAGAGAAAAGGCAGAAATAGGAAAAACACACAATACCAAAACTTTTAAAGAACCACAGCAAGTCAAGAAAGGCAGGGTCTACTGTAGCGCAAAAAGTTCATAGGCCAGGCCCACTCTTGGAGAGAGCAAAGCGGAATGTGCCCAAGATCACACAGTGGAAATGCACTAAAAGTCTTTGCAGGAAAGTCAAAAAGAGGTCGGATCAAGATAGAAAGGTAATGTTAATGGGTCTGAGGTCACCCCAGGATAGAGAGTCAAGGATTTACGGGACACCTTGAACAGTCTGTTGCAAGGGAGACCAGGCAGGCCACAGTAACTGAAATGGTGAGAAAGCTCCAGTGGGGCAGTTGTTCCTGGCAGCGGGTGCAAGTCGGTGCTTCATCTAGGGGAAGAGAAGATCTCGACGTGGAGGAAAGCTGGAGGTCCTTGCACTGCAAGGGAAGAAACCAGCCGCAGAGTTTCCCTGTTAAAAGGTACTACCCTTTTATACGCGGTAGTGGTGAAGCGTGGCTATCCGGCCGCCGGGGTGCTTGGCACGGGCGATTCAACCACGAGACGATCCAGGAAGGCGAAAAAGGCGAACTGGTTGGTCCCACCAGCTCAAAGGGAAGACGACTCTCCTGGAAGATCTTCTCTGTCGTCGGGAAAGTGGTGAGTTCTGTACAGCAGGGCTCCACCGGTGGTGTCGTCGTCGTAGATGGCTCAGCTTCTCCCCTCTTCGGATTCTTTAGGTCCTGTGGCGACTTCTGAAGTTCCAGTCCCCAAAGCCCTGCTTTTATGCAGCAAAACCCCCATTCACCAGCCTAGCTGTCAATCAAACATGCTAAGTGGTGAGCCGGGCGGCTCACCACTGGGCCAATCACACAAGAGTACGACTTGAGTTGCCAAGGCAACTCAGTCCAGGGTGCCTATTCCCCCCCCCTCCCACACATCCTGTAGACCCAGACAGAGTGGCACCACTTTTGGAGGCTTCTGTGCAGAAGCCTGCCAAAAGTGGAACAAAGGGCTCGACTTGGGTTGGAGTTACAGAGGCGGACACAAACGCCATTTTAAAACAGAGTCCTGGCAAAAAGACCCAACCGCGGAATACATATTAAATAAATAACCCGGCAGTATCTTCAACATTGCACCAAAAAGTGGTGCGTTTAAAATGAATGAGAAAATCCCATAGGAAATATTCTGGTGGAATATTTCGTGTGGTAACCACTGCCACCAGCCAGGAACTCAACAAGGGGGGACTGGACAGTGCCCCCTTGAAAAACAGACCCAGGGGCAATTGAATTACCCCTACCAGTATGTCCACAATATGATGGATTGTACTGGTTCTGTTCACAATTTAAGACTAGTAAAGTCAATGGTGACTTTACATGCCCTGAGAGACAGTAGTCAGTCCCAGGGTATGGAGTCTATGTTTGGGGGTCACTATGACACCCCTGTGTTACTGCACTGAGGGTGCTGTGTAACACACTTACCAAAAACACATGAAGCCCTATGGAGTAAAAGACCCCATAGCCCATAAAACACATTACAAAGTCAAAGGACATTCTCAAATCATGCCTAAGAGTGGGAGAAAGAGAGTCTCACTCTTAGCAGGAGAAAAAATTAAACCCCAAAAAATCCAGCAAAGCTGCTGGGGGACCCAATAGGTTTGGGAAATTAGCCTTAACAGAGAATTCTCCCTAACATCGAGTTTAGAAAACAAATGTAATACTCTGCAGCTTCCACTAGATGTCGGCCTATGCACAACATGTGATCTAAGCAGATTCATTTCAGATATTCACAGTTCATTGGGGTTTTCCTTTTTGCTTTTCGGTATTCAAACAAGCCTTTTGTCATATTGACAAGGTTACAATGTTCAAATTGCCATCGGCGTAGTCGCCGGAACGCCCGGGTTCCCCACTGGCTTCTTTTCTTTCTTTTTTTTTTAAATCTCAACTGGCATCTTAATTCATGTTTCACGACTTTGAGATTGATTTTAGACTACACGCATGCATGCAAGATATCGAGCAGTTTATTTCACGCCATCACCTTTTGTCCGGCCCTGCTACTTGTATGCATCATGACCTAAGCATTCTCATTTACCTTTCTCCTCGTGGTGCTGTAATCTACCCTTAACATGTGGTTGACCCAAAGACAAAGTTATTAATAATTGTTCTGCCTCTTAATCAACTTTCCAGTTATTCTCAACATTGTGACATCTAAAATCATTACCCATAGTCCGGCATCTTCCAAGTCTCCTACATATTTGCCTTGGTTGCGTAGGATGGAAGGCTATTTTAATTCCAAATGCTTGACATCTCAAAAATTCCTCCGTCAACTAACAATGCCACACTTTTGAGAACAATTTTATTTATTGGTATTGATGAGAACCCCACATTAGTGGTATCTTATCGATTTGCATGTAATAATAAACCTCTCCATTGTCAAAGGGATGGTCTTGGACAGCTATTGTCATCTGCATTCATTCAACACTGTTGGGTTTGTGTAGGCCCCTATAAGGAATGGATATTAAACGCTTGAGACATGCACCACTCTTAAAAGGTTCCATTAGCATCAAACAGTATGACGTGAAAGATAATTACATACTGTGATGAATGTGTGGGTGCACAGCAAATATTGCTGCAAGATGATAACAAATTTACTTTCAGTAGTGTTCTTTCTGGTGGGTCAGTCCTTCCTCTCAGAGTTTCTTAAGCTTTGAAATATCTTCCAGGCGCAAGACTGGGTTCAGAAAACGTTTTCAGTCAAAGGGTTCACTGCAACTATATTCGGCATTTTGGCGCAATGACTCCAGATGTCACACCACAGGTAGAGCGTATGGAGCAAGCTGCGCCCCATGACCTCCGTACCAACCAAAAGAGCCTCTGGAACCGCAGAACTGCCAGAAGTTAGTGACATTCTGTAATGATGGGTGGGTGGAAGGGAGGGTGATGAAAACTGCAGGAGGAAGGACTAATCCATCTGAAAGAACACTACCCAAGTAAAGTGACATTTTCTAATGGATTCCTCCCTGCCACAGATTCCCCATCTTGAAACAACTCCCAAAGCAGAACAGAAACAAGAGGCAGGAGGAAAGTCAGGAACCAGGACCCGCACCAAGAACAATGCATGACCAAAGCGGGCATCGTAAAGAGATAAGGATACGGGCTATCATTCTTGGCAAACGTGTGAAATGAGGCTCATGAAGACACCAGATAGATGTTAAAAAGACAGGTACCCTTCTGGAAAAGAAGAGGTAGCTACCAGGCATCTGAGAACATGAACCTTAAGACCTGCAGTCATGTCCTCACCAGTAATATCATACAATTTAGAAATGCAAAGAATCCTTTCAGAGAGTGTCTACTAGGTAATCTTTGCCCAAGCACCAACCAAGCTGATGGGGCTGTCGTGCTTCCTGTAGCCCCTCATCTGAGGGAATTAACCGAGAGCCCTCTTGGGGTGCAGACAATTGAAACTTTTCTCCATACTGGATGGATAGGGAGAAGGGAAGGCGACCTTAAGATGGACCATCTTGGAAAGATGAAAGTCAACATGATCTTAGGAAGGAAGTACAGACTCATCCTCAAAGTTGCCTTGTGCTTGGAAAAAACAAGGTAAGTAATATGAAAGAATCACAGGTATTCGTCCCTTCTCCTCTTTGAGGCTAGGGAGGTGAGAGTGCTCTGCAAATCTCTTCCTAGGGGTCGAGCCAACGGGGAACCTTCATAGTAGTGACTCCCCTTTAGGGGACAAGGACTCCTTTTCTGATGAGGAACTCCCTAGATCAAATACCATTATTTGCCAACCTTATACTTGGCTGCAGGCAGTGTGGGAACAAACCAGCCATACCAAGGAAAAGGAAATGTCTCTAAAGAGAGAAGTTTATATAACTGGATCGAATAACTCTTGTGAGAGGAGCGAGCATGGTATGCAGGCGGAAGCCCCCTGATGCAATAACGCCTTGGAGAGGGAGAGCAGAGCAAAGCCGCAGAGCCTGTGACTTTTGAACAGGTGAGGAACGCCACAGTAAGATGCAGGAGAGCCAACAAATCCTGCAACGGGAGAACCATTGCCCAAACGATAACCTAATACCCATGCAAGGCGGTGGTGTGACCACAGTTGCATCGTGGTGGGCAAGGGGCTCAGCCAACGATGCTGGGACCACTCGAGAAGGGAGTACTACAAACTCCCTGTTCTCTGTGTCCATACACGCCATCCCACTGCAGAGGAGCCGAGAATGCGAGGCCAGTGAATCTAGACACAGAAAAGAGCAACCGGGAAGCCAAATACACAAGTGTGCAAGAGATTGGATGTCTTTTGTGGTGATGATTGGAATAGCATCTTCTTACAAATCTGCTCAAATGGTACCACAGTATGAATCCCTGTTGGAGACTGAGGGGATATGTTTTAGTGTTTCACTCACAATCCGTGTCTTAGTTTCCCACCTTCTTGATAGAAGTCCAGATGCAATTACCAGTAACTATATTCGCAATAAGGGCTCACCGGTAAAACAGCTGTATTCATATATGGAGCTCTGTTGCAGTGTTTTCTCCAGTTACTTCACTGGGCTGAGACCCAGACCTGCTGTGATGTCATCCACTTGCAGGACACTCTTCAATGACACCAATATGCTAATGTCTCAATCTCTCATACACAATGCACTAAAAATGTCTAATTATGTCTTTCTTCGTGCAAGAGACGTCTTGAACACTCAGAAAAATGAGGCGACAAAGTCCTATGCCACAGCAGCTAGTCTGTAGTCAAGTAAGTATTGTCTGCGTATGAACAATTGAATGCTTTCGGATCACTGCGTCTTTCGCGAATGGAATGCCTTCTGATCGCCACGTTAGGTTTACAGGCTAATGAGGGGTGTTCTGGCTGTGTTATGCTCACAGCTAATGAATTCCCTCACTGCGTTATGTTCGCAGGCTGCAGCTCAGCTAGGCTGCGTTGTGCTTGGAAGCAATTTATGCACATGAGCGCTTCTTGCTATTGTGAAAGAGGGTTGCTGCTCCAATAGGCACACTATGTTGAGAGCGCGTTTGCTTCACAGCTCCTAACTTGTGAACTTTGTTCTGTATTAACTTTGTCGGTGAGCGTGTGATCGCTCTGTTTTAACAACTGTCTTTCTCTTTGCAGGGATCTGATTCACAAGGTGTCGACACAGATCACCGTAGGCAGAAGCGGGAGACGAGGAAGCTAGAACATGTTAAGCGTTTGGCAAGCATTTCCAGCTTGCAAGACAACCCGAAGCACGCGCGTGACTCAGGGTGAGGTTTTTATAGACCTGGGTCCTTGGAACACTGCACTGCTTCTTGCTGCTGAGCATTATGGCTAGTTCAGAGGCCATCTTGGAGTTGTTTCGCGTTTGAATCCTGGCAGCCACCTTCGAATTGTGCAAGTGTAACAGATTTGCCAATGACAAGGGTGTGGATGTGCCTTTCTGCCCCAAATAGTGGTGCACTTCCAAACCCTGAATAGCCATTGGCCCGTTTGACATTGCGTTCATGACAAACTTCACAAAGTCACAAATAAGAAATACGAACATTAAATAAGCAGAATTGGAGATATATGCAATCAAAACAGCACACAACGATTAACACTGTTTGGGGAACAGAAAAAGTGGAAGCGAATACCCTGGAGGAAGGGAGAACCCCCTAGGTACAGAGGCTTAAAGAGAGGAGAAAGGGCATTGCAAATAAGTGCAACAAGTGATGAGAAAAGAGACTTAAGAGAATAGAATCAGCAAAGAGACAATCCAAGAACAGGAAAGAGAGGGAATCATAATTGCCACAAAGTCATACAAAGCCTTGGGAAGCCTTGGGAAGATTAACCCTCAAGAATATATGAGCTATACAACTAAAGGCATGATAGCGGGAAAGTAGCTCATGAAAGAAGTCTCAAGAGACTAACAGGGAAGTTAACTTAAAGAAGCATCTATTCTAAACAGAGACATCTGATTATCAATAACCACAGGATATAAGATACAGACTCAAGAAATGACCAAGAGAAGAGACATTCTTTTGGCCCATTTTCAGTTACTGATGTTGGTGGTAGCGTCAGATAGAGTTAGATTTGGGACCAGGGGCAGTCACTTGGCATCTGGCTGAAAGGAGCACAAGCAGGACCTTGTAAGATAGATCTCACTCCTTATTCCTCCGAGTCTCAAAAGCAGAGCATGCATTCTGAGCATGAAGACTGAGACTGTTGAGGCTCACATGAAGGATCCTGCCCTCCGATTGGTAGAGCATGTTCACTCATCTGAAGAAACCAAAGAGGGCAGATGGCCATGTCCAGAGGTTCCCTGTAACACAGCCTCCTGGCCCAAACCGGAGTGATCCAAACTTCTCAGTCTCCTGAAAACCATTAAGATGGCATAAATTGAGGAGATTAAGGTTCCACGCTACAATCGATTCCTCCCCACCCCTTTTAAGGAAATTCCCTGAAGAACAAATCCTCACAGGTTTGCTTAACACTGGAAGTAAGAAGGTTGACCTGAGGAGAGCACACAGGTTCTCATTTGTAGGGGACTGACAAATGCTTGCTCATACAGTCTCGAACAATGTTCTTTTCCGGTGAGATGCGCTGCTGGCTGAGACCATTCTGGAGTCCCCCGAACCACAGTCACATAACATACCTGCACAGAGGCAGCATTACAAACACCACTTAGCTTGTTAAGGAAGGGTTTGAAATTGCTGGGAGCTATTTGGCTCCTGCCTCTAGCCTAGGAGAGCCTGGTTACCTTGAAATCAGAAGCTACCAGCAGCTACTTTCGGCTCCCCAGGCCAACTGGTACCTTACAAACCTTCATATGCTCACAACTTTGAGTATTTTAGCATGTTAAAAATGAAAATTTGGAATCATTTAAACATAATGGAGCATACATAATAGGAAAGAGGTTAAAGTGAGCATCTCCTGGGGAAGTTAGATATGCAGTGCATTGTATACTTACTCCTGGTTCCCCAGCGGTACATCCTGCCTACACAGTGATGCAGATACCCAGGAGTTGGTTTTAGCTCTTGCTCATCGAATCTTAATTTCGGAAAATTGTGGTCTTGCATGGACACAGTGTTATTTGTCAGGATATGGCCACACCTGTCCCCCACAGAAGGAATAAACCTACAAGAGCATGTATGATGATACACAGGTCCAGGAGGTGGAAGTGTTACCACATCTTTATGAAAAACCATAGGCGTCTTCCAGCCAGATCATCTAGCTGAGCTCCCCAGCATTTCACTGAAGCATTTGTGGCCATTGCCACTTGGTCAAATTGCTGAAAAGGCTGCCCAATTAACATGCAGTGCTGAGGGCTGTGATGATTCACAGGATGTAGTCACTTCTCCCCTTCCCAGTGAGGTCGCTCCCCAACAGTCCCCCTTGGGGGGTGGAAAGCAGGACCTCACAGGGAGAGACTCCCCTAATGGGGATAAGGACACCTGCTCTGTGAAGGAACTCCCTAACCCCTTTTCCCTTGGGACCTAGTCCTCATCAGAAAAGGAACAAGTTACTTACCTGTAACTGTTGTTCTCCAGCATGGGACTGGCATGGATTCACATGCTCATGAATATTCCCCGTCGTCAGGCTGGGAATCCTCGGTAAAGAAAAAACCAGTATCAGTTTCGTTTCTGATCTGTCTTTCGTAGTAATAACCAATCACTGGTCTCTGCGTCATACTGACCACAGCCAATGACTGCCCTCTACCTAAGCACCGCCTCTGGCAGCCATCTTCAGATTTGGAAGCACGTGAAGTGGCAGTATGACCAAGTGAAGAGCCGCAGAGGGGTAGGCGGGAGGGTTCGCATGTGAATCCATGCCAGACCCATGCTGGAGAACAACAGTTACAGGTAAGTAACTTGTTCCTTCTCCAGCATGGGGTCTGGCATGGATTCACATGCTCATGAATAAAGAATACATAGCAGTACACACATGCACAACCACGGGAGGTGGCAAAGGCTCAACATTAAGCATTGCATCAAACGCAACATTAAGCATCTTACCTCCTCACCAGGCTCACCTCAGGCGAACAGGTTGCGCAGCACTGCTTGGCCGACCCTGGACTCCTCCCTGGAATCCCGATCGACGCAGTAGAACTTCGTGAAGGTGTGCGTCGACCTCCACGTAGCAGCCCTGCATATGTCCAGCAGGGGCACACCAGAAAGGAACGCCGTGGTAGCTGCGATCGCTCTGGTGGAATGGGCTCTCGGACGGCCAGGCAGCGGTCGGTTTGACAACCGATGACAGTACATGATACAGCCGGAGAGCCATCTGGAAATGGAAGCCTTCGAGAGAGCCTTCCCCTGATTGACAGGTCCAAAGTTCACAAAGAGTTGTGACGTCTTCCGAAAACACTTTGTGCGGTCCACGTAGAACTTCAGCGCTCTAGCCACATCCAGCGAGTGCAAAGTTCTCTCAGCCGGCGACGAAGGCGACGGGAAGAATACAGGCAACACCAAGGGTTCGTTGAGGTGGAAGTCCGACGGTACCTTGGGCATGAAGGAGGGGTGCGTCCTGAGCACTACCCTCGTGTCGTGAAAAGTCAAGTACGGGGCCTTGCAGGAAAGGGCCTGGATCTCTCCCACCCGTCGTGCGGAGGTGATGGCCACAAGAAACGCTGTTTTCCACGATAGAAACTTCAACGGGGCCGAGTGCAGAGGCTCGAACGGAGGTCCCATGAGCTTGGTCAGCACCACGTTGAGCTCCCACGCCGGGGCCGGAGCATTCACCGGCGGGAACGATCTGAACAGTCCCTTCATGAACTCTTTCACCAGACGATGAGACCACAAGGACGTCCGCCCCGTGGTTCTGGTGTATCGGGAGATCGCAGCAAGATGAATCTTGATGGACGCGTGTGCCAGTCCAGCTTTGGCCAGCGTCAGCAGGTACGGCAGTACTTGGGGAGCCGTAATCCGTAGAGGGTTAATCTTCTGTGCGTGGCACCAGACAGAGAACCTCTTCCATTTGTGTCCGTAGCATTTAAGAGTCGAGGACGCCCTGGCCTTTGCAAGAACCTCTCTGCATTCAGCCGGTATGTCGTATCCTCCAAACTCTAGCGCTGCAGGAGCCAGGCCTGCAAGTTCAGCGATTTCGGGTCGTGGTGGAGGATGGCGCCTCCTTCCCTGGAGAGCAGATCCGCGTCCACCGGCAGCTTGATTGGCGGGGACGCTGACAAGTCCAGAAGGTCCGGGAACCATATCTGCCTCGGCCACGCAGGTGCGACGAGGATCATCCTGCACCGTGACCTCTTGAGCTGGTTGACGAGCCGGATTAGCAGTGGCAAAGGAGGGAACGCGTAGAGGAACAGGCCCTCCCAGGGGAATGAGAAAGCATCGCCCATGCTCCTCGCCTGGGGAAACCTGCTGGCGAACCTCCGGCACTTGGAGTTCGCCGCCGTCGCGAACAGGTCGATCTGGGGTGTGCCCCACCGTTTGAAGAGGCGATCCACTAGATCCTGCCGTAGTTCCCACTCGTGGCACGAGCGCAGCTCCCTGCTGAGTGAGTCGGCGATGGTGTTTTTTATCCCTGCCAGATGAAACGGCACCAGAAACATCCGTTGGGCGACTGCCCAATGCCACAGGTCCTGCGCCTCCTTGGACAGTGCTGCGGACCTGGTTCCGCCCTGTTTTCTGATGTAAAACATGGTGGTGGTGTTGTCGGTGAAGATCCTCACCACCTTGCCCTTGAGGGACGGAAGGAAGGACCTGAGGGCCCAAAACACTGCACGGAGCTCCAGGACGTTGATATGTAAGGATTTCTCCGTCGGGAGCCAAAGGCCTCTTGCGTGCAGATTTTCGGTGTGCGCTCCCCACCCTTCCAGGGAGGCATCCGTGGTCACTGTCTCCTGGTGGGCTGGGGTCTGGAAGTCCATGCCCGCCGTCAGATGCGCGCGGGTGCCCCACCACCGGATCGCTCGTCGGAAACTCTCGTCGAGTGTGATCCTTTCCTCGAAGCTGCCCGTCGTTTGGATCCAGCGCGCGTCCAGGAACTCCTGCAACGGGCGCATCCGGAGCCTGCACATGGGAATGAGGTAGATACAGGAAGACATCATTCCGAGGAGGGACTTGATGGACCTCACCTTGGCCGCGTCGGCCACCAACATCCGCTGCCCCTTGCCCAGGATGGTCCTGCTCCTCTCCTCCGACGGGGAGGCCAGAAGGGACACTGTGTTGAGCCTCGCTCCCAGAAACAGAGTGTCTTGCGCGGGTACCAGGTGGGATTTGGCGTAGTTCACGGAGAATCCCAGGTCCTTGAGAAGTTGGACGGTCCTTGCCGTGTGAACCACGGCGAGCTCCCTTGTCTTGGCTCGGATGAGCCAGTCGTCCTTGTAGGGGTAGACGTGGATCCCTTCGCGGCGCAGCTGAGCTGCCACCGGTGCGAGGCACTTGGTGAACACCCTGGGTGCCGACCGTAGTCCGAAGGGGAGGGCTTTGAACTGGTAATGAGGCCCTTGGACCACAAACCTGAGGAATTTTCGGTGCCCCTTCAGGATGGGAATATGGAAGTAGGCATCCTCCAAATCCAACGACGACAGGAAGTCTCCTTCCTCCAGCTGACCCAGGACGTGCTGGAGGGTGACCATCCGGAACTTTTGCGCCTTGATGAACTTGTTCAGACGTCGCAGGTCCAGGATGGGGCGCCATCCCCCCGTCTTCTTCTTCACGAGGAAGTATCTCGAGTAGACTCCGGAGCCCCAAAGCCTCTTTGGGACGAGTTCGATGGCGCCCTTCTTGAGCATCGCCTTCACCTCCAGGAGAAGTTGAGGGACGTGAAGTTCTTTTCTGGCCACGGGGGGGACGCGCGGACACTTTCTTTGAAACTCGAGCGCGTGGCCCCGGGCCAAGGCGTCCAGCACCCAACGGTCGGTGGAGATGGACTCCCACACGCTGACGAAGCTCGCCAGCCGGCCTCCCACCGGGGTGCTTCGCTGGGGGCCCGACCCCCCGGCCGGTTCAATCCTGCTTCGACGAGGCTTTAGCGCCTTGTCCTTGGCGACGACGGCGGGGTCCGCCAGACTGGCCTCGTCCTCTGTAGGCCTCCTGAGACGACGAGCGGGCCGCTTGACGGTAGGAGGAGAAACCGCCGCCGGAACCTTTGGAGGCGCCCTTGCCTCCGCTGCTCCGAAAGGGCGTCCGTCGCTGTTGCAGAACTCCAAGGGCCCGGGCCGTCTCGGTGTCCGCTTTAATGGCCTGAAGGGAATCGTCCACTGTTTTCCCAAACAGGTTGTTCCCATCGAAGGGCATGTCCAGGACTCTGGTCTGAACGTCTTGACGGAAGTCCGTAGCCTTGAGCCATCCACGCCGCCTAAGGCAAACGCCGTTGCCCAACTGGCGGAACCCAGTGTCGGCGATGTCCGTCGCAACGGTAATGGCGTGGTCCGAAGCCACCTCACCTTCCTGCAGGATCTCAAGGGCCTCTGCCCTCTTGTCGTCCGGCAAGAAGTCCAGCAGGGGAGCCAGTTTGTACCAGAGCTCCCTGTCGTATCGGGCCACGATAGCCAAGGCGTTGGCAGCTTTAATCGTCGTCGCTGCAGACGAGATGACTCTGCGTCCCATAGCGTCCAATTTCTTTCCCTCGCCGTCCGGTGGGGAAGTCGATGTGGAGGCCGCACCCCCCCCCCGCTTTTTTCCTGGCCGCCGCGGAGACGACGGAGTCCGGGGTAGGCTGCGCCCGGAGGCACAGGGGGGCCGTGTCCGGGACCCGGTACTTTTTCTCGTACCGGTCTCTTCTAGCTGGCGTCGTGGAAGGGTTCTTGAGGAGGGTGAGGCCCTCATCCCAAATGTCGTCCAACAGAGGCACCGCGAGGACCGTCTTCCTCTTGGCCTCGCGCCGCTGATAAAGGAAACCTTCCCTCTTCTTCTCCTCAGGGCAGAGTTGGAAAAGCTTGGATGCCCTGGCCATCATTGAGTGGAACGATCCAATCTCGTCGGGCGGAGAAGCCCTGGTGGGAGGCGACGACGGTACATCCTCGTCGTATACCTCGTTGTCCGTACCCGTCGCTACCGTGTCAGTCCCCGTATCATCCCCTCGGGTGGACGGGGAGGAGGGCTGGAAGGGGCGCGACGGCTGAAAAGGGTGGATCCTTGTTTTCTTGGTAGGGGGAACACCAGAAGGTCCCGGTTCTGGGTCCCCCGACGGGAGAGGTTCCGTCGGCAACGGTAGTCTCGTCCTTATCTCTGAGCATAAGGACTGTATAGCCAACAAAATGGCCGCCGAGTTGTCTCGCGGCGCTGGCAGAGGGGAATCCGACGGGCGATCAGGGGCCCCGTCGGTACCCTCGACGATGTCGTCGTCCCCTGCGTCGGGATCCATCCCGACGGGCCGGTCTTCTTCCACGCCGAGGCCGTGGCTTAAGACCTCGACCAGCTCCTCCTCCGAGGTTGAGGCCAAATCTACGACGACGCCCTGCCCCCCCTTTTTCTTCCCCACGGGGGATTTCACGGGGGTCCTATCGATGGGCACAAAAGAGGACTCCCTCCGAGGTGGCAGGGAGACTCTGAGCCCCGAGGTCGCCACCACTGGTGTAGCCTCCACAGGCTGAGCCAGGGCCGCCGCGACAGTTTCGATAGAGGGCTTGGCCGGATGGATTAAGGCCTTCACCACCTTAGGTGCGCTCACCGCCTTATCCTTGAGGGGGGGGACACTGCCTCGCTCCCCCTCCGCCTTCGAGCTCGACCGGGGCCTCTCCAGGAGCTTCGCCGGGTGCTCGGCCTTCCTCTTACCCGACCCAGAGCGTTGGCTCGTGGTTGATGGTGCCGGGGAGGGTGCGCCCTGCCTGGCGCCCGTAGAGCCCGACCGTTCGGCGCTCCCGGTGCCAGCGGACTCGCGGTGCTTGGCCTTATGTTGGACCCCCGTCGCCGGGGCGTCCTCAAAGGTCTTAGAAGACCGCTCGGATTTCTTCCTCTTCTTCTCGCCGGACGGGCTCTTCCCTTCCAGCCAGTTGGCGAGACGTTGATGGCGGTCCTTCATGGTCCGCTCCGACATGTTGCCGCAAAACGCACAGTCCTTCTCCACGTGCGTCTTGTCCTCATGTAGGCAGTAAAGACAAAAAGAGTGTTCGTCCTCCTTGAAGACGTTCTGCAGCTGGCATCCAGGGCAGACCCTGAACAGCTTTCCGGGCGTCGAGCTTCCCTTCTCCTGGGCCATGACCGGGCCTGAGAAACTTCTGGAGTCCTCCAAAAGCGTAGCTCGACGAAATCTTCACCCTTGAGGGGCGCAGACGAATCCGAAACGGGTCCCCGTTGATCGGATGGAGAGTCGGTGGAGCTTGAGGCTCTTTTGACCGAAAAAAACGAAGTTTTTGAGAAAAAACGTGAAAAAATAGCACTAACGCTCGAGAGCAATAGCACGAGGATCCCAACACATGAACGTGCGGTAAAAATCTGAAGATGGCTGCCAGAGGCGGTGCTTAGGTAGAGGGCAGTCATTGGCTGTGGTCAGTATGACGCAGAGACCAGTGATTGGTTATTACTACGAAAGACAGATCAGAAACGAAACTGATACTGGTTTTTTCTTTACCGAGGATTCCCAGCCCGACGACGGGGAATATTCATGAGCATGTGAATCCATGCCAGACCCCATGCTGGAGAACCCTGATAACACTACAGTCTGTTATGGTAATGTCTCTGCCATCTTTGATTCACAAATCAATAGGACCAAGATGAAGAAGAGCCAAAGAAACCTGCAGAGTAATACCACGGTTGCCTTACCATTGTGCTGAGAAGAGTTGGCTCCAAGCAGGCATAAAGATCATCTCAACAAGAGTAAAGGAGGACTTTGACTTTACGCTGGGGAGGATCAAGCCATGGGGAATACAGAGTGAGAAAGGACTAGGAAATGGAGAGAGCAGCCGGTGTGAAGCCAGCCCAGCCAGGGAAGTTCAAACCTGGGAACAGGAAGCTGCAAGAACGCCGATACCCAGTGGCAGGGATATACAAGAACGGTCAGCAAAGCGCTGTGGAGGAAGCAGCGCTCCTGGCGATTGGAAGAGTGGTAAAGAAGCCAGTGGTGGCGTGACCTCGGGATGTGGACCGTGTGACCCTGCAACTGCGCCGAAGATATGTGGCCCAAGTTGCTGTGGAGCCTCAAGGATGAAGCGGGGAGCGGAGGGAAGGAAGCAAGAAGTGCTAAAGCAATGCGAGTCACCCCATCACCCAAGGAAGAAACGTCTATGCTGTCCTGACACGTAATAGGTAACAGGAGTAGCAGGAGATCCGGTAGGGGTATGGGGCAGCGAGACTCGGGAGCGAGCTCCCCCATCACAGCATGACACCCAGAGAATCAATCAAGAGAACATCAGCACTAATCGCCCTCATCACAGTAGTAAAACCCAGAGAATGAAGCGTCAAAGGAGTCTCAGGAGTAATATCCCTCATCTCAGTAGTGAGATGCAAAGATCTAAGAGCCAAGAGTGCATCAGGAGGAATCTCCCTCATCACAGTGGTAATCCAAGTAAGAGTAAATAGGGTACTAGACAACACGAGCTGTCTGAAAGTAATCTTCATAACATTGTAAGTTAGGGAAGAATTGCTGGGACTGTAAAGCAAGCTTTCAGGGAAGAAGTGACAAGACTTTTGAGGTCTATTGCAAAAGACTATCCTGAAACAGCCCTCAAGGCTGTGCACGGTGGGTCAGGAGAAGAGTCATTCTCCTGGCCATACTCTCTTTGTTGAATCAGAAATTAAAGCAAAGGATTGTTGGAAAAGAGATAAAGACTGAGCCCATTCACCAGGAGAAGGGAGTCATTCTCTGTGTACTATTTTCATTTGGATGCTGAACCCTTTTGTAGGTTGGTGGGCAGGGTTAGTGTGATTTTTGGACAGAGGACAAACACTTATTTGTACAAACACCCGGACGATGACCACCCAAATTGATATTTGTTTAGGTAGGGATAACCCTTTAGAGATAGGGAGAGGTAGGTTATTTTCTTTATTTCTTTTAACAATTTATTTATTGATTTTACAGAACAACATTACCCCACAAGAGTCCAGAACAAACCGTGTTACAGTGTGCCTGAAACATTATACAAGAGCTTAACATGCATCTTGGAGATCATAGCCACGCCCTCATACTTTACCATACATCCTCAAGGGTTCTGCAAGTTTTGAACATATTGCGCCCAAATCTCTGGTGGTCTAGCATGTAAAGGCAAAGTATGAATGGAAGGCGTCTCCATGTCATACAGTGTACCACATCTTTCAGCCATTTCTGTATGCTGGGTGGATGTCCTCTCCACCATGACAGTGCCACTCACCTATGAGCCAGCACCAAAAGGAGAGCAGTGAGCATAATAGCCGCCCATGGCAGGCACCTTGTATTTCCAAATAGCGCCATCACAGGGTCCATCTCAAGTTTTTTCCCAACAATGTGTGAAATTCTGAACACCACCTCCCCCAGTATCGATATATTACTAGGCAGGCCCACGTCAAGTGTAAAAAATCAGCCAGGCTGCGGCCACACCTATGACAACTATCATGGGTGTCTGGATAGTGTGTGTGCGACCTCACTGGCGTATGATAAACCTGATGCATACAATTAAAATGGACCTGCTTGAGTCTGGAGTTCAGAGAGAACAACTGAGTCTGCAACATCACATATTTCAAGTCTCCCTCAGGAATTACCCTATGTAGTGCTCTCTCCCAAAGCAACCAGGGGCCATCTCCAACCCATGGTACGTTTACCAAAAAGCTGCAGTAAAGACGGGAAACCAAACAACCCTCATGAGCCTGCATCAAGCTATGCAGCAACATCCAAATTGGTGGTTGCTTCAGGAACAATATGAATATGGATTTCAAAGTATTCCACACCCGAAAATACAAACACATCCAACTGTGTTGTCCCACCCCTACCCTTTACCCGTTGTAGCAATATAAACGTGTCCTCCTCGAAGAAGTCACCAGATGTTTGTTTCCCAACTTTTTCTACCCACTGAATGTAAGCTCTTCCCCCATGATAGCCACAAGGCTAGCAGAGAGGAGTGGTGAGTATAATATGTCAATGCTGACCTTGTGTGCAGCTTTGTGCCAAATGGTGCAGGTAATATTAATGTGCATGGATCCCAGCCGCCCTCGGTGCACTAAGAATACGCCACCGTAGAAGGTTGGGGGCAGCCAGAGCCCTCTCCACCGGGACATGTGGTCGAACGAACTGTGTGGCAGAAAAAATGCTAGAAGGTGCACTTGTGCCATCCAGTAATAGCGTTCAAGGGCCGGGAGCGCCAGAACCTCTTACTGTACAGTTGAATCAACGTGGTGTATGCCACCCTAGCTTGTTTCCCCGCCCATAGTAAGTCGGTAATAGTCCCCCGCAATCTTAGAATGAATGTGGTGGGGAGGAGAAGTGGGATATTAAGAAACAGGTATACGACCCATAAGGGAAAGAGGAAGGACATGCCAACGCACCACCAAGTCTTGGATTGAGCAACTGAATCTGCCATAATTATCTTGGAACAATACAGATGGGTCCCGTGAGGTTGTGACACCCAAATACTTAGTACTCTTTGTTTCCCAGGCAAGCCCAAACCCACTGTGAAACGCCTCGGTCTTGTCAGTAAGAGGGAAGGCCATCGATTTACTCTCAATTTATTCTCAGCCCAGAAATCTCCCCAAATGTTAAAACTTCACGCATCACAGGCTGCAGATCCCTGGCTGCATTGTCCAAGAACAGCACTACATAATCTGCATATAATGAGATAGTCAGTCGGTGCAGCCCCAGTTTTATGCCCCGTTGAATGTGTTGGTCCCACAATATCACCGCCAGGGGTTCCATTGCATCCCGTTGCAAGTGCAAATAGGAAGGGGAGCAGGGGGAAGCCCCGTCTAGTCCTCCGCCCCATCATTATCATTTGAGCAGGAGCGCACCACCACGATGCATGCACAAGTGAGACCATTCAGATGAAGCATTGACAGAGCCCAAGCTTACGGAGGACTGTGACCAAATAAGGCTACTCAACAGAGTCAAATGCCTTTTCAGCATCAAGCAGTACCGCCAGTGCCTGCTTTTCCGAGTGCAGCGCCGAGATGATTCTGAAGATGCAACGTAGGCCATAGGTCTTATTCCTTCCTGGTACGAATCTAGACCGATCCGCCAGCAGCATTCCAGCCATCAACCAGAGGAAGCGCCTGGCTAAAACCTTTGCAAAAATCTTAGTGCCAACATTAGAGATCGGACAGTATGAGGCAAAATCTTCAGGGGCGGGATTACCCTTCTTGTTTAGTGGACTAATTGAGGCTTCACATAACAACGGAGGCAGGGATCATAGCTTCCCAGACACAGTATACATGCGCCAGGGGACCAGAATAGGTGCAACTTCTTTGTAGAACTCACCCAAAAAGCCATCTGGGGTGGTGGTCTGAATCTACGAAGTTCTCCAATTGCTGCAAGAATTTCTTCCAGCGACACCTCCAGGGCTTCCATTAGTGGCACATCTACCCAATACAATTCGGCCGCTTCGAGATAGTGTTGTAAAATTGCAATGTATTGTGTACACCTAGAGGCATAAAGGTGCCCATAGAACGTCTGAAAAGCTGCTGCAGTATCTTTCTCTGCATAAAGTGGTGTGCCTTATCACCTCGATACGTGGGGGCACCAGGCTTTTGTCCCTCCCCGTACTGTCTCACCAAGTGGCCCAACTCCAAAATGTAGCCCCTCTGGTAGCTTTGACTTGGAACTTGGTCCGCTCCTCCCGTAGTGCTGCCAGTGTCTTGGAGTCAGCAGAGGCGGTGTATTCACCTCAGTTTCTGTTTGTTGATCTCGAGATCCTCCCTAATTAGCTGGAGTATTCCATTTTCTTTAGCCATACACATGCCCCTGTTCTAACACTTAAACTTAAAGCTTTTCCAGAGCACCCCTTGCGACCTCAATGAACCCTCAATGCGGTCAAAAAAAGACACTATTTCTTTCTGAATTTCCAAGCGGAACACCGTGTCCGTCCGGGGCATCTGGTTTGATCCACCAGGAGCACCTTCCGGTCCATCCCACATCAACACTACAGTTCAGTACAACCGGGAAATGGTCAGACAGGATTCTCGGGAGGATCCTACACTCACCCAAAGAAATTCCCCCGTGCGGGACAGCTGCAAGTAATCTAGTCTAGAGCTGGACCTGTGTACCCATGAATGCAACGTGTAGTCTCGTTCATCCCAGTGTTGCACCCTCCATATATCCATCACATTGTATGCCACACAGATATCCCGAATCTGTTTTCGAGCCCTTGTTAGATGGGTCCTCTTACTGCCGGATCGGTCTCTAGCATGGCCCAACACAGTATTCCTATCCCTACCCCATATGATTATTGAATCATGACCATCAGCCAGGTTAATGAACACCCATTCAATGAAATCAGCATCATCCACATCCCTTCAGTAGGTGTCGACCAATGTTACTTTCATTCCCTCCAAAACTCCACAAACCATCATGGCCGTCCCCTCGTCATGTTTCACTGACATCATACTAAATGTACTGCCCTGTTCACCAATTTGACAACCCACACGCATGTCAAGCATGAGGAATAATATCTGTGACAGCCCCATTGAGAGGCCCAGCGAGATTCAGTCCGAGGCTTCAGGCTACGTAGATAGTGTAACATCTGCCTCGTTTTAGAGGGCTGGTTCCCCCCTTACATTCCAAGATTGCCCTTGGACTCCAACAGACAACTCCTGTAACCCCAACAAACATCCCGCCACCCCCAATCTGCCCGGAACAAAAACCCCCACTGCCCCGATTGTAGAACAAAGAAGGCTATGCAGAGGGCGCTAGTGTCAGACCAAGTGCAATCCAGCCCACCCTAACAGAATAAACACAAAACTATTGCAACCTGATTTGTTCCATGTCCACTGGTTGATTAAGCCAATGACTGTCAGGCCCCTCGAGGCAGCAGTGTCCCTATAATCTAGCTCAACTTCGCCATCATGCAAGAGTCCACCTGACCCTCCCTGCCACGGTTCAGAGTCCCATCTCTTGGCAGCGGATTGTTTCTGCTAACCGCCTTATCCACTCCGTCAAGAAAGGTGCTGGCGGAATCAGGAGACATGAAAAAGGTTTAAGTTACTTACCTGTAACTATTCCTCTCCAGCATGGGTCTGGCATGGATTCACATGCTCATGAATATTCACAGTCAGGCTGGGAATCCTTGGTAAAAGAAAAAACAGTTTCACTTTCAATTTAAAACTGTATTTCTCCTCTAAACCAATCACGATACTCTGGGACATACTGCCCCCATCCAATGACAGCAGCCATCTTCAGATTTGGAAAGCATGTTAAGTGGCAGTATGAACAAAAAAAAAGCCACAGAGGGGAAGGCAGGAGGGCCTGCATGTGAATCCATGCCAAACTCATGCTGCAGAACAGAAGTTACAGGTAAGTAACTTGTTCCTTCTTCAGCATGGGGTCTGGCATCGATTGACATGCTCATGAATAACGATTACATAGCAGTACATATATACAACCACGAGAGGTGGCAAGACTCAACAGAAGAAATAAACACACCTCAGAACAGACTCACCTCAAACAAACAGGTTGCATAGCACTGCTTGGTTGACTCGGGACTCCTCCCTGGAATACCTGTCGATGCAGTAGAACTTTGTGAAGGTGTGCGTGGACCTCCATGTAGCAGACCAGCAGATGTTGGGCAGCGGCCTGCTAGCCAGTCGATGACAGTGCATGATGCAGCCGGAGAGCCACCCCGATTTACAGGTCCAAAGTTGACGAACAACTGAGGTCTTCCGAAATGTCTTTGTTTGTGCCATGTAGAACTTCAAGGCACAAGCAACGTCCAGCAAATGCAAGGCCCTTTCCATTGGCGACGACGGATTTGGAAAGAAAGACCAGTAAAACCAAAGGTTTGTTGAGGTGGAATTTCAATGGTACCCTTGGCATAAAGGTGGGTTTGTATACGCAGTACCACCTTGAAGCATGGAAAGACAAGTAAGGCTGTTTGCAAGACAGGTCCTGAATCTCCCTGACCCACCTGGTCGAAGTGATAGCCACAAGGAAAGCCGTTTTCCGCAAGAGAAACTGGAGTGGGGCCTAATGCATAGGTTCGAAGGGCGCTCGAATGAGCTTAGTTAGCACAACTTTGAGCTCCCAAACCGGGGCAGGGGCCTTCACCGGTGGGAAAGTCCTGAAGAGTCCCTTGAGGAACTCATTGACGAGCTTGTGAGGCCACAGCAAAGGTCTGCCCGGGGACCTGGTGTACCTGGATATTGATATTTAATTTCTATCGCACTCGTACACAATTGTTTCAGAGCACGACAAGGCACGGGAGGGGAACAGGGGAGAACAAAACAGTGATCTTACTAGGCCCAGTGACATTGAGAATGCGCAAGTGCATGGGAGAGGGCGAGGGGAAAAGTGCATGGAAGGGGGGAGAAGTGGAAAGTGCGAAGCAGAGGAGAAACAGTTAAATAACAATAAATAAATAATAAAGGCAACAAACAGTGGTAGTGCAGCCAGCAATTTGCAAGTGCTAGGTTTAAGGCAGCAGACAGGGTAGGTCTGATAAGTACAGGACGAAAAAGGGGGGCTGTATGGGTACAGATACAGGCCCTAGCGCAAGGGGTGGCCTGGAGGCAGTGCGGGAGGGTGAGCAGGTACTTGGGCCCGGAGGACAGAGGGTGGCCAGCTGCACGGTGCCAAGAGAGAACAGATCAGCAGGGGAAATGGGGAACGAAGGCAGAAGAAAAGAGGAAGGTCTTGAGGTGCTTCCGGACCCGGAGATGATTCTCCTCAATTTTAGAGTGGCAGGGAGGCTGTTCCAGAGGGAGGCCCCAGCCGAAGACAGATCTACCCCCAGCTCGTTTCTTTGAAAAACTACTGACCCTGAGGAAGTTGGAGGTAGAAGAGCGAAGAGCTCAAGAGGGGTGGTATTTCCAGAGAGATAGCTGAAGGTATTTTGGACCCAGGCCCCAGAAAGCCTGGTGGACAATGCAGAGGGTTTTGAATTTAATTCTTGCATCCACTGGGAGCCAATGGAGAGATTTCGGAGCTGGAGAGATACGGTCCCAGGGCTTGAGGCCAAGGACAAGTCTTGCAGTCCTTAGTTGCAGAGGGCGGAGAGTAATGGCAGGTAGATTTAGAAAGAGGCTGTTACAATAGTCCAAGCTAGAGAGAACCACAGCTTGGGATACCATGAGCTTCAGGGGGAAGGAGAGAAAAGGCAGAGTACCTCTGAGGAGGTGCAGTAGGAAATTTGACATTTTAGATACCTCAGATGTGGGCGGAGAAGGAAAGGGTGGAGTCAAAGATGACCCCAAGGTTCTTAGCCTCGCAGATGGGGGTAGGAGGAGGGCCAAGGGAGGCCTGCCAGAGAGTGAGGGGAAAGGATGGTGAAGGTGTGCCTATGAGGATCTCCATCTTGCTGCCATTCAGATAAAGATCATTGGCGGCACACCAATCTTGAATGGCAGTTAGGCAATCAGAGATGGGCGGAGGAGGTGGCAGAGGGTGTCCAGTCATAATTTCGAATAAAAAATTTGGAAAGACAAAAAAATGTCGAATTATTTTATTTTTTTTCGATATTTTTTTTTGGCTCTAGTTATATAAAAAAATAGGTAAAAAAAAAGAGGGGGTTTGGGGGGGGAACCCCCCATTTCGAAAAAAACGTCAAAAAAAATTCGACATTTTTTTTTCGACTTTTTGACTTTCGAGATTTTTGTATTCGAAATTATGTCTATAAACCGTGGCAGAGGTCAGCCTGAAAATGAGTTGAGTGTCATCAGCGTAGCACTGGAAATGTGAGCAGAAAGTGGCAATGCATTGGGCGAGAGTTGCCAGGTATTGGTTGAAAAGCCAGGGCGAGAGGTTAGTCCCCTGGGGAACACCACAGGTAGAGAGGAAGACAGATGAAAGGAAGGACCCAAGTTGGACCTGGGAGGGTCGATCTGAGAGGAAAGAGGTCAGCCAAGCCAGAGCCTGATCAGTGATACCCAGGTTTTCACAGAGACAGTTGAGCAGGATGGTGTGGTTGACTGTGTCGAAGGCAGAAGAGAGATCGAGAAGGATGAGGACAGAGGGAATGTTAGAATCAAGGTTGGAGAGCAGATCTTCATGGATGTTCAGGAGAGCAGTTTATGGGATTCATGAGCCAGTCCCGCTTTGGCCAAGGAAAGCAAGTATGCTAAAAGCTGCACAGCTGTGACACGCAGGGGGTCATCTTCTGAGTCTGGCACCACACAGAGAAGCGTTTCCATTTATGTCTGTAACACTTCAATGTTGACGTGGATCTGGCCCTGGCCAGGATATCCTTACATTCCAACGTCCAAACTCTAGGGCTGCAGGAGCCATGCCCTCAGGGTCAGGCCCCTTGGGCCGTGATGCAGAATCGCCCATCTCTGGGGACAGAGGCAGCCAGGTGGATGGGGCCACTGACAGACGTAAGTCCGGATACCAGATTTGCCTCGGCCACGCCGAAGTGACGAGTGTTATCCTGCAGTGGCACTGTCCGAGTGTGTTGATCACACGTAATAGGAGTGGAAACGGAAGGAAGACGTAAAGGAACCGTCCTTCCCACTAGAACGAGAATGCGTCCCCTGTGCTCCTCGGTAGAGGGAACTTGCTGGCAAACTTTTGGCACTTGGTGTTTGCCGTTGTCGCAAACAGCTCAATCTGGGGCTGGCCCCATTGCCAAACAGAAAATCCACTTAGTCCTGGTGAAGTTCCCACTTGTGGGAAGAACGCAGTACTCGGCTGAGCGAGTCCGCAATGGTGTTCTTGACTCCTGCTAGGTGAAAGGAGACAAGGAACATGCCTTGACCAATGGCCCAGTACCACAGGTCCTCAGCCTCCTTCGAAAGCGCTGGTGAGCGGTTCCCCCCTTGTTTCCGGATGTAGAACATGGTGGTGGTGAGGTCTGTGAAGAGCCTCACCACCTTGCCGTTCAACAACAGAAGAAAAGACTTAAGGGCCCAGAATACAGCCTGAAGTTCCAGGATGTTGATGGAGGTCCTTCTCTTGTAGTTGGAAGAGGTCTCTGGCATGCAACTGTCCGGTGTGGGCTCCCCATACATCTAGAGAGGCGTCCGTGGTGACAGTCTTCTGGTAAGGAGGAACCTGAAACAGAGCTCCCTGGACGAGATATGGCCATCCGCCCCACCACGATATTGCCCGATGGAACTCCTCGTTGAGCAAGATCTTTTCCGCAAAGTTCCCCGACTCCTGCATCCATCTCACATCCAGGAACTCCTGGAGAGGTCTCATGTGAAGTCTGCACAGGCGAACGAGCAGAGACTTGATGGACTGATCCGTCGCTGTCTGCACCGACGACAAGCAATGTACTTTACCTTGTATGGCTCTCACCCTCTCCTCCACAGGCGACACCAAATGTGTCACTGTGTTGAGTCTGGCACCTAGAAACAGCGTGTCCTGAAATGGCGTCAATCAAGACTTTGGATAGTTAATGGAGAACCCCAACTCAGTCTTCGATGTGTGTTCGCCTGCCAGAGCCTGTGCCTCAACCTTCTTGTCTTTGGGCAGGAAGTCCAGAATAGGAACCAACTTGAACCATAGTTCCCGGTCATATCGGGAGAAAATGGCTAAGGGCGTGAGCTGCCTTGATGGCTGAAGCTTCTGTATAAATTATCCTCTTGCACATTGCATCCAGCTTCTTCCCCTCCTGTTCCGGAGGTACGATGGCTGCCGAGGGGTTGGCCGAGCGCCTCCTGGCTGCGGCCGACATCACTGAATCAGGCGAGGGCTGAGACGTTAAGCACCTGCGGACTGAAGCAGGAACCCTGTACTACTTCCTTCCAGATGTCATCCAGGAAGGGAACTGACATGATGGTCTTTCTTCTCGACTTGCACTATTGTTTCAGGAAGTCTTCTTTCTTGGTCTCCTCAAGAACTAACTGAAACAGTTCACAGGCCCTTGATATGACGGATTGAAAGGGTCCAACTTCCCTGTACATTCGCCGAAAGGTCAGGGAAGACCTGGAACTTGTCCCTGTCATATTGTAGCTGCCCTATGGGTCTCACCCGCGTGCAGCATTTCCCCATCGGCCATGATGAAGTCGTCATCCTCGTTGGTGCCTCTAGCCATTGTAGCCGTGTCCATGCCCATGTGCAGGGCTGGGGTCTTTTCATGACGAGGTGGTGGTGGAGGAGTCGGATGATGGTGAGGACCAACACCCTCTTTGGCATTCCTCTTTCGTGGGGGCAAGCTTAGCCTCAGAGGCTCTTGCGTGTCCCGTGAAGGCGTAGCTCCTGGAGACATCCACTGCTGGATTTCAGTGACCAGTGTGTCGAGGGTCGTTAGAATGTCCAATGACACGTCCCAAGGCCTAGGGGAGAACGGAGCCAGCGTGTAGGGTCTGGGCTGACACGCCTCCCCTTGCAAGCAGGGGAAGCTTTGTGATCTGTATGGTCATCGTCGGTACTCAAGTCGATCTACTCTGGCCTGTGGAGTGCTCGACACATCCTTCGCAGACCCACTCTCCTTCAAGGCTGTCGCTGTCGTTGACTTTGACGATGTGCTTATCGCTGTTTTCGTCGACAATGCCATTGTTGACTCCGTTGACCTGGCATGCTGCGAGGCCTTCGCCAGCTTCGACGAGTCCTGTACAGACTTCTCCCTCAACGTTTTGTCCGCGGACACAGAAGTTGGACAGGGTTAGGGACTTTCGCTTCAAAGAGGCCCCCTTGGTTGGTAGGCTCACCGCGGAGGCCAACGTGATTGCCTTCTGCCCAACTCGAGACCCACATCAGCGGTGAACCCAGCGGGGCTAGCGTCAAAGAGCTTGGCCTTCTCTTGGCACGCCCAAGCAGGGTGTCCTCAAAGGATCTCTAACGCCTCCCAGAGCGACAACGCTCCTCGAACCAGCCGGTACTAGATGAGGCTTGACCCTATCCTGCGGCTGAGTCAGTGGTCTTGTCCAAATTGAGCCATGCTGACAGTCTGCTGTAGCAGTCTATTTTGGTTTTCTTCGAGAAACCATGGCACACCTCGCACCCCTCCTCATCGGGGTCTGGATGCAGGCAATGTAAGCATGTATGATGCTGATCTTCCACAAAGAAGTTTCTTAATCCACACTTCGTGCAGAGTTTGAAGAATCTTCGACTTTCCTTCTTCTCTTCAGTCATGGCAGAAAGGTGCGAAGTATGCCAAAAGGTGGGTCTTCTCGAAACTTCGATGACGGTGGATGAAGATCTTAGCCGGTTGTGTATCGCCGCTGCTGGTCTCCGTCTTTCCTCGAAGATGATCAAGCAAAAATAGGTTAAATTCGAACTGTTTTGCACAAAAAAAAAAAAAAAAAAACGAGAAAAACAAAAAATTACCTCAGAGAGCAACTGGCAGACTCCCAACACTG